>NC_090930.1:6425320-6767820 GCF_040938575.1 Ambystoma mexicanum | reverse complement strand
CTTATTCTGCCTTGCATATATATGAGTATAATAAGTAGGATGTGCTTATTCTGACTTGCATATATATGAGTATAATAAGTAGGATGTGCTTATTCTGCCTTGCATATATATGAGTATAATAAGTAGGATGTGCTTATAAGTAGGATGTGATTGTGCTTATTCTGCCTTGCATATATATGAGTATAATAAGTAGGATGTGCTTATAAGTAGGATGTGCTTGTGCTTATTCTGCCTTGCATATATATGAGTATAATAAGTAGGACGTGCTTATAAGTAGGATTTGATTGTGCTTATTCTGGCTTGCATATATATGAGTATAATAAGTAGGATGTGCTTATTCTGCCTTGCATATATATGAGTATAATAAGTAGGATGTGCTTATTCTGCCTTGCATATATATGAGTATAATAAGTAGGATGTGCTTATTCTGCCTTGCATATATATGAGCATAATAAGTAGGATGTGCTTATTCTGCCTTGCATATATATGAGTATAATAAGTAGGATGTGCTTATTCTGCCTTGCATATATATGAGTATAATAAGTAGGATGTGCTTATTCTGCCTTGCATATATATGAGTATAATAAGTAGGATGTGCTTATTCTGCCTTGCATATATATGAGTACAATAAGTAGGATGTGCTTATTCTGCCTTGCATATATATGAGTATAATAAGTAGGATGTGCTTATTCTGCCTTGCATATATATGAGTATAATAAGTAGGATGTGCATATTCTGCCTTGCATATATATGAGTATAATAAGTAGGATGTGCTTATTCTGCCTTGCATATATATGAGTATAATAAGTAGGATGTGCTTATAAGTAGGATGTGATTGTGCTTATTCTGCCTTGCATATATATGAGTATAATAAGTAGGATGTGCTTATTCTGCCTTGCATATATATGAGTATAATAAGTAGGATGTGCTTATTCTGCCTTGCATATATATGAGTATAATAAGTAGGATGTGCTTATTCTGCCTTGCATATATATGAGTATAATAAGTAGGATGTGCTTATAAGTAGGATGTGATTGTGCTTATTCTGCCTTGCATATATATGAGTATAATAAGTAGGATGTGCTTATAAGTAGGATATGCTTGTGCTTATTCTGCCTTGCATATATATGAGTATAATAAGTAGGATGTGCTTATAAGTAGGATGTGATTGTGCTTATTCTGCCTTGCATATATATGAGTATAATAAGTGGGGTGTGCTTATTCTGCCTTGCATATATATGAGTATAATAAGTAGGATGTGCTTATTCTGCCTTGCATATATATGAGTATAATAAGTAGGATGTGCTTATAAGTAAGTAGGATGTGCTTATTCTGCCTTGCATATATATGAGTATAATAAGTAGGATGTGCTTATTCTGCCTTGCATATATATGAGTATACTAAGTAGGATGTGCTTATTCTGCCTTGCATATATATGAGTATAATAAGTAGGATGTGCTTATTCTGACTTGCATATATATGAGTATAATAAGTAGGATGTGCTTATTCTGCCTTGCATATATATGAGTATAATAAGTAGGATGTGCTTATAAGTAGGATGTGATTGTGCTTATTCTGCCTTGCATATATATGAGTATAATAAGTAGGATGTGCTTATAAGTAGGATGTGCTTGTGCTTATTCTGCCTTGCATATATATGAGTATAATAAGTAGGACGTGCTTATAAGTAGGATTTGATTGTGCTTATTCTGGCTTGCATATATATGAGTATAATAAGTAGGATGTGCTTATTCTGCCTTGCATATATATGAGTATAATAAGTAGGATGTGCTTATTCTGCCTTGCATATATATGAGTATAATAAGTAGGATGTGCTTATTCTGCCTTGCATATATATGAGCATAATAAGTAGGATGTGCTTATTCTGCCTTGCATATATATGAGTATAATAAGTAGGATGTGCTTATTCTGCCTTGCATATATATGAGTATAATAAGTAGGATGTGCTTATTCTGCCTTGCATATATATGAGTATAATAAGTAGGATGTGCTTATTCTGCCTTGCATATATATGAGCATAATAAGTAGGATGTGCTTATTCTGCCTTGCATATATATGAGTATAATAAGTAGGATGTGCTTATTCTGCCTTGCATATATATGAGTATAATAAGTAGGATGTGCTTATTCTGCCTTGCATATATGTGAGTATAATAAGTAGGATGTGCAAATACTGCCTTGCTTATATATGAGTATAATAAGTAGGATGTGCTTATTCTGCCTTGCATGTATAGGAGTATAATAAGTAGGAAGTGCTTATACTGCCTTGCATATATATGAGTATAATAAGTAGGATGTGCTTATAAGTAGGATGTGCTTATTCTGCCTTGCATATATATGAGTATAATAAGTAGGATGTGCTTATTCTGCCTTGCATATATATGAGTATAATAAGTAGGATGTGCTTATAAGTAGGATGTGCTTGTGCTTATTCTGCCTTGCATATATATGAGTATAATAAGTAGGATGTGCTTATAAGTAGGATGTGCTTGTATTCTGCCTTGCATATATATGAGTATAATAAGTAGGATGTGCTTATTCTGCCTTGCATATATATGAGTATAATAAGTAGGATGTGCTTATTCTGCCTTGCATATATATGAGTATAATAAGTAGGATGTGCTTATAAGTAGGATGTGATTGTGCTTATTCTGCCTTGCATATATATGAGTATAATAAGTAGGATGTGCTTATAAGTAGGATGTGCTTGTGCTTATTCTGCCTTGCATATATATGAGTATAATAAGTAGGATGTGCTTATGAGTAGGATGTGATTGTGCTTATTCTGCCTTGCATATATATGAGTATAATAAGTAGGATGTGCTTATTCTGCCTTGCATATATATGAGTATAATAAGTAGGATGTGCTTATTCTGCCTTGCATATATATGAGTATAATAAGTAGGATGTGCTTATTCTGCCTTGCATATATATGAGCATAATAAGTAGGATGTGCTTGTTCTGCCTTGCATATATATGAGTATAATAAGTAGGATGTGCTTATTCTGCCTTGCATATATATGAGTATAATAAGTAGGATGTGCTTATTCTGCATTGCATATATATGAGTATAATAAGTAGGATGTGCTTATAAGTAGGATGTGATTGTGCTTATTCTGCCTTGCATATATATGAGTATAATAAGTAGGATGTGCTTATTCTGCCTTGCATATATATGAGTATAATAAGTAGGATGTGCTTATTCTGCCTTGCATATATATGAGTATAATAAGTAGGATGTGCTTATTCTGCCTTGCATATATATGAGTATAATAAGTAGGATGTGCTTATAAGTAGGATGTGATTGTGGTTATTCTGCCTTGCATATATATGAGTATAATAAGTAGGATGTGCTTATAAGTAGGATATGCTTGTGCTTATTCTGCCTTGCATATATATGAGTATAATAAGTAGGATGTGCTTATAAGTAGGATGTGCTTGTGCTTATTCTGCCTTGCATATATATGAGTATAATAAGTGGGGTGTGCTTATTCTGCCTTGCATATATATGAGTATAATAAGTAGGATGTGCTTATTCTGCCTTGCATATATATGAGTATAATAAGTAGGATGTGCTTATAAGTAAGTAGGATGTGCTTATTCTGCCTTGCATATATATGAGTATAATAAGTAGGATGTGCTTATTCTGCCTTGCATATATATGAGTATACTAAGTAGGATGTGCTTATTCTGCCTTGCATATATATGAGTATAATAAGTAGGATGTGCTTATTCTGACTTGCATATATATGAGTATAATAAGTAGGATGTGCTTATTCTGCCTTGCATATATATGAGTATAATAAGTAGGATGTGCTTATAAGTAGGATGTGATTGTGCTTATTCTGCCTTGCATATATATGAGTATAATAAGTAGGATGTGCTTATAAGTAGGATGTGCTTGTGCTTATTCTGCCTTGCATATATATGAGTATAATAAGTAGGACGTGCTTATAAGTAGGATTTGATTGTGCTTATTCTGGCTTGCATATATATGAGTATAATAAGTAGGATGTGCTTATTCTGCCTTGCATATATATGAGTATAATAAGTAGGATGTGCTTATTCTGCCTTGCATATATATGAGTATAATAAGTAGGATGTGCTTATTCTGCCTTGCATATATATGAGCATAATAAGTAGGATGTGCTTATTCTGCCTTGCATATATATGAGTATAATAAGTAGGATGTGCTTATTCTGCCTTGCATATATATGAGTATAATAAGTAGGATGTGCTTATTCTGCCTTGCATATATATGAGTATAATAAGTAGGATGTGCTTATTCTGCCTTGCATATATATGAGTACAATAAGTAGGATGTGCTTATTCTGCCTTGCATATATATGAGTATAATAAGTAGGATGTGCTTATTCTGCCTTGCATATATATGAGTATAATAAGTAGGATGTGCATATTCTGCCTTGCATATATATGAGTATAATAAGTAGGATGTGCTTATTCTGCCTTGCATATATATGAGTATAATAAGTAGGATGTGCTTATAAGTAGGATGTGATTGTGCTTATTCTGCCTTGCATATATATGAGTATAATAAGTAGGATGTGCTTATTCTGCCTTGCATATATATGAGTATAATAAGTAGGATGTGCTTATTCTGCCTTGCATATATATGAGTATAATAAGTAGGATGTGCTTATTCTGCCTTGCATATATATGAGTATAATAAGTAGGATGTGCTTATAAGTAGGATGTGATTGTGCTTATTCTGCCTTGCATATATATGAGTATAATAAGTAGGATGTGCTTATAAGTAGGATATGCTTGTGCTTATTCTGCCTTGCATATATATGAGTATAATAAGTAGGATGTGCTTATAAGTAGGATGTGATTGTGCTTATTCTGCCTTGCATATATATGAGTATAATAAGTGGGGTGTGCTTATTCTGCCTTGCATATATATGAGTATAATAAGTAGGATGTGCTTATTCTGCCTTGCATATATATGAGTATAATAAGTAGGATGTGCTTATAAGTAAGTAGGATGTGCTTATTCTGCCTTGCATATATATGAGTATAATAAGTAGGATGTGCTTATTCTGCCTTGCATATATATGAGTATACTAAGTAGGATGTGCTTATTCTGCCTTGCATATATATGAGTATAATAAGTAGGATGTGCTTATTCTGACTTGCATATATATGAGTATAATAAGTAGGATGTGCTTATTCTGCCTTGCATATATATGAGTATAATAAGTAGGATGTGCTTATAAGTAGGATGTGATTGTGCTTATTCTGCCTTGCATATATATGAGTATAATAAGTAGGATGTGCTTATAAGTAGGATGTGCTTGTGCTTATTCTGCCTTGCATATATATGAGTATAATAAGTAGGACGTGCTTATAAGTAGGATTTGATTGTGCTTATTCTGGCTTGCATATATATGAGTATAATAAGTAGGATGTGCTTATTCTGCCTTGCATATATATGAGTATAATAAGTAGGATGTGCTTATTCTGCCTTGCATATATATGAGTATAATAAGTAGGATGTGCTTATTCTGCCTTGCATATATATGAGCATAATAAGTAGGATGTGCTTATTCTGCCTTGCATATATATGAGTATAATAAGTAGGATGTGCTTATTCTGCCTTGCATATATATGAGTATAATAAGTAGGATGTGCTTATTCTGCCTTGCATATATATGAGTATAATAAGTAGGATGTGCTTATTCTGCCTTGCATATATATGAGTACAATAAGTAGGATGTGCTTATTCTGCCTTGCATATATATGAGTATAATAAGTAGGATGTGCTTATTCTGCCTTGCATATATATGAGTATAATAAGTAGGATGTGCATATTCTGCCTTGCATATATATGAGTATAATAAGTAGGATGTGCTTTTTCTGCCTTGCATATATATGAGTATAATAAGTAGGATGTGCTTATTCTGCCTTGCATATATATGAGTATAATAAGTAGGATGTGCTTATAAGTAGGATGTGATTGTGGTTATTCTGCCTTGCATATATATGAGTATAATAAGTAGGATGTGCTTATAAGTAGGATATGCTTGTGCTTATTCTGCCTTGCATATATATGAGTATAATAAGTAGGATGTGCTTATAAGTAGGATGTGATTGTGCTTATTCTGCCTTGCATATATATGAGTATAATAAGTGGGGTGTGCTTATTCTGCCTTGCATATATATGAGTATAATAAGTAGGATGTGCTTATTCTGCCTTGCATATATATGAGTATAATAAGTAGGATGTGCTTATAAGTAAGTAGGATGTGCTTATTCTGCCTTGCATATATATGAGTATAATAAGTAGGATGTGCTTATTCTGCCTTGCATATATATGAGTATACTAAGTAGGATGTGCTTATTCTGCCTTGCATATATATGAGTATAATAAGTAGGATGTGCTTATTCTGACTTGCATATATATGAGTATAATAAGTAGGATGTGCTTATTCTGACTTGCATATATATGAGTATAATAAGTAGGATGTGCTTATAAGTAGGATGTGATTGTGCTTATTCTGCCTTGCATATATATGAGTATAATAAGTAGGATGTGCTTATAAGTAGGATGTGCTTGTGCTTATTCTGCCTTGCATATATATGAGTATAATAAGTAGGACGTGCTTATAAGCAGGATTTGATTGTGCTTATTCTGGCTTGCATATATATGAGTATAATAAGTAGGATGTGCTTATTCTGCCTTGCATATATATGAGTATAATAAGTAGGATGTGCTTATTCTGCCTTGCATATATATGAGCATAATAAGTAGGATGTGCTTATTCTGCCTTGCATATATATGAGTATAATAAGTAGGATGTGCTTATTCTGCCTTGCATATATATGAGTATAATAAGTAGGATGTGCTTATTCTGCCTTGCATATATATGAGTATAATAAGTAGGATGTGCTTATTCTGCCTTGCATATATATGAGTACAATAAGTAGGATGTGCTTATTCTGCCTTGCATATATATGAGTATAATAAGTAGGATGTGCTTATTCTGCCTTGCATATATATGAGTATAATAAGTAGGATGTGCATATTCTGCCTTGCATATATATGAGTATAATAAGTAGGATGTGCTTATTCTGCCTTGCATATATATGAGTATAATAAGTAGGATGTGCTTATAAGTAGGATGTGATTGTGCTTATTCTGCCTTGCATATATATGAGTATAATAAGTAGGATGTGCTTATTCTGCCTTGCATATATATGAGTATAATAAGTAGGATGTGCTTATTCTGCCTTGCATATATATGAGTATAATAAGTAGGATGTGCTTATTCTGCCTTGCATATATATGAGTATAATAAGTAGGATGTGCTTATAAGTAGGATGTGATTGTGCTTATTCTGCCTTGCATATATATGAGTATAATAAGTAGGATGTGCTTATAAGTAGGATATGCTTGTGCTTATTCTGCCTTGCATATATATGAGTATAATAAGTAGGATGTGCTTATAAGTAGGATGTGATTGTGCTTATTCTGCCTTGCATATATATGAGTATAATAAGTGGGGTGTGCTTAGTCTGCCTTGCATATATATGAGTATAATAAGTAGGATGTGCTTATTCTGCCTTGCATATATATGAGTATAATAAGTAGGATGTGCTTATAAGTAAGTAGGATGTGCTTATTCTGCCTTGCATATATATGAGTATAATAATTAGGATGTGCTTATTCTGCCTTGCATATATATGAGTATACTAAGTAGGATGTGCTTATTCTGCCTTGCATATATATGAGTATAATAAGTAGGATGTGCTTATTCTGACTTGCATATATATGAGTATAATAAGTAGGATGTGCTTATTCTGCCTTGCATATATATGAGTATAATAAGTAGGATGTGCTTATAAGTAGGATGTGATTGTGCTTATTCTGCCTTGCATATATATGAGTATAATAAGTAGGATGTGCTTATAAGTAGGATGTGCTTGTGCTTATTCTGCCTTGCATATATATGAGTATAATAAGTAGGACGTGCTTATAAGTAGGATTTGATTGTGCTTATTCTGGCTTGCATATATATGAGTATAATAAGTAGGATGTGCTTATTCTGCCTTGCATATATATGAGTATAATAAGTAGGATGTGCTTATTCTGCCTTGCATATATATGAGTATAATAAGTATGATGTGCTTATTCTGCCTTGCATATATATGAGCATAATAAGTAGGATGTGCTTATTCTGCCTTGCATATATATGAGTATAATAAGTAGGATGTGCTTATTCTGCCTTGCATATATATGAGTATAATAAGTAGGATGTGCTTATTCTGCCTTGCATATATATGAGTATAATAAGTAGGATGTGCTTATTCTGCCTTGCATATATATGAGTATAATAAGTAGGATGTGCATATTCTGCCTTGCATATATATGAGTATAATAAGTAGGATGTGCTTATTCTGCCTTGCATATATATGAGTATAATAAGTAGGATGTGCTTATAAGTAGGATGTGATTGTGCTTATTCTGCCTTGCATATATATGAGTATAATAAGTAGGATGTGCTTATAAGTAGGATGTGCTTGTATTCTGCCTTGCATATATATGAGTATAATAGGTAGGAAGTGCTTATACTGCCTTGCATATATATGAGGATAATAAGTAGGATGTGCTTATAAGTAGGATGTGCTTATTCTGCCTTGCATATATATGAGTATAATAAGTAGGATGTGCTTATAAGTAGGATGTGCTTGTATTCTGCCTTGCATATATATGAGTATAATAAGTAGGATGTGCTTATTCTGCCTTGCATATATATGAGTATAATAAGTAGGATGTGCAAATACTGCCTTGCTTATATATGAGTATAATAAGTAGGATGTGCTTATTCTGCCTTGCATATATATGAGTATAATAAGTAGGATGTGCTTATACTGCCTTGCATATATATGAGATAAAAAGTAGGATGTGCTTTTTCCGCCTTGCATATATGTGAGTATAAAAAGTAGGATGTGCAAATACTGCCTTGCTTATATATGAGTATAATAAGTAGGATGTGCTTATTCTGCCTTGCATATATATGAGTATAATAAGTAGGATGTGCTTATTCTTCCTTGCATATATATGAGTATAATATGTAGGATGTGCTTATTCTGCCTTGCATATATATGAGTATAATAAGTAGGATGTGCTTATTCTGCCTTGCATATATATGAGTATAATAAGTAGGATGTGCTTATAAGTAAGTAGGATGTGCTTATTCTGCCTTGCATATATATGAGTATAATAAGTAGGATGTGCTTATTCTGTCTTGCATATATATGAGTATAATAAGTAGGATGTGCTTATTCTGCCTTGCATATATATGAGTATAATAAGTAGGATGTGCAAATACTGCCTTGCTTATATATGAGTATAATAAGTAGGATGTGCTTATTCTGCCTTGCATATATATGAGTATAATAAGTAGGATGTGCTTATGAGTAGGATGTGCTTGTATTCTGCCTTGCATATATATGAGTATAATTAGTAGGATGTGCTTATTCTGCCTTGCATATATATGAGTATAATAGTTAGGATGTGCTTATTCTGCCTTGCATATATATGAGTATAATAAGTAGGATGTGCTTATTCTGCCTTGCATATATATGAGTATAATATGTAGGATGTGCTTATTCTGCCTTGCATATATATAAGTATAATAAGTAGGATGTGCTTATTCTGCCTTGCATATATATGAGTATAATACGTAGGATGTGCTTATAAGTAAGTAGGATGTGCTTATTCTGCCTTGCATATATATGAGTATAATAAGTAGGATGTGCTTATTCTGCCTTGCATATATATGAGTATAATAAGTAGGATGTGCTTATTCTGCCTTGCATATATATGAGTATAATAAGTAGGATGTGCTTATTCTGCCTTGCATATATATGAGTATAATAAGTAGGATGTGCTTATACTGCCTTGCATATATATGAGATAAAAAGTAGGATGTGCTTTTTCCGCCTTGCATATATGTGAGTATAATAAGTAGGATGTGCAAATACTGCCTTGCTTATATATGAGTATAATAAGTAGGATGTGCTTATTCTGCCTTGCATATATAGGAGTATAATAAGTAGGAAGTGCTTATACTGCCTTGCATATATATGAGTATAATAAGTAGGATGTGCTTATAAGTAGGATGTGCTTATTCTGCCTTGCATATATATGAGTATAATAAGTAGGATGTGCTTATTCTGCTTTGCATATATATGAGTATAATAAGTAGGATGTGCTTATAAGTAAGATGTGCTTATAAGTAGGATGTGCTTATTCTGCCTTGCATATATATGAGTATAATAAGTAGGATGCGCTTATTCTGCCTTGCATATATATGAGTATAATAAGTAGGATGTGCTTATAAGTAGGATGTGCTTGTATTCTGCCTTGCATATATATGAGTATAATAAGTAGGATGTGCTTATTCTGCCTTGCATATATATGAGTATAATAAGTAGGATGTGCTTATTCTGCCTTGCATATATATGAGTATAATAAGTAGGATGTGCTTATTCTGCCTTGCATATATATGAGTATAATATGTAGGATGTGCTTATTCTGCCTTGCATATATATGAGTATAATAAGTAGGATGTGCTTATTCTGCCTTGCATATATATGAGTATAATAAGTAGGATGTGCTTATAAGTAAGTAGGATGTGCTTATTCTGCCTTGCATATATATGAGTATAATAAGTAGGATGTGCTTATTCTGCCTTGCATATATATGAGTATAATAAGTAGGATGTGCTTATTCTGCCTTGCATATATATGAGTATAATAAGTAGGATGTGCTTATTCTGCCTTGCATATATATGAGTATAATAAGTAGGATGTGCTTATTCTGCCTTGCATATATATGAGTATAATAAGTAGGATGTGCTTATAAGTAGGATGTGCTTGTGCTTATTCTGCCTTGCATATATATGAGTATAATAAGTAGGATGTGCTTATAAGTAGGATGTGATTGTGCTTATTCTGCCTTGCATATATATGAGTATAATAAGTAGGATGTGCTTATAAGTAGGATGTGCTTGTGCTTATTCTGCCTTGCATATATATGAGTATAATAAGTAGGATGTGCTTATGAGTAGGATGTGATTGTGCTTATTCTGCCTTGCATATATATGAGTATAATAAGTAGGATGTGCTTATTCTGCCTTGCATATATATGAGTATAATAAGTAGGATGTGCTTATTCTGCCTTGCATATATATGAGTATAATAAGTAGGATGTGCTTATTCTGCCTTGCATATATATGAGCATAATAAGTAGGATGTGCTTGTTCTGCCTTGCATATATATGAGTATAATAAGTAGGATGTGCTTATTCTGCCTTGCATATATATGAGTATAATAAGTAGGATGTGCTTATTCTGCCTTGCGTATATATGAGTATAATAAGTAGGATGTGCTTATTCTGCCTTGCATATATATGAGTATAATAAGTAGGATGTGCTTATAAGTAGGATGTGATTGTGCTTATTCTGCCTTGCCTATATATGAGTATAATATGTAGGATGTGCTTATTCTGCCTTGCATATATATATGAGTATACTAAGTAGGATGTGCTTATTCTGCCTTGCATATATATGAGTATAATAAGTAGGATGTGCTTATAAGTAAGTAGGATGTGCTTATTCTGCCTTGCATATATATGAGTATAATAAGTAGGATGTGCTTATTCTGCCTTGCATATATATGAGTATACTAAGTAGGATGTGCTTATTCTGCCTTGCATATATATGAGTATAATAAGTAGGATGTGCTTATTCTGCCTTGCATATATATGAGTATAATAAGTAGGATGCGCTTATTCTGCCTTGCATATATATGAGTATAATAAGTAGGATGTGCTTATAAGTAGGATGTGATTGTGCTTATTCTGCCTTGCATATATATGAGTATAATAAGTAGGATGTGCTTATAAGTAGGATGTGATTGTGCTTATTCTGCCTTGCATATATATGAGTATAATAAGTAGGATGTGCTTATAAGTAGGATGTGCTTGTGCTTGTTCTGCCTTGCATATATATGAGTATAATAAGTAGGACGTGCTTATAAGTAGAATTTGATTGTGCTTATTCTGCCTTGCATATATATGAGTATA
Organism: Ambystoma mexicanum; assembly: GCF_040938575.1. Taxonomy (NCBI): domain Eukaryota; kingdom Metazoa; phylum Chordata; class Amphibia; order Caudata; family Ambystomatidae; genus Ambystoma; species Ambystoma mexicanum. Next base: position 6,755,688 of record NC_090930.1, on the reverse strand, counting down.
ATAAGTAGGATGTGCTTATTCTGCCTTGCATATATATGAGTATAATAAGTAGGATGTGCTTATTCTGCCTTGCATATATATGAGTATAATAAGTAGGATGTGCTTATTCTGCCTTGCATATATATGAGCATAATAAGTAGGATGTGCTTATTCTGCCTTGCATATATATGAGCATAATAAGTAGGATGTGCTTATTCTGCCTTGCATATATATGAGCATAATAAGTAGGATGTGCTTATTCTGCCTTGCATATATATGAGCATAATAAGTAGGATGTGCTTATTCTGCCTTGCATATATATGAGCATAATAAGTAGGATGTGCTTATTCTGCCTTGCATATATATGAGTACAATAAGTAGGATGTGCTTATTCTGCCTTGCATATATATGAGTACAATAAGTAGGATGTGCTTATTCTGCCTTGCATATATATGAGCATAATAAGTAGGATGTGCTTATTCTGCCTTGCATATATATGAGCATAATAAGTAGGATGTGCTTATTCTGCCTTGCATATATATGAGTACAATAAGTAGGATGTGCATATTCGGCCTTGCATATATATGAGTATAATAAGTAGGATGTGCTTATAAGTAGGATGTGCTTGTGCTTATTCTGCCTTGCATATATATGAGTATAATAAGTAGGATGTGCTTATAAGTAGGATGTGCTTGTATTCTGCCTTGCATATATATGAGTATAATAGGTAGGAAGTGCTTATACTGCCTTGCATATATATGAGTATAATAAGTAGGATGTGCTTATAAGTAGGATGTGCTTATTCTGCCTTGCATATATATGAGTATAATAAGTAGGATGTGCTTATTCTGCCTTGCATATATATGAGTATAATAAGTAGGATGTGCTTATAAGTAGGATGTGCTTGTGCTTATTCTGCCTTGCATATATATGAGTATAATAAGTAGGATGTGCTTATTCTGCCTTGCATATATATGAGTATAATAAGTAGGATGTGCAAATACTGCCTTGCTTATATATGAGTATAATAAGTAGGATGTGCTTATTCTGCCTTGCATATATATGAGTATAATAAGTAGGATGTGCTTATACTGCCTTGCATATATATGAGATAAAAAGTAGGATGTGCTTTTTCCGCCTTGCATATATGTGAGTATAAAAAGTAGGATGTGCAAATACTGCCTTGCTTATATATGAGTATAATAAGTAGGATGTGCTTATTCTGCCTTGCATATATAGGAGTATAATAAGTAGGAAGTGCTTATACTGCCTTGCATATATATGAGTATAATAAGTAGGATGTGCTTATAAGTAGGATGTGCTTATTCTGCCTTGCATATATATGAGTATAATAAGTAGGATGTGCTTATTCTGCATTGCATATATATGAGTATAATAAGTAGGATGTGCTTATAAGTAGGATGTGCTTGTGCTTATTCTGCCTTGCATATATATGAGTATAATAAGTAGGATGTGCTTATAAATAGGATGTGCTTGTATTCTGCCGTGCATATATATGAATATAATAAGTAGGATGTGCTTATGAGTAGGATGTGCTTGTATTCTGCCTTGCATATATATGAGTATAATTAGTAGGATGTGCTTATTCTGCCTTGCATATATATGAGTATAATAGTTAGGATGTGCTTATTCTGCCTTGCATATATATGAGTATAATAAGTAGGATGTGCTTATTCTGCCTTGCATATATATGAGTATAATATGTAGGATGTGCTTATTCTGCCTTGCATATATATAAGTATAATAAGTAGGATGTGCTTATTCTGCCTTGCATATATATGAGTATAATACGTAGGATGTGCTTATAAGTAAGTAGGATGTGCTTATTCTGCCTTGCATATATATGAGTATAATAAGTAGGATGTGCTTATTCTGCCTTGCATATATATGAGTATAATAAGTAGGATGTGCTTATTCTGCCTTGCATATATATGAGTATAATAAGTAGGATGTGCTTATTCTGCCTTGCATATATATGAGTATAATAAGTAGGATGTGCTTATACTGCCTTGCATATATATGAGATAAAAAGTAGGATGTGCTTTTTCCGCCTTGCATATATGTGAGTATAATAAGTAGGATGTGCAAATACTGCCTTGCTTATATATGAGTATAATAAGTAGGATGTGCTTATTCTGCCTTGCATATATAGGAGTATAATAAGTAGGAAGTGCTTATACTGCCTTGCATATATATGAGTATAATAAGTAGGATGTGCTTATAAGTAGGATGTGCTTATTCTGCCTTGCATATATATGAGTATAATAAGTAGGATGTGCTTATTCTGCTTTGCATATATATGAGTATAATAAGTAGGATGTGCTTATAAGTAAGATGTGCTTATAAGTAGGATGTGCTTATTCTGCCTTGCATATATATGAGTATAATAAGTAGGATGCGCTTATTCTGCCTTGCATATATATGAGTATAATAAGTAGGATGTGCTTATAAGTAGGATGTGCTTGTATTCTGCCTTGCATATATATGAGTATAATAAGTAGGATGTGCTTATTCTGCCTTGCATATATATGAGTATAATAAGTAGGATGTGCTTATTCTGCCTTGCATATATATGAGTATAATAAGTAGGATGTGCTTATTCTGCCTTGCATATATATGAGTATAATATGTAGGATGTGCTTATTCTGCCTTGCATATATATGAGTATAATAAGTAGGATGTGCTTATTCTGCCTTGCATATATATGAGTATAATAAGTAGGATGTGCTTATAAGTAAGTAGGATGTGCTTATTCTGCCTTGCATATATATGAGTATAATAAGTAGGATGTGCTTATTCTGCCTTGCATATATATGAGTATAATAAGTAGGATGTGCTTATTCTGCCGTGCATATATATGAGTATAATAAGTAGGATGTGCTTATTCTGCCTTGCATATATATGAGTATAATAAGTAGGATGTGCTTATTCTGCCTTGCATATATATGAGTATAATAAGTAGGATGTGCTTATAAGTAGGATGTGCTTGTGCTTATTCTGCCTTGCATATATATGAGTATAATAAGTAGGATGTGCTTATAAGTAGGATGTGATTGTGCTTATTCTGCCTTGCATATATATGAGTATAATAAGTAGGATGTGCTTATAAGTAGGATGTGCTTGTGCTTATTCTGCCTTGCATATATATGAGTATAATAAGTAGGATGTGCAAATACTGCCTTGCTTATATATGAGTATAATAAGTAGGATGTGCTTATTCTGCCTTGCATATATATGAGTATAATAAGTAGGATGTGCTTATACTGCCTTGCATATATATGAGATAAAAAGTAGGATGTGCTTTTTCCGCCTTGCATATATGTGAGTATAAAAAGTAGGATGTGCAAATACTGCCTTGCTTATATATGAGTATAATAAGTAGGATGTGCTTATTCTGCCTTGCATATATAGGAGTATAATAAGTAGGAAGTGCTTATACTGCCTTGCATATATATGAGTATAATAAGTAGGATGTGCTTATAAGTAGGATGTGCTTATTCTGCCTTGCATATATATGAGTATAATAAGTAGGATGTGCTTATTCTGCATTGCATATATATGAGTATAATAAGTAGGATGTGCTTATAAGTAGGATGTGCTTGTGCTTATTCTGCCTTGCATATATATGAGTATAATAAGTAGGATGTGCTTATAAATAGGATGTGCTTGTATTCTGCCGTGCATATATATGAATATAATAAGTAGGATGTGCTTATGAGTAGGATGTGCTTGTATTCTGCCTTGCATATATATGAGTATAATTAGTAGGATGTGCTTATTCTGCCTTGCATATATATGAGTATAATAGTTAGGATGTGCTTATTCTGCCTTGCATATATATGAGTATAATAAGTAGGATGTGCTTATTCTGCCTTGCATATATATGAGTATAATATGTAGGATGTGCTTATTCTGCCTTGCATATATATAAGTATAATAAGTAGGATGTGCTTATTCTGCCTTGCATATATATGAGTATAATACGTAGGATGTGCTTATAAGTAAGTAGGATGTGCTTATTCTGCCTTGCATATATATGAGTATAATAAGTAGGATGTGCTTATTCTGCCTTGCATATATATGAGTATAATAAGTAGGATGTGCTTATTCTGCCTTGCATATATATGAGTATAATAAGTAGGATGTGCTTATTCTGCCTTGCATATATATGAGTATAATAAGTAGGATGTGCTTATACTGCCTTGCATATATATGAGATAAAAAGTAGGATGTGCTTTTTCCGCCTTGCATATATGTGAGTATAATAAGTAGGATGTGCAAATACTGCCTTGCTTATATATGAGTATAATAAGTAGGATGTGCTTATTCTGCCTTGCATATATAGGAGTATAATAAGTAGGAAGTGCTTATACTGCCTTGCATATATATGAGTATAATAAGTAGGATGTGCTTATAAGTAGGATGTGCTTATTCTGCCTTGCATATATATGAGTATAATAAGTAGGATGTGCTTATTCTGCTTTGCATATATATGAGTATAATAAGTAGGATGTGCTTATAAGTAAGATGTGCTTATAAGTAGGATGTGCTTATTCTGCCTTGCATATATATGAGTATAATAAGTAGGATGCGCTTATTCTGCCTTGCATATATATGAGTATAATAAGTAGGATGTGCTTATAAGTAGGATGTGCTTGTATTCTGCCTTGCATATATATGAGTATAATAAGTAGGATGTGCTTATTCTGCCTTGCATATATATGAGTATAATAAGTAGGATGTGCTTATTCTGCCTTGCATATATATGAGTATAATAAGTAGGATGTGCTTATTCTGCCTTGCATATATATGAGTATAATATGTAGGATGTGCTTATTCTGCCTTGCATATATATGAGTATAATAAGTAGGATGTGCTTATTCTGCCTTGCATATATATGAGTATAATAAGTAGGATGTGCTTATAAGTAAGTAGGATGTGCTTATTCTGCCTTGCATATATATGAGTATAATAAGTAGGATGTGCTTATTCTGCCTTGCATATATATGAGTATAATAAGTAGGATGTGCTTATTCTGCCTTGCATATATATGAGTATAATAAGTAGGATGTGCTTATTCTGCCTTGCATATATATGAGTATAATAAGTAGGATGTGCTTATTCTGCCTTGCATATATATGAGTATAATAAGTAGGATGTGCTTATAAGTAGGATGTGCTTGTGCTTATTCTGCCTTGCATATATATGAGTATAATAAGTAGGATGTGCTTATAAGTAGGATGTGATTGTGCTTATTCTGCCTTGCATATATATGAGTATAATAAGTAGGATGTGCTTATAAGTAGGATGTGCTTGTGCTTATTCTGCCTTGCATATATATGAGTATAATAAGTAGGATGTGCTTATGAGTAGGATGTGATTGTGCTTATTCTGCCTTGCATATATATGAGTATAATAAGTAGGATGTGCTTATTCTGCCTTGCATATATATGAGTATAATAAGTAGGATGTGCTTATTCTGCCTTGCATATATATGAGTATAATAAGTAGGATGTGCTTATTCTGCCTTGCATATATATGAGCATAATAAGTAGGATGTGCTTGTTCTGCCTTGCATATATATGAGTATAATAAGTAGGATGTGCTTATTCTGCCTTGCATATATATGAGTATAATAAGTAGGATGTGCTTATTCTGCCTTGCGTATATATGAGTATAATAAGTAGGATGTGCTTATTCTGCCTTGCATATATATGAGTATAATAAGTAGGATGTGCTTATAAGTAGGATGTGATTGTGCTTATTCTGCCTTGCCTATATATGAGTATAATATGTAGGATGTGCTTATTCTGCCTTGCATATATATATGAGTATACTAAGTAGGATGTGCTTATTCTGCCTTGCATATATATGAGTATAATAAGTAGGATGTGCTTATAAGTAAGTAGGATGTGCTTATTCTGCCTTGCATATATATGAGTATAATAAGTAGGATGTGCTTATTCTGCCTTGCATATATATGAGTATACTAAGTAGGATGTGCTTATTCTGCCTTGCATATATATGAGTATAATAAGTAGGATGTGCTTATTCTGCCTTGCATATATATGAGTATAATAAGTAGGATGCGCTTATTCTGCCTTGCATATATATGAGTATAATAAGTAGGATGTGCTTATAAGTAGGATGTGATTGTGCTTATTCTGCCTTGCATATATATGAGTATAATAAGTAGGATGTGCTTATAAGTAGGATGTGATTGTGCTTATTCTGCCTTGCATATATATGAGTATAATAAGTAGGATGTGCTTATAAGTAGGATGTGCTTGTGCTTGTTCTGCCTTGCATATATATGAGTATAATAAGTAGGACGTGCTTATAAGTAGAATTTGATTGTGCTTATTCTGCCTTGCATATATATGAGTATAATAAGTAGGATGTGCTTATTCTGCCTTGCATATATATGAGTATAATAAGTAGGATGTGCTTATTCTGCCTTGCATATATATGAGTATAATAAGTAGGATGTGCTTATTCTGCCTTGCATATATATGAGCATAATAAGTAGGATGTGCTTATTCTGCCTTGCATATATATGAGCATAATAAGTAGGATGTGCTTATTCTGCCTTGCATATATATGAGCATAATAAGTAGGATGTGCTTATTCTGCCTTGCATATATATGAGCATAATAAGTAGGATGTGCTTATTCTGCCTTGCATATATATGAGCATAATAAGTAGGATGTGCTTATTCTGCCTTGCATATATATGAGTACAATAAGTAGGATGTGCTTATTCTGCCTTGCATATATATGAGCATAATAAGTAGGATGTGCTTATTCTGCCTTGCATATATATGAGCATAATAAGTAGGATGTGCTTATTCTGCCTTGCATATATATGAGTACAATAAGTAGGATGTGCATATTCGGCCTTGCATATATATGAGTATAATAAGTAGGATGTGCTTATAAGTAGGATGTGCTTGTGCTTATTCTGCCTTGCATATATATGAGTATAATAAGTAGGATGTGCTTATAAGTAGGATGTGCTTGTATTCTGCCTTGCATATATATGAGTATAATAGGTAGGAAGTGCTTATACTGCCTTGCATATATATGAGTATAATAAGTAGGATGTGCTTATAAGTAGGATGTGCTTATTCTGCCTTGCATATATATGAGTATAATAAGTAGGATGTGCTTATTCTGCCTTGCATATATATGAGTATAATAAGTAGGATGTGCTTATAAGTAGGATGTGCTTGTGCTTATTCTGCCTTGCATATATATGAGTATAATAAGTAGGATGTGCTTATTCTGCCTTGCATATATATGAGTATAATAAGTAGGATGTGCAAATACTGCCTTGCTTATATATGAGTATAATAAGTAGGATGTGCTTATTCTGCCTTGCATATATATGAGTATAATAAGTAGGATGTGCTTATACTGCCTTGCATATATATGAGATAAAAAGTAGGATGTGCTTTTTCCGCCTTGCATATATGTGAGTATAAAAAGTAGGATGTGCAAATACTGCCTTGCTTATATATGAGTATAATAAGTAGGATGTGCTTATTCTGCCTTGCATATATAGGAGTATAATAAGTAGGAAGTGCTTATACTGCCTTGCATATATATGAGTATAATAAGTAGGATGTGCTTATAAGTAGGATGTGCTTATTCTGCCTTGCATATATATGAGTATAATAAGTAGGATGTGCTTATTCTGCATTGCATATATATGAGTATAATAAGTAGGATGTGCTTATAAGTAGGATGTGCTTGTGCTTATTCTGCCTTGCATATATATGAGTATAATAAGTAGGATGTGCTTATAAATAGGATGTGCTTGTATTCTGCCGTGCATATATATGAATATAATAAGTAGGATGTGCTTTTTCTGCCTTGCATATATATGAGTATAATAAGTAGGATGTGCTTATTCTGCCTTGCATATATATGAGTATAATAAGTAGGATGTGCTTATTCTTCCTTGCATATATATGAGTATAATATGTAGGATGTGCTTATTCTGCCTTGCATATATATGAGTATAATAAGTAGGATGTGCTTATTCTGCCTTGCATATATATGAGTATAATAAGTAGGATGTGCTTATAAGTAAGTAGGATGTGCTTATTCTGCCTTGCATATATATGAGTATAATAAGTAGGATGTGCTTATTCTGCCTTGCATATATATGAGTATAATAAGTAGGATGTGCTTATTCTGCCTTGCATATATATGAGTATAATAAGTAGGATGTGCAAATACTGCCTTGCTTATATATGAGTATAATAAGTAGGATGTGCTTATTCTGCCTTGCATATATATGAGTATAATAAGTAGGATGTGCTTATGAGTAGGATGTGCTTGTATTCTACCTTGCATATATATGAGTATAATAAGTAGGATGTGCTTATTCTGCCTTGCATATATATGAGTATAATAGTTAGGATGTGCTTATTCTGCCTTGCATATATATGAGTATAATAAGTAGGATGTGCTTATTCTGCCTTGCATATATATGAGTATAATATGTAGGATGTGCTTATTCTGCCTTGCATATATATGAGTATAATAAGTAGGATGTGCTTATTCTGCCTTGCATATATATGAGTATAATACGTAGGATGTGCTTATAAGTAAGTAGGATGTGCTTATTCTGCCTTGCATATATATGAGTATAATAAGTAGGATGTGCTTATTCTGCCTTGCATATATATGAGTATAATAAGTAGGATGTGCTTATTCTGCCTTGCATATATATGAGTATAATGAGTACGATGTGCTTATTCTGCCTTGCATATATATGAGTATAATAAGTAGGATGTGCTTATTCTGCCTTGCATATATATGAGTATAATAAGTAGGATGTGCAAATACTGCCTTGCTTATATATGAGTATAATAAGTAGGATTTGCTTATTCTGCCTTGCATATATATGAGTATAATAAGTAGGATGTGCTTATACTGCCTTGCATATATATGAGATAAAAAGTAGGATGTGCTTTTTCCGCCTTGCATATATGTGAGTATAATAAGTAGGATGTGCAAATACTGCCTTGCTTATATATGAGTATAATAAGTAGGATGTGCTTATTCTGCCTTGCATATATAGGAGTATAATAAGTAGGAAGTGCTTATACTGCCTTGCATATATATGAGTATAATAAGTAGGATGTGCTTATAAGTAGGATGTGCTTATTCTGCCTTGCATATATATGAGTATAATAAGTAGGATGTGCTTATTCTGCTTTGCATATATATGAGTATAATAAGTAGGATGTGCTTATAAGTAGGATGTGCTTATAAGTAGGATGTGCTTCTTCTGCCTTGCATATATATGAGTATAATAAGTAGGATGTGCTTATTCTGCCTTGCATATATATGAGTATAATAAGTAGGATGTGCTTATAAGTAGGATGTGCTTGTGCTTATTCTGCCTTGCATATATATGAGTATAATAAGTAGGATGTGCTTATAAGTAGGATGTGCTTGTATTCTGCCTTGCATATATATGGGTATAATAGGTAGGAAGTGCTTATACTGCCTTGCATATATATGAGTATAATAAGTAGGATGTGCTTATTCTGCCTTGCATATATATGAGTATAATAAGTAGGATGTGCTTATTCTGCCTTGCATATATATGAGTATAATAAGTAGGATGTGCTTATAAGTAGGATGTGCTTGTGCTTATTCTGCCTTGCATATATATGAGTATAATAAGTAGGATGTGCTTATAAGTAGGATGTGCTTGTATTCTGCCTTGCATATATATGAGTATAATAAGTAGGATGTGCTTATTCTGCCTTGCATATATATGAGTATAATAAGTAGGATGTGCAAATACTGCCTTGCTTATATATGAGTATAATAAGTAGGATGTGCTTATTCTGCCTTGCATATATATGAGTATAATAAGTAGGATGTGCTTATACTGCCTTGCATATATATGAGATAAAAAGTAGGATGTGCTTTTTCCGCCTTGCATATATGTGAGTATAATAAGTAGGAAGTGCTTATACTGCCTTGCATATATATGAGTATAATAAGTAGGATGTGCTTATAAGTAGGATGTGCTTATTCTGCCTTGCATATATATGAGTATAATAAGTAGGATGTGCTTATAAGTAGGATGTGCTTGTGCTTATTCTGCCTTGCATATATATGAGTATAATAAGTAGGATGTGCTTATAAGTAGGATGTGCTTGTATTCTGCCTTGCATATATATGAGTATAATAAGTAGGATGTGCTTATTCTGCCTTGCATATATATGAGTATAATAAGTAGGATGTGCTTATTCTGCCTTGCATATATATGAGTATAATAAGTAGGATGTGTTTATTCTGCTTGCATATATATGAGTATAATATGTAGGATGTGCTTATTCTGTCTTGCATATATATGAGATAAAAAGTAGGATGTGCTTATTCTGCCTTGCATATATATGAGTATAATAAGTAGGATGTGCTTATAAGTAAGTAGGATGTGCTTATTCTGCCTTGCATATATATGAGTATAATAAGTAGGATGTGCTTATACTGCCTTGCATATATATGAGATAAAAAGTAGGATGTGCTTTTTCCGCCTTGCATATATGTGAGTATAATAAGTAGGATGTGCAAATACTGCCTTGCTTATATATGAGTATAATAAGTAGGATGTGCTTATTCTGCCTTGCATATATAGGAGTATAATAAGTAGGAAGTGCTTATACTGCCTTGCATATATATGAGTATAATAAGTAGGATGTGCTTATAAGTAGGATGTGCTTATTCTGCCTTGCATATATATGAGTATAATAAGTAGGATGTGCTTATAAGTAGGATGTGCTTGTGCTTATTCTGCCTTGCATATATATGAGTATAATAAGTAGGATGTGCTTATAAGTAGGATGTGCTTGTATTCTGCCTTGCATATATATGAGCATAATAAGTAGGATGTGCTTATTCTGCCTTGCATATATATAAGTATAATAAGTAGGATGTGCTTATTCTGCCTTGCATATATATGAGTATAATATGTAGGATGTGCTTATTCTGCCTTGCATATATATGAGTATAATAAGTAGGATGTGCTTATTCTGCCTTGCATATACATGAGTATAATAAGTAGGATGTGCTTATAAGTAAGTAGGATGTGCTTATTCTGCCTTGCATATATATGAGTATAATAAGTAGGATGTGCTTATTCTGCCTTGCATATATATGAGTATAATAAGTAGGATGTGCTTATTCTGCCTTGCATATATATGAGTATAATAAGTAGGATGTGCAAATACTGCCTTGCTTATATATGAGTATAATAAGTAGGATGTGCTTATTCTGCCTTGCATATATATGAGTATAATAAGTAGGATGTGCTTATACTGCCTTGCATATATATGAGATAAAAAGTAGAATGTGCTTTTTCCGCCTTGCATATATATGAGTATAATAAGTAGGATGTGCAAATACTGCCTTGCTTATATATGAGTATAATAAGTAGGATGTGCTTATTCTGCCTTGCATATATAGGAGTATAATAAGTAGGATGTGCAAATACTGCCTTGCTTATATAGGAGTATAATAAGTAGGAAGTGCTTATACTGCCTTGCATATATATGAGATAAAAAGTAGGAAGTGCTTTTTCCGCCTTGCATATATAGGAGTATAATAAGTAGGATGTGCAAATACTGCCTTGCTTATATATGAGTATAATAAGTAGGATGTGCTTATTCTGCCTTGCATATATAGGAGTATAATATGATTATAATAAGTAGGATTTGCTTATTCTGCCTTGCATATATATGAGTATAATAAGTAGGATGTGCTTATACTGCCTTGCATATATATGAGATAAAAAGTAGGATGTGCTGTTTACGCCTTGCATATATGTGAGTATAATAAGTAGGATGTGCAAATACTGCCTTGCTTATATATGAGTATAATAAGTAGGACGTGCTTATAAGTAGGATGTGCTTATTCTGCCTTGCATATATATGAGTATAATAAGTAGGATGTGCTTATTCTGCCTTGCATATATATGAGTATAATAAGTAGGATGTGCTTATAAGTAGGATGTGTTTATAAGTAGGATGTGCTTATTCTGCCTTGCATATATATGAGTATAATAAGTAGGATGTGCTTATTCTGCCTTGCATATATATGAGTATAATAAGTAGGATGTGCTTATAAGTAGGATGTGCTTGTGCTTATTCTGCCTTGCATATATATGAGTATAATAAGTAGGATGTGCTTATAAGTAGGATGTGCTTGTATTCTGCCTTGCATATATATGAGTATAATAGGTATGAAGTGCTTATACTGCCTTGCATATATATGAGTATAATAAGTAGGATGTGCTTATAAGTAGGATGTGCTTATTCTGCCTTGCATATATATGAGTATAATAAGTAGGATGTGCTTATTCTGCCTTGCATATATATGAGTATAATAAGTAGGATGTGCTTATAAGTAGGATGTGCTTGTGCTTATTCTGCCTTGCATATATATGAGTATAATAAGTAGGATGTGCTTATAAGTAGGATGTGCTTGTATTCTGCCTTGCATATATATGAGTATAATAAGTAGGATGTGCTTATTCTGCCTTGCATATATATGAGTATAATAAGTAGGATGTGCAAATACTGCCTTGCTTATATATGAGTATAATAAGTAGGATGTGCTTATTCTGCCTTGCATATATATGAGTATAATAAGAAGGATGTGCTTATACTGCCTTGCATATATATGAGATAAAAAGTAGGATGTGCTTATTCTGCCTTGCATGTATGTGAGTATAATAAGTAGGATGTGCAAATACTGCCTTGCTTATATATGAGTATAATAAGTAGGAAGTGCTTATACTGCCTTGCATATATATGAGTATAATAAGTAGGATGTGCTTATAAGTAGGATGTGCTTATTCTGCCTTGCATATATATGAGTATAATAAGTAGGATGTGCTTATTCTGCCTTGCATATATATGAGTATAATAAGTAGGATGTGCTTATAAGTAGGATGTGCTTGTGCTTATTCTGCCTTGCATATATATGAGTATAATAAGTAGGATGTGCTTATAAGTAGGATGTGCTTGTATTCTGCCTTGCATATATATGAGTATAATAAGTAGGATGTGCTTATTCTGCCTTGCATATATATGAGTATAATAAGTAGGATGTGCTTATTCTGCCTTGCATATATATGAGTATAATAAGTAGGATGTGCTTATTCTGCCTTGCATATATATGAGTATAATAAGTAGGATGTGCAAATACTGCCTTGCTTATATATGAGTATAATAAGTAGGATGTGCTTATTCTGCCTTGCATATATATGAGTATAATAAGAAGGATGTGCTTATACTGCCTTGCATATATATGAGTATAATAAGTAGGATGTGCTTATTCTGCCTTGCATATATGTGAGTATAATAAGTAGGATGTGCAAATACTGCCTTGCTTATATATGAGTATAATAAGTAGGAAGTGCTTATACTGCCTTGCATATATATGAGTATAATAAGTAGGATGTGCTTATAAGTAGGATGTGCTTATTCTGCCTTGCATATATATGAGTATAATAAGTAGGATGTGCTTATTCTGCCTTGCATATATATGAGTATAATAAGTAGGATGTGCTTATAAGTAGGATGTGCTTGTGCTTATTCTGCCTTGCATATATATGAGTATAATAAGTAGGATGTGCTTATAAGTAGGATGTGCTTGTATTCTGCCTTGCATATATATGAGTATAATAAGTAGGATGTGCTTATTCTGCCTTGCATATATATGAGTATAATAAGTAGGATGTGCAAATACTGCCTTGCTTATATATGAGTATAATAAGTAGGATGTGCTTATTCTGCCTTGCATATATATGAGTATAATAAGAAGGATGTGCTTATACTGCCTTGCATATATATGAGTATAATAAGTAGGATGTGCTTATTCTGCCTTGCATATATGTGAGTATAATAAGTAGGATGTGCAAATACTGCCTTGCTTATATATGAGTATAATAAGTAGGAAGTGCTTATACTGCCTTGCATATATATGAGTATAATAAGTAGGATGTGCTTATAAGTAGGATGTGCTTATTCTGCCTTGCATATATATGAGTATAATAAGTAGGATGTGCTTATTCTGCCTTGCATATATATGAGTATAATAAGTAGGATGTGCTTATAAGTAGGATGTGCTTGTGCTTATTCTGCCTTGCATATATATGAGTATAATAAGTAGGATGTGCTTATAAGTAGGATGTGCTTGTATTCTGCCTTGCATATATATGAGTATAATAAGTAGGATGTGCTTATTCTGCCTTGCATATATATGAGTATAATAAGTAGGATGTGCTTATTCTGCCTTGCATATATATGAGTATACTAAGTAGGATGTGCTTATTCTGCCTTGCATATATATGAGTATAATAAGTAGGATGTGCTTATTCTGCCTTGCATATATATGAGTATAATAAGTAGGATGTGCTTATTCTGCCTTGCATATATATGAGTATAATATGTAGGATGTGCTTATTCTGCCTTGCATATATATGAGTATAATAAGTAGGATGTGCTTATTCTGCCTTGCATATATATGAGTATAATAAGTAGGATGTGCTTATAAGTAAGTAGGATGTGCTTATTCTGCCTTGCATATATATGAGTATAATAAGTAGGATGTGCTTATTCTGCCTTGCATATATATGAGTATAATAAGTAGGATGTGCTTATTCTGCCTTGCATATATATGAGTATAATAAGTAGGATGTGCTTATTCTGCCTTGCATATATATGAGTATAATAAGTAGGATGTGCAAATACTGCCTTGCTTATATATGAGTATAATAAGTAGGATGTGCTTATTCTGCCTTGCATATATGTGAGTATAATAAGTAGGATGTGCTTATGAGTAGGATGTGCTTGTATTCTGCCTTGCATATATATGAGTATAATAAGTAGGATGTGCTTATTCTGCCTTGCATATATATGAGTATAATAAGTAGGATGTGCTTATTCTGCCTTGCATATATATGAGTATAATATGTAGGATGTGCTTATTCTGCCTTGCATATATATGAGTATAATAAGTAGGATGTGCTTATTCTGCCTTGCATATATATGAGTATAATAAGTAGGATGTGCTTATAAGTAAGTAGGATGTGCGTATTCTGCCTTGCATATATATGAGTATAATAAGTAGGATGTGCTTATTCTGCCTTGCATATATATGAGTATAATAAGTAGGATGTGCTTATTCTGCCTTGCATATATATGAGTATAATAAGTAGGATGTGCTTATTCTGCCTTGCATATATATGAGTATAATAAGTAGGATGTGCTTATTCTGCCTTGCATATATATGAGTATAATAAGTAGGATGTGCTTATTCTGCCTTGCATATATATGAGTATAATAAGTAGGATGTGCAAATGCTGCCTTGCTTATATATGAGTATAATAAGTAGGATGTGCTTATTCTGCCTTGCATATATATGAGTATAATAAGTAGGATGTGCTTATACTGCCTTGCATATATATGAGATAAAAAGTAGGATGTGCTTTTTCCGCCTTGCATATATGTGAGTATAATAAGTAGGATGTGCAAATACTGCCTTGCTTATATATGAGTATAATAAGTAGGATGTGCTTATTCTGCCTTGCATATATAGGAGTATAATAAGTAGGAAGTGCTTATACTGCCTTGCATATATATGAGTATAATAAGTAGGATGTGCTTATAAGTAGGATGTGCTTATTCTGCCTTGCATATATATGAGTATAATAAGTAGGATGTGCTTATTTTGCCTTGCATATATATGAGTATAATAAGTAGGATGTGCTTATAAGTAGGATGTGCTTGTGCTTATTCTGCCTTGCATATATATGAGTATAATAAGTAGGATGTGCTTATAAGTAGGATGTGCTTGTATTCTGCCGTGCATATATATGAGTATAATAAGTAGGATGTGCTTTTTCTGCCTTGCATATATATGAGTATAATAAGTAGGATGTGCTTATTCTGCCTTGCATATATATGAGTATAATAAGTAGGATGTGCTTATTCTTCCTTGCATATATATGAGTATAATATGTAGGATGTGCTTATTCTGCCTTGCATATATATGAGTATAATAAGTAGGATGTGCTTATTCTGCCTTGCATATATATGAGTATAATAAGTAGGATGTGCTTATAAGTAAGTAGGATGTGCTTATTCTGCCTTGCATATATATGAGTATAATAAGTAGGATGTGCTTATTCTGCCTTGCATATATATGAGTATAATAAGTAGGATGTGCTTATTCTGCCTTGCATATATATGAGTATAATAAGTAGGATGTGCAAATACTGCCTTGCTTATATATGAGTATAATAAGTAGGATGTGCTTATTCTGCCTTGCATATATATGAGTATAATAAGTAGGATGTGCTTATGAGTAGGATGTGCTTGTATTCTACCTTGCATATATATGAGTATAATAAGTAGGATGTGCTTATTCTGCCTTGCATATATATGAGTATAATAGTTAGGATGTGCTTATTCTGCCTTGCATATATATGAGTATAATAAGTAGGATGTGCTTATTCTGCCTTGCATATATATGAGTATAATAAGTACGATGTGCTTATTCTGCCTTGCATATATATGAGTATAATAAGTAGGATGTGCTTATTCTGCCTTGCATATATATGAGTATAATAAGTAGGATGTGCAAATACTGCCTTGCTTATATATGAGTATAATAAGTAGGATTTGCTTATTCTGCCTTGCATATATATGAGATAAAAAGTAGGATGTGCTTTTTCCGCCTTGCATATATGTGAGTATAATAAGTAGGATGTGCAAATACTGCCTTACTTATATATGAGTATAATAAGTAGGATGTGCTTATTCTGCCTTGCATATATAGGAGTATAATAAGTAGGAAGTGCTTATACTGCCTTGCATATATATGAGTATAATAAGTAGGATGTGCTTATAAGTAGGATGTGCTTATTCTGCCTTGCATATATATGAGTATAATAAGTAGGATGTGCTTATTCTGCTTTGCATATATATGAGTATAATAAGTAGGATGTGCTTATAAGTAGGATGTGCTTATAAGTAGGATGTGCTTATTCTGCCTTGCATATATATGAGTATAATAAGTAGGATGTGCTTATTCTGCCTTGCATATATATGAGTATAATAAGTAGGATGTGCTTATAAGTAGGATGTGCTTGTGCTTATTCTGCCTTGCATATATATGAGTATAATAAGTAGGATGTGCTTATAAGTAGGATGTGCTTGTATTCTGCCTTGCATATATATGGGTATAATAGGTAGGAAGTGCTTATACTGCCTTGCATATATATGAGTATAATAAGTAGGATGTGCTTATTCTGCCTTGCATATATATGAGTATAATAAGTAGGATGTGCTTATTCTGCCTTGCATATATATGAGTATAATAAGTAGGATGTGCTTATAAGTAGGATGTGCTTGTGCTTATTCTGCCTTGCATATATATGAGTATAATAAGTAGGATGTGCTTATAAGTAGGATGTGCTTGTATTCTGCCTTGCATATATATGAGTATAATAAGTAGGATGTGCTTATTCTGCCTTGCATATATATGAGTATAATAAGTAGGATGTGCAAATACTGCCTTGCTTATATATGAGTATAATAAGTAGGATGTGCTTATTCTGCCTTGCATATATATGAGTATAATAAGTAGGATGTGCTTATACTGCCTTGCATATATATGAGATAAAAAGTAGGATGTGCTTTTTCCGCCTTGCATATATGTGAGTATAATAAGTAGGATGTGCAAATACTGCCTTGCTTATATATGAGTATAATAAGTAGGATGTGCTTATTCTGCCTTGCATATATAGGAGTATAATAAGTAGGAAGTGCTTATACTGCCTTGCATATATATGAGTATAATAAGTAGGATGTGCTTATAAGTAGGATGTGCTTATTCTGCCTTGCATATATATGAGTATAATAAGTAGGATGTGCTTATAAGTAGGATGTGCTTGTGCTTATTCTGCCTTGCATATATATGAGTATAATAAGTAGGATGTGCTTATAAGTAGGATGTGCTTGTATTCTGCCTTGTATATATATATGAGTATAATAAGTAGGATGTGCTTATTCTGCCTTGCATATATATGAGTATAATAAGTAGGATGTGCTTATTCTGCCTTGCATATATATGAGTATAATAAGTAGGATGTGTTTATTCTGCTTGCATATATATGAGTATAATATGTAGGATGTGCTTATTCTGCCTTGCATATATATGAGTATAATAAGTAGGATGTGCTTATTCTGCCTTGCATATATATGAGTATAATAAGTAGGATGTGCTTATAAGTAAGTAGGATGTGCTTATTCTGCCTTGCATATATATGAGTATAATAAGTAGGATGTGCTTATACTGCCTTGCATATATATGAGATAAAAAGTAGGATGTGCTTTTTCCGCCTTGCATATATGTGAGTATAATAAGTAGGATGTGCAAATACTGCCTTGCTTATATATGAGTATAATAAGTAGGATGTGCTTATTCTGCCTTGCATATATAGGAGTATAATAAGTAGGAAGTGCTTATACTGCCTTGCATATATATGAGTATAATAAGTAGGATGTGCTTATAAGTAGGATGTGCTTATTCTGCCTTGCATATATATGAGTATAATAAGTAGGATGTGCTTATAAGTAGGATGTGCTTGTGCTTATTCTGCCTTGCATATATATGAGTATAATAAGTAGGATGTGCTTATAAGTAGGATGTGCTTGTATTCTGCCTTGCATATATATGAGCATAATAAGTAGGATGTGCTTATTCTGCCTTGCATATATATAAGTATAATAAGTAGGATGTGCTTATTCTGCCTTGCATATATATGAGTATAATAAGTAGGATGTGCTTATAAGTAGGATGTGCTTGTATTCTGCCTTGCATATATATGAGTATAATAAGTAGGATGTGCTTATTCTGCCTTGCATATATATGAGTATAATAAGTAGGATGTGCAAATACTGCCTTGCTTATATATGAGTATAATAAGTAGGATGTGCTTATTCTGCCTTGCATATATATGAGTATAATAAGTAGGATGTGCTTATACTGCCTTGCATATATATGAGATAAAAAGTAGGATGTGCTTTTTCCGCCTTGCATATATGTGAGTATAATAAGTAGGATGTGCAAATACTGCCTTGCTTATATATGAGTATAATAAGTAGGATGTGCTTATTCTGCCTTGCATATATAGGAGTATAATAAGTAGGAAGTGCTTATACTGCCTTGCATATATATGAGTATAATAAGTAGGATGTGCTTATAAGTAGGATGTGCTTATTCTGCCTTGCATATATATGAGTATAATAAGTAGGATGTGCTTATAAGTAGGATGTGCTTGTGCTTATTCTGCCTTGCATATATATGAGTATAATAAGTAGGATGTGCTTATAAGTAGGATGTGCTTGTATTCTGCCTTGTATATATATGAGTATAATAAGTAGGATGTGCTTATTCTGCCTTGCATATATATGAGTATAATAAGTAGGATGTGCTTATTCTGCCTTGCATATATATGAGTATAATAAGTAGGATGTGTTTATTCTGCTTGCATATATATGAGTATAATATGTAGGATGTGCTTATTCTGCCTTGCATATATATGAGTATAATAAGTAGGATGTGCTTATAAGTAAGTAGGATGTGCTTATTCTGCCTTGCATATATATGAGTATAATAAGTAGGATGTGCTTATACTGCCTTGCATATATATGAGATAAAAAGTAGGATGTGCTTTTTCCGCCTTGCATATATGTGAGTATAATAAGTAGGATGTGCAAATACTGCCTTGCTTATATATGAGTATAATAAGTAGGATGTGCTTATTCTGCCTTGCATATATAGGAGTATAATAAGTAGGAAGTGCTTATACTGCCTTGCATATATATGAGTATAATAAGTAGGATGTGCTTATAAGTAGGATGTGCTTATTCTGCCTTGCATATATATGAGTATAATAAGTAGGATGTGCTTATAAGTAGGATGTGCTTGTGCTTATTCTGCCTTGCATATATATGAGTATAATAAGTAGGATGTGCTTATAAGTAGGATGTGCTTGTATTCTGCCTTGCATATATATGAGCATAATAAGTAGGATGTGCTTATTCTGCCTTGCATATATATAAGTATAATAAGTAGGATGTGCTTATTCTGCCTTGCATATATATGAGTATAATATGTAGGATGTGCTTATTCTGCCTTGCATATATATGAGTATAATAAGTAGGATGTGCTTATTCTGCCTTGCATATACATGAGTATAATAAGTAGGATGTGCTTATAAGTAAGTAGGATGTGCTTATTCTGCCTTGCATATATATGAGTATAATAAGTAGGATGTGCTTATTCTGCCTTGCATATATATGAGTATAATAAGTAGGATGTGAAAATACTGCCTTGCTTATATATGAGTATAATAAGTAGGATGTGCTTATTCTGCCTTGCATATATATGGGTATAATAAGTAGGATGTGCTTATACTGCCTTGCATATATATGAGATAAAAAGTAGAATGTGCTTTTTCCGCCTTGCATATATATGAGTATAATAAGTAGGATGTGCAAATACTGCCTTGCATATATATGGGTATAATAAGTAGGATGTGCTTATACTGCCTTGCATATATATGAGATAAAAAGTAGAATGTGCTTTTTCCGCCTTGCATATATATGAGTATAATAAGTAGGATGTGCAAATACTGCCTTGCTTATATATGAGTATAATAAGTAGGATGTGCTTATTCTGCCTTGCATATATAGGAGTATAATAAGTAGGATGTGCAAATGCTGCCTTGCTTATATAGGAGTATAATAAGTAGGAAGTGCTTATACTGCCTTGCATATATATGAGATAAAAAGTAGAATGTGCTTTTTCCACCTTGCATATATATGAGTATAATAAGTAGGATGTGCAAATACTGCCTTGCTTATATATGAGTATAATAAGTAGGATGTGCTTATTCTGCCTTGCATATATAGGAGTATAATAAGTAGGATGTGCAAATACTGCCTTGCTTATATAGGAGTATAATAAGTAGGATGTGCTTGTATTCTGCCTTGCATATATATGAGTATAATAAGTAGGATGTGCTTATAAGTAGGATGTGCTTGTATTCTGCCTTGCATATATATGAGTATAATAAGTAGGATGTGCTTATTCTGCCTTGCATATATATGAGTATAATAAGTAGGATGTGCAAATACTGCCTTGCTTATATATGAGTATAATAAGTAGGATGTGCTTATTCTGCCTTGCATATATAGGAGTATAATAAGTAGGAAGTGCTTATACTGCCTTGCATATATATGAGTATAATAAGTAGGATGTGCTTATAAGTAGGATGTGCTTAATCTGCCTTGCATATATATGAGTATAATAAGTAGGATGTGCTTATAAGTAGGATGTGCTTGTGCTTATTCTGCCTTGCATATATATGAGTATAATAAGTAGGATGTGCTTATAAGTAGGATGTGCTTGTATTCTGCCTTGCATATATATGAGTATAATAAGTAGGATGTGCTTGTATTCTGCCTTGCATATATGTGAGTATAATAAGTAGGATGTGCAAATACTGCCTTGCTTATATATGAGTATAATAAGTAGGATGTGCTTATAAGTAGGATGTGCTTATTCTGCCTTGCATATATATGAGTATAATAAGAAGGATGTGCTTATACTGCCTTGCATATATATGAGATAAAAAGTAGGATGTGCTTTTTCCGCCTTGCATATATGTGAGTATAATAAGTAGGATGTGCAAATACTGCCTTGCTTATATATGAGTATAATAAGTAGGAAGTGCTTATACTGCCTTGCATATATATGAGTATAATAAGTAGGATGTGCAAATACTGCCTTGCTTATATATGAGTATAATAAGTAGGAAGTGCTTATACTGCCTTGCATATATATGAGTATAATAAGTAGGATGTGCTTATAAGTAGGATGTGCTTATTCTGCCTTGCATATATGTGAGTATAATAAGTAGGATGTGCAAATACTGCCTTGCTTATATATGAGTATAATAAGTAGGAAGTGCTTATACTGCCTTGCATATATATGAGTATAATAAGTAGGATGTGCTTATAAGTAGGATGTGCTTATTCTGCCTTGCATATATATGAGTATAATAAGTAGGATGTGCTTATTCTGCCTTGCATATATATGAGTATAATAAGTAGGATGTGCTTATAAGTAGGATGTGCTTGTGCTTATTCTGCCTTGCATATATATGAGTATAATAAGTAGGATGTGCTTATAAGTAGGATGTGCTTGTATTCTGCCTTGCATATATATGAGTATAATAAGTAGGATGTGCTTATTCTGCCTTGCATATATATGAGTATAATAAGTAGGATGTGCTTATTCTGCCTTGCATATATATGAGTATAATAAGTAGGATGTGCTTATTCTGCCTTGCATATATATGAGTATAATAAGTAGGATGTGCTTATTCTGCCTTGCATATATATGAGTATAATAAGTAGGATGTGCTTATTCTGCCTTGCATATATATGAGTATAATATGTAGGATGTGCTTATTCTGCCTTGCATATATATGAGTATAATAAGTAGGATGTGCTTATTCTGCCTTGCATATATATGAGTATAATAAGTAGGATGTGCTTATAAGTAAGTAGGATGTGCTTATTCTGCCTTGCATATATATGAGTATAATAAGTAGGATGTGCTTATTCTGCCTTGCATATATATGAGTATAATAAGTAGGATGTGCTTATTCTGCCTTGCATATATATGAGTATAATAAGTAGGATGTGCTTATTCTGCCTTGCATATATATGAGTATAATAGGTAGGATGTGCAAATACTGCCTTGCTTATATATGAGTATAATAAGTAGGATGTGCTTATTCTGCCTTGCATATATATGAGTATAATAAGTAGGATGTGCTTATGAGTAGGATGTGCTTGTATTCTGCCTTGCATATATATGAGTATAATAAGTAGGATGTGCTTATTCTGCCTTGCATATATATGAGTATAATAAGTAGGATGTGCTTATTCTGCCTTGCATATATATGAGTATAATATGTAGGATGTGCTTATTCTGCCTTGCATATATATGAGTATAATAAGTAGGATGTGCTTATTCTGCCTTGCATATATATGAGTATAATAAGTACGATGTGCTTATAAGTAAGTAGGATGTGCGTATTCTGCCTTGCATATATATGAGTATAATAAGTAGGATGTGCTTATTCTGCCTTGCATATATATGAGTATAATAAGTAGGATGTGCTTATTCTGCCTTGCATATATATGAGTATAATAAGTAGGATGTGCTTATTCTGCCTTGCATATATATGAGTATAATAAGTAGGATGTGCTTATTCTGCCTTGCATATATATGAGTATAATAAGTAGGATGTGCTTATTCTGCCTTGCATATATATGAGTATAATAAGTAGGATGTGCAAATACTGCCTTGCTTATATATGAGTATAATAAGTAGGATGTGCTTATTCTGCCTTGCATATATATGAGTATAATAAGTAGGATGTGCTTATACTGCCTTGCATATATATGAGATAAAAAGTAGGATGTGCTTTTTCCGCCTTGCATATATGTGAGTATAATAAGTAGGATTTGCAAATACTGCCTTGCTTATATATGAGTATAATAAGTAGGATGTGCTTATTCTGCCTTGCATATATAGGAGTATAATAAGTAGGAAGTGCTTATACTGCCTTGCATATATATGAGTATAATAAGTAGGATGTGCTTATAAGTAGGATGTGCTTATTCTGCCTTGCATATATATGAGTATAATAAGTAGGATGTGCTTATTTTGCCTTGCATATATATGAGTATAATAAGTAGGATGTGCTTATAAGTAGGATGTGCTTGTGCTTATTCTGCCTTGCATATATATGAGTATAATAAGTAGGATGTGCTTATAAGTAGGATGTGCTTGTATTCTGCCTTGCATATATATGAGTATAATAAGTAGGATGTGCTTATTCTGCCTTGCATATATATGAGTATAATAAGTAGGATGTGCTTATTCTGCCTTGCATATATATGAGTATAATAAGTAGGATGTGCTTATTCTGCCTTGCATATATATGAGTATAATATGTAGGATGTGCTTATTCTGCCTTGCATATATATGAGTATAATAAGTAGGATGTGCTTATTCTGCCTTGCATATATATGAGTATAATAAGTAGGATGTGCTTATAAGTAAGTAGGATGTGCTTATTCTGCCTTGCATATATATGAGTATAATAAGTAGGATGTGCTTATTCTGCCTTGCATATATATGAGTATAATAAGTAGGATGTGCTTATTCTGCCTTGCATATATATGAGTATAATAAGTAGGATGTGCTTATTCTGCCTTGCATATATATGAGTATAATAAGTAGGATGTGCTTATTCTGCCTTGCATATATATGAGTATAATAAGTAGGATGTGCTTATAAGTAGGATGTGCTTGTGCTTATTCTGCCTTGCATATATATGAGTATAATAAGTAGGATGTGCTTATAAGTAGGATGTGATTGTGCTTATTCTGCCTTGCATATATATGAGTATAATAAGTAGGATGTGCTTATAAGTAGGATGTGCTTGTGCTTATTCTGCCTTGCATATATATGAGTATAATAAGTAGGATGTGCTTATGAGTAGGATGTGATTGTGCTTATTCTGCCTTGCATATATATGAGTATAATAAGTAGGATGTGCTTATTCTGCCTTGCATATATATGAGTATAATAAGTAGGATGTGCTTATTCTGCCTTGCATATATATGAGTATAATAAGTAGGATGTGCTTATTCTGCCTTGCATATATATGAGCATAATAAGTAGGATGTGCTTGTTCTGCCTTGCATATATATGAGTATAATAAGTAGGATGTGCTTATTCTGCCTTGCATATATATGAGTATAATAAGTAGGATGTGCTTATTCTGCCTTGCATATATATGAGTATAATAAGTAGGATGTGCTTATAAGTAGGATGTGATTGTGCTTATTCTGCCTTGCATATATATGAGTATAATAAGTAGGATGTGCTTATTCTGCCTTGCATATATATGAGTATAATAAGTAGGATGTGCTTATTCTGCCTTGCATATATATGAGTATAATAAGTAGGATGTGCTTATTCTGCCTTGCATATATATGAGTATATTAAGTAGGATGTGCTTATAAGTAGGATGTGATTGTGCGTATTCTGCCTTGCATATATATGAGTATAATAAGTAGGATGTGCTTATAAGTAGGATATGCTTGTGCTTATTCTGCCTTGCATATATATGAGTATAATAAGTAGGATGTGCTTATAAGTAGGATGTGATTGTGCTTATTCTGCCTTGCATATATATGAGTATAATAAGTAGGATGTGCTTATTCTGACTTGCATATATATGAGTATAATAAGTAGGATGTGCTTATTCTGCCTTGCATATATATGAGTATAATAAGTAGGATGTGCTTATAAGTAGGATGTGATTGTGCTTATTCTGCCTTGCATATATATGAGTATAATAAGTAGGATGTGCTTATAAGTAGGATGTGCTTGTGCTTATTCTGCCTTGCATATATATGAGTATAATAAGTAGGACGTGCTTATAAGTAGGATTTGATTGTGCTTATTCTGGCTTGCATATATATGAGTACAATAAGTAGGATGTGCTTATTCTGCCTTGCATATATATGAGTATAATAAGTAGGATGTGCTTATTCTGACTTGCATATATATGAGTATAATAAGTAGGATGTGCTTATTCTGCCTTGCATATATATGAGTATAATAAGTAGGATGTGCTTATAAGTAGGATGTGATTGTGCTTATTCTGCCTTGCATATATATGAGTATAATAAGTAGGATGTGCTTATAAGTAGGATGTGCTTGTGCTTATTCTGCCTTGCATATATATGAGTATAATAAGTAGGACGTGCTTATAAGTAGGATTTGATTGTGCTTATTCTGGCTTGCATATATATGAGTACAATAAGTAGGATGTGCTTATTCTGCCTTGCATATATATGAGTATAATAAGTAGGATGTGCTTATTCTGACTTGCATATATATGAGTATAATAAGTAGGATGTGCTTATTCTGCCTTGCATATATATGAGTATAATAAGTAGGATGTGCTTATAAGTAGGATGTGATTGTGCGTATTCTGCCTTACATATATATGAGTATAATAAGTAGGATGTGCTTATAAGTAGGATATGCTTGTGCTTATTCTGCCTTGCATATATATGAGTATAATAAGTAGGATGTGCTTATAAGTAGGATGTGCTTGTGCTTATTCTGCCTTGCATATATATGAGTATAATAAGTAGGACGTGCTTATAAGTA
Organism: Ambystoma mexicanum; assembly: GCF_040938575.1. Lineage (NCBI taxonomy): Eukaryota > Metazoa > Chordata > Amphibia > Caudata > Ambystomatidae > Ambystoma > Ambystoma mexicanum. Next base: position 6,729,319 of record NC_090930.1, on the reverse strand, counting down.
GGATTTGATTGTGCTTATTCTGGCTTGCATATATATGAGTACAATAAGTAGGATGTGCTTATTCTGCCTTGCATATATATGAGTATAATAAGTAGGATGTGCTTATTCTGACTTGCATATATATGAGTATAATAAGTAGGATGTGCTTATAAGTAGGATGTGATTGTGCTTATTCTGCCTTGCATATATATGAGTATAATAAGTAGGATGTGCTTATTCTGACTTGCATATATATGAGTATAATAAGTAGGATGTGCTTATTCTGCCTTGCATATATATGAGTATAATAAGTAGGATGTGCTTATAAGTAGGATGTGATTGTGCTTATTCTGCCTTGCATATATATGAGTATAATAAGTAGGATGTGCTTATAAGTAGGATGTGCTTGTGCTTATTCTGCCTTGCATATATATGAGTATAATAAGTAGGATGTGCTTATTCTGACGTGCATATATATGAGTATAATAAGTAGGATGTGCTTATTCTGCCTTGCATATATATGAGTATAATAAGTAGGATGTGCTTATAAGTAGGATGTGATTGTGCTTATTCTGCCTTGCATATATATGAGTATAATAAGTAGGATGTGCTTATAAGTAGGATGTGCTTGTGCATATTCTGCCTTGCATATATATGAGTATAATAAGTAGGACGTGCTTATAAGTAGGATTTGATTGTGCTTATTCTGGCTTGCATATATATGAGTACAATAAGTAGGATGTGCTTATTCTGCCTTGCATATATATGAGTATAATAAGTAGGATGTGCTTATTCTGACTTGCATATATATGAGTATAATAAGTAGGATGTGCTTATTCTGCCTTGCATATATATGAGTATAATAAGTAGGATGTGCTTATAAGTAGGATGTGATTGTGCTTATTCTGCCTTGCATATATATGAGTATAATAAGTAGGATGTGCTTATAAGTAGGATGTGCTTGTGCTTATTCTGCCTTGCATATATATGAGTATAATAAGTAGGACGTGCTTATAAGTAGGATTTGATTGTGCTTATTCTGGCTTGCATATATATGAGTACAATAAGTAGGATGTGCTTATTCTGCCTTGCATATATATGAGTATAATAAGTAGGATGTGCTTATTCTGACTTGCATATATATGAGTATAATAAGTAGGATGTGCTTATTCTGCCTTGCATATATATGAGTATAATAAGTAGGATGTGCTTATAAGTAGGATGTGATTGTGCGTATTCTGCCTTGCATATATATGAGTATAATAAGTAGGATGTGCTTATAAGTAGGATATGCTTGTGCTTATTCTGCCTTGCATATATATGAGTATAATAAGTAGGATGTGCTTATAAGTAGGATGTGATTGTGCTTATTCTGCCTTGCATATATATGAGTATAATAAGTAGGATGTGCTTATTCTGCCTTGCATATATATGAGTATAATAAGTAGGATGTGCTTATTCTGCCTTGCATATATATGAGTATAATAAGTAGGATGTGCTTATTCTGCCTTGCATATATATGAGTATAATAAGTAGGATGTGCTTATAAGTAGGATGTGATTGTGCTTATTCTGCCTTGCATATATATGAGTATAATAAGTAGGATGTGCTTATTCTGCCTTGCATATATATGAGTATAATAAGTAGGATGTGATTATTCTGACTTGCATATAAATGAGTATAATAAGTAGGGTGTGCTTATAAGTAAGTATGATGTGCTTTTTCTGCCTTGCATATATATGAGTATAATAAGTAGGATGTGCTTATTCTGCCTTGCATATATATGAGTATAATAATTAGGATGTGCTTATTCTGCCTTGCATATATATGAGTATAATAAGTAGGATGTGCTTATAAGTAGGATGTGATTGTGCTTATTCTGCCTTGCATATATATGAGTATAATATGTAGGATGTGCTTATTCTGCCTTGCATATATATGAGTATAATAAGTAGGATGTGCTTATTCTGCCTTGCATATATATGAGTATAATAAGTAGGATGTGCTTATAAGTAAGTAGGATGTGCTTATTCTGCCTTGCATATATATGAGTATAATAAGTAGGATGTGCTTATTCTGCCTTGCATATATATGAGTATACTAAGTAGGATGTGCTTATTCTGCCTTGCATATATATGAGTATAATAAGTAGGATGTGCTTATTCTGCCTTGCATATATATGAGTATAATAAGTAGGATGTGCTTATTCTGCCTTGCATATATATGAGTATAATAAGTAGGATGTGCTTATAAGTAGGATGTGCTTGTGCTTATTCTGCCTTGCATATATATGAGTATAATAAGTAGGATGTGCTTATAAGTAGGATGTGATTGTGCTTATTCTGCCTTGCATATATATGAGTATAATAAGTAGGATGTGCTTATAAGTAGGATGTGCTTGTGCTTATTCTGCCTTGCATATATATGAGTATAATAAGTAGGACGTGCTTATAAGTAGGATTTGATTGTGCTTATTCTGCCTTGCATATATATGAGTATAATAAGTAGGATGTGCTTATTCTGCCTTGCATATATATGAGTATAATAAGTAGGATGTGCTTATTCTGCCTTGCATATATATGAGTATAATAAGTAGGATGTGCTTATTCTGCCTTGCATATATATGAGCATAATAAGTAGGATGTGCTTATTCTGCCGTGCATATATATGAGTGTAATAAGTAGGATGTGCTTATTCTGCCTTGCATATATATGAGCATAATAAGTAGGATGTGCTTATTCTGCCTTGCATATATATGAGTACAATAAGTAGGATGTGCTTATTCTGCCTTGCATATATATGAGTATAATAAGTAGGATGTGCTTATTCTGCCTTGCATATATATGAGTATAATAAGTAGGATGTGCATATTCTGCCTTGCATATATTTGAGTATAATAAGTAGGATGTGCTTATAAGTAGGATGTGCTTGTGCTTATTCTGCCTTGCATATATATGAGTATAATAAGTAGGATGTGCTTATAAGTAGGGTGTGCTTGTATTCTGCCTTGCATATATATGAGTATAATAGGTAGGAAGTGCTTATACTGCCTTGCATATATATGAGTATAATAAGTAGGATGTGCTTATAAGTAGGATGTGTTTATTCTGCCTTGCATATATATGAGTATAATAAGTAGGATGTGCTTATTCTGCCTTGCATATATATGAGTATAATAAGTAGGATGTGCTTATAAGTAGGATGTGCTTGTGCTTATTCTGCCTTGCATATATATGAGTATAATAAGTAGGATGTGCTTATAAGTAGGATGTGCTTGTATTCTGCCTTGCATATATATGAGTATAATAAGTAGGATGTGCTTATTCTGCCTTGCATATATATGAGTATAATAAGTAGGATGTGCAAATACTGCCTTGCTTATATATGAGTATAATAAGTAGGATGTGCTTATTCTGCCTTGCATATATATGAGTATAATAAGTAGGATGTGCTTATACTGCCTTGCATATATATGAGATAAAAAGTAGGATGTGCTTTTTCCGCCTTGCATATATGTGAGTATAATAAGTAGGATGTGCTTATTCTGCCTTGCTTATATATGAGTATAATAAGTAGGATGTGCTTATTCTGCCTTGCATATATATGAGTATAATAAGTAGGATGTGCTTATAAGTAGGATGTGATTGTGCTTATTCTGCCTTGCATATATATGAGTATAATAAGTAGGATGTGCTTATAAGTAGGATATGCTTGTGCTTATTCTGCCTTGCATATATATGAGTATAATAAGTAGGATATGCTTATAAGTAGGATGTGATTGTGCTTATTCTGCCTTGCATATATATGAGTATAATAAGTAGGATGTGCTTATTCTGCCTTGCATATATATGAGTATAATAAGTAGGATGTGCTTATTCTGCCTTGCATATATATGAGTATACTAAGTAGGATGTGCTTATTCTGCCTTGCATATATATGAGTATAATAAGTAGGATGTGCTTATTCTGCCTTGCATATATATGAGTATAATAAGTAGGATGTGCTTATAAGTAGGATGTGATTGTGCTTATTCTGCCTTGCATATATATGAGTATAATAAGTAGGATGTGCTTATTCTGCCTTGCATATATATGAGTATAATAAGTAGGATGTGCTTATTCTGCCTTGCATATATATGAGTATAATAAGTAGGATGTGCTTATAAGTAGGATGTGATTGTGCTTATTCTGCCTTGCATATATATGAGTATAATATGTAGGATGTGCTTATTCTGCCTTGCATATATATGAGTATAATAAGTAGGATGTGCTTATTCTGCCTTGCATATATATGAGTATAATAAGTAGGATGTGCTTATACGTAAGTAGGATGTGCTTATTCTGCCTTGCATATATATGAGTATAATAAGTAGGATGTGCTTATTCTGCCTTGCATATATATGAGTATACTAAGTAGGATGTGCTTATTCTGCCTTGCATATATATGAGTATAATAAGTAGGATGTGCTTATTCTGCCTTGCATATATATGAGTATAATAAGTAGGATGTGCTTATTCTGCCTTGCATATATATGAGTATAATAAGTAGGATGTGCTTATAAGTAGGATGTGATTGTGCTTATTCTGCCTTGCATATATATGAGTATAATAAGTAGGATGTGCTTATAAGTAGGATGTGATTGTGCTTATTCTGCCTTGCATATATATGCGTATAATAAGTAGGATGTGCTTATAAGTAGGATGTGCTTGTGCTTATTCTGCCTTGCATATATATGAGTATAATAAGTAGGATGTGCTTATTCTGCCTTGCATATATATGAGTATAATAAGTAGGATGTGCTTATTCTGCCTTGCATATATATGAGTATAATAAGTAGGATGTGCTTATTCTGCCTTGCATATATATGAGTATAATAAGTAGGATGTGCTTATTCTGCCTTGCATATATATGAGCATAATAAGTAGGATGTGCTTATTCTGCCGTGCATATATATGAGTATAATAAGTAGGATGTGCTTATTCTGCCTTGCATATATATGAGCATAATAAGTAGGATGTGCTTATTCTGCCTTGCATATATATGAGTACAATAAGTAGGATGTGCTTATTCTGCCTTGCATATATATGAGTATAATAAGTAGAATGTGCTTATTCTGCCTTGCATATATATGAGTATAATAAGTAGGATGTGCATATTCTGCCTTGCATATATTTGAGTATAATAAGTAGGATGTGCTTATAAGTAGGATGTGCTTGTGCTTATTCTGCCTTGCATATATATGAGTATAATAAGTAGGATGTGCTTATAAGTAGGATGTGCTTGTATTCTGCCTTGCATATATATGAGTATAATAGGTAGGAAGTGCTTATACTGCCTTGCATATATATGAGTATAATAAGTAGGATGTGCTTATAAGTAGGATGTGCTTATTCTGCCTTGCATATATATGAGTATAATAAGTAGGATGTGCTTATTCTGCCTTGCATATATATGAGTATAATAAGTAGGATGTGCTTATAAGTAGGATGTGCTTGTGCTTATTCTGCCTTGCATATATATGAGTATAATAAGTAGGATGTGCTTATAAGTAGGATGTGCTTGTATTCTGCCTTGCATATATATGAGTATAATAAGTAGGATGTGCTTATTCTGCCTTGCATATATATGAGTATAATAAGTAGGATGTGCAAATACTGCCTTGCTTATATATGAGTATAATAAGTAGGATGTGCTTATTCTGCCTTGCATATATATGAGTATAATAAGTAGGATGTGCTTATACTGCCTTGCATATATATGAGATAAAAAGTAGGATGTGCTTTTTCCGCCTTGCATATATGTGAGTATAATAAGTAGGATGTGCTTATTCTGCCTTGCTTATATATGAGTATAATAAGTAGGATGTGCTTATTCTGCCTTGCATATATATGAGTATAATAAGTAGGATGTGCTTATAAGTAGGATGTGATTGTGCTTATTCTGCCTTGCATATATATGAGTATAATAAGTAGGATGTGCTTATAAGTAGGATATGCTTGTGCTTATTCTGCCTTGCATATATATGAGTATAATAAGTAGGATATGCTTATAAGTAGGATGTGATTGTGCTTATTCTGCCTTGCATATATATGAGTATAATAAGTAGGATGTGCTTATTCTGCCTTGCATATATATGAGTATAATAAGTAGGATGTGCTTATTCTGCCTTGCATATATATGAGTATACTAAATAGGATGTGCTTATTCTGCCTTGCATATATATGAGTATAATAAGTAGGATGTGCTTATTCTGCCTTGCATATATATGAGTATAATAAGTAGGATGTGCTTATAAGTAGGATGTGATTGTGCTTATTCTGCCTTGCATATATATGAGTATAATAAGTAGGATGTGCTTATTCTGCCTTGCATATATATGAGTATAATAAGTAGGATGTGCTTATTCTGCCTTGCATATATATGAGTATAATAAGTAGGATGTGCTTATAAGTAGGATGTGATTGTGCTTATTCTGCCTTGCATATATATGAGTATAATATGTAGGATGTGCTGATTCTGCCTTGCATATATATGAGTATAATAAGTAGGATGTGCTTATTCTGCCTTGCATATATATGAGTATAATAAGTAGGATGTGCTTATAAGTAGGATGTGCTTGTGCTTATTCTGCCTTGCATATATATGAGTATAATAAGTAGGATGTGCTTATTCTGCCTTGCATATATATGAGTATAATAAGTAGGATGTGCTTATTCTGCCTTGCATATATATGAGTATAATAAGTAGGATGTGCTTATTCTGCCTTGCATATATATGAGCATAATAAGTAGGATGTGCTTATTCTGCCGTGCAAATATATGAGTATAATAAGTAGGATGTGCTTATTCTGCCTTGCATATATATGAGCATAATAAGTAGGAGGTGCTTATTCTGCCTTGCATATATATGAGTACAATAAGTAGGATGTGCTTATTCTGCCTTGCATATATATGAGTATAATAAGTAGGATGTGCTTATTCTGCCTTGCATATATATGAGTATAATAAGTAGGATGTGCATATTCTGCCTTGCATATATTTGAGTATAATAAGTAGGATGTGCTTATAAGTAGGATGTGCTTGTGCTTATTCTGCCTTGCATATATATGAGTATAATAAGTAGGATGTGCTTATAAGTAGGATGTGCTTGTATTCTGCCTTGCATATATATGAGTATAATAGGTAGGAAGTGCTTATACTGCCTTGCATATATATGAGTATAATAAGTAGGATGTGCTTATAAGTAGGATGTGCTTATTCTGCCTTGCATATATATGAGTATAATAAGTAGGATGTGCTTATTCTGCCTTGCATATATATGAGTATAATAAGTAGGATGTGCTTATAAGTAGGATGTGCTTGTATTCTGCCTTGCATATATATGAGTATAATAAGTAGGATGTGCTTATTCTGCCTTGCATATATATGAGTATAATAAGTAGGATGTGCAAATACTGCCTTGCTTATATATGAGTATAATAAGTAGGATGTGCTTATTCTGCCTTGCATATATATGAGTATAATAAGTAGGATGTGCTTATACTGCCTTGCATATATATGAGATAAAAAGTAGGATGTGCTTTTTCCGCCTTGCATATATGTGAGTATAATAAGTAGGATGTGCTTATTCTGCCTTGCTTATATATGAGTATAATAAGTAGGATGTGCTTATTCTGCCTTGCATATATATGAGTATAATAAGTAGGATGTGCTTATAAGTAGGATGTGATTGTGCTTATTCTGCCTTGCATATATATGAGTATAATAAGTAGGATGTGCTTATAAGTAGGATATGCTTGTGCTTATTCTGCCTTGCATATATATGAGTATAATAAGTAGGATATGCTTATAAGTAGGATGTGATTGTGCTTATTCTGCCTTGCATATATATGAGTATAATAAGTAGGATGTGCTTATTCTGCCTTGCATATATATGAGTATAATAAGTAGGATGTGCTTATTCTGCCTTGCATATATATGAGTATACTAAGTAGGATGTGCTTATTCTGCCTTGCATATATATGAGTATAATAAGTAGGATGTGCTTATTCTGCCTTGCATATATATGAGTATAATAAGTAGGATGTGCTTATAAGTAGGATGTGATTGTGCTTATTCTGCCTTGCATATATATGAGTATAATAAGTAGGATGTGCTTATTCTGCCTTGCATATATATGAGTATAATAAGTAGGATGTGCTTATTCTGCCTTGCATATATATGAGTATAATAAGTAGGATGTGCTTATAAGTAGGATGTGATTGTGCTTATTCTGCCTTGCATATATATGAGTATAATAAGTAGGATGTGATTATAAGTAGGATGTGATTGTGCTTATTCTGCCTTGCATATATATGCGTATAATAAGTAGGATGTGCTTATAAGTAGGATGTGCTTGTGCTTATTCTGCCTTGCATATATATGAGTATAATAAGTAGGATGTGCTTATTCTGCCTTGCATATATATGAGTATAATAAGTAGGATGTGCTTATTCTGCCTTGCATATATATGAGTATAATAAGTAGGATGTGCTTATTCTGCCTTGCATATATATGAGTATAATAAGTAGGATGTGCTTATAAGTAGGATGTGCTTGTGCTTATTCTGCCTTGCATATATATGAGTATAATAAGTATGATGTGCTTATAAGTAGGATGTGATTGTGCTTATTCTGCCTTGCATATATATGAGTATAATAAGTAGGATGTGCTTATAAGTAGGATGTGCTTGTGCTTATTCTGCCTTGCATATATATGAGTATAATAAGTAGGATGTGCTTATGAGTAGGATGTGATTGTGCTTATTCTGCCTTGCATATATATGAGTATAATAAGTAGGATGTGCTTATTCTGCCTTGCATATATATGAGTATAATAAGTAGGATGTGCTTATTCTGCCTTGCATATATATGAGCATAATAAGTAGGATGTGCTTATTCTGCCTTGCTTATATATGAGTACAATAAGTAGGATGTGTTTATTCTGCCTTGCATATATATGAGTACAATAAGTAGGATGTGCTTATTCTGCCTTGAATATATATGAGTATAATAAGTAGGATGTGCTTGTAAGTAGGATGTGCTTGTGCTTATTCTGCCTTGCATATATATGAGTATAATAAGTAGGATGTGCTTATAAGTAGGATGTGATTGTGCTTATTCTGCCTTGCATATATATGAGTATAATAAGTAGGATGTGCTTATTCTGCCTTGCATATATATGAGTATAATAAGTAGGATGTGCTTATTCTGCCTTGCATATATATGAGTATAATAAGTAGGATGTGCTTATTCTGCCTTGCATATATATGAGTATAATAAGTAGGATGTGCTTGTTCTGCCTTGCATATATATGAGTATAATAAGTAGGATGTGCTTATAAGTAGGATGTGATTGTGCTTATTCTACCTTGCATATATATATGAGTATAATAAGTAGGATGTGCTTATTCTGCCTTGCATATATATGAGTATAATAAGTAGGATGTGCTTATACTGCCTTGCATATATAGGAGTATAATAAGTAGGATGTGCTTATACTGCCTTGCATATATATGAGTATAATAAGTAGGATGTGCTTATACTGCCTTGCATATATATGAGTATAATAAGTAGGATGTGCTTGGGTTAACATGTGTTTCGGCCTTGAGCCTTTTTCAATCCCCTCGCGAGAATAGGACGCGATCACGAGGGGATTGAACTCCGATAATAACGAAAGAGGAAATTAACCCAGGAACGCTCTAGACTCCATGACACTCGTCTAATACTCAAGTATAGTGAGAGGGAACGACTTAGCTATTGAGATTCAGGATAAATCCGGTTTAGAAAGAGACTCAAAGCCGAAACAGGTGTTAACCTAAGGACATCCTACTTATTATATTCCTATATGTGCAAGGCAGCATATGCATATATCAATAAAAACGCAAGAAAAGCAGGAAATGACTCTTTGTTAATTCAATTTGGTGTCTTTTGTCCTGGCACAGCTTGAAGAATCCCAAGGGCTTCAGCTTTCTATGAAGGAGAGGGTTATACTGCCCGACGGACATAAATCAAACATTTCAAGTGTCCAAGTCACTGAGTAGCATTCTCATTACCCCAAAGCTCTAAGTTAAAACACAAGACTACACAAGGCTCTAAAGGGAAGAATACAGGACAATGAAAGATGTACCCCTTAACTGATGAGTCTACATCGGTTAATGTACACAGTCTGGACATGTGTTTCACATTCCCTGGGATGAGTAGAGACATCTCAAAATTCCCATCCTCTCACCTGCCATGGGTTCAGGTGATGTACATCAGCGCAGCTGGCATTCAGGTATGGCCCTCTCCCGGGCGTGCATGAGATCAGGTCCTGCAGAGCGTGTGCCATGGCATACACTGCCAGGTAAGTGTGGTAAGTGAGACTCATGTCATACATTACAAACATCGACTCCACGTCTTCCAGAACCTCTGTGCCTGTGCATGGTCGCCTTACACCCATACATTCCGGAATCACTTTCATTGAAGAGCTGTCATTGGTGGACCACTTACAGTGAAAAGTCTCCTCCCAGAAGGAATGGATGAAAATGTCTTCAGGGTATTTGGAGGGGTGCAGGGTTTCTAAGAATGTGTTGAGTGCCGGCATGTCCAGGGCATGGAGCACCAATACCAGAGAGCCATTTAGTAATCTCCAGGATGGTGCTGGAAAGTATGTTGCACTAATTGTAAAACCAGTTGAGAAAATCCAAATTGTATCAGTCACATTTAACTCCTTAAGCTCCTGCAGCAAGAGTTTCAAATCCTTCTCAAAGCAATCACAGATGATGACGTGGGCCGACGAGCTCTTTATTCTCTCTGCAATGGCCCTTACCTTTTCCTGCGTGTACTTGTCCTGGATTTTCTCCCAGAATGACACACAGACTCCCATCCTCTCTATGTCCTCCTTCAGTGCCTTTATCATCATGTAGCAGACATCATTGTCGGAGGCGATGAGTCCTATCCAAGTCCAACCAAAGAGCTTCACCAACTGAGCAAGCGCTGAAGCCTGGGGGCTTTGAGTTGGCACAGTGCGGAGAAAGGACGGATACTGGGTCTTGTCACTCAATGAGTCGTGCTGCGATGCATAACTGATCTAAAAGAAAGCAACATTAATGCATGGTACCAGGAGCACTTGTTTTGATAGTCTAGTGTTTGATGAGCTTGCAGACTCTGCCGCCACACTGACCCCTCTCATCATCGGTAATATTCCTCAAAACTCACCAATGGTCCATTGCTTCACACAATAAGTGGTTATCATTCAAGTGCTCACAAAGGTTAGGTAATCAGTTTAATTCTGTACCAAAATGAATTGTTTGATTTACGCAAAAATGCAATGTGCTATTCTTGGCAACAGGCTTAAAATGAACAAAGTAATGAAAAGGGGGCGGTCTGGGTGAAGAAAACATTTGGTAAATGGGGGCATGGTAAGCAGAATTTACTTACCCACCTACATTCCATTAGTAACACATGTTGATACCCACCGGTTTAGTCCAATTTTGCCAGTGAAATTATTAAAATATTCAATATAAATAGTTCATAACAAGCGGAAAAATAGTCATTCATTCTTTATGATTTCATAAATTCTACATAGAGTGATTTGTCAACATAACAACACAAAAGCAGAGTACATAAAGAAATATAAATGAAGAAAGGCACACAAAATTCAAATGAACAATTTAGCAGATTGTCCACCCGCTTCCTCCAACTCCCCCAACTCTTGTAAAACAGAATTCCTCCTCGTCTACTTCCCCCAGGGACAGACTGAACGTTACCCCCAGACCAAGGAACTCGCCACAGACAACCCACACATATTCCTCTCCACACCTGTCAAATCCCTTGGCATCATTGACCGGCCGCTGTCACGACAACATTAAATGTACACCTGCTCCTCCTATGCGTTGTAAGACACAGCCTTTCCCCCGACGGCTTCCACACCGCAGTATAGGCACTATTTCTATTCAAAGTGGACTGCAGAAGTGCTATCCTCACTGGACTCCCAACAGCTTGCTCGACCGCCTGCGAGCCATTCAGAATGCAGCTTTCTGTACCTACCCTCACACATCACCCCAGTTTGCTTCCCGCTCCCCTGACTCCATGCTCCCTGGAGGATTCCTTTCAAGGGACTGTCACGACCCTCAGCCCTGATCCCCACTGGCAAGCTCATTGGCTAGGTGGAAACAGGACTCGGATCCCAAATAAGGCCTGGCATCCACGTCTCAGGCCCTCTTGGGGCCAGTCCTGGCACCTTTGGCGCCAGGCTCATGCACAGTGAAAGACATCTGCTCAGGGAACTACTTTATGTAGGCTTCATCCAACATGGAGGCATCCACATAGCTTGATTCCTAGAACCAAGCTATGCGGTCTAGTGTTTTGGGTGTGGTGGCCTAGGGACTACTTTACCTGGACTACTTTGCAGAGGCTATTTAAACCACACCCGAACAAGACAACACGCTTCGCGTTACTTTGCAGCTAGCAACGTGACGCTCACCGTGTCCAGTTTACTCACAAGCCTGGGACATCAGGACCTGCAGAAAGACAAAAGAACATCGTTAGCAGCAGCATTTTACCTGCGATCTCCATCCTTCACTGCTCGCAGCTCCTGGGTAGCTCCATTGGATCTGCGCTTCGCCCGGACCAAAGGACCTGAAAAAGGAAGAAAAGACATCATTAAAGGAGGTATCAGAGACATTTCAACCACAAATTGCTTAAATGACTTACCTGGCTGACCGCCTTTCGGCCGGCATCGCTCCGGAAACCCACATGCGCTGGGAGCACACCGCGACCTATGAAAAAGGAGAAAACACAGGTCTGCAAAGACAAGACATTGCTGCGCTGCGCAAAGCGCTTACTTACCGCATCATAGCGCTTATTGTGTGCCATCATTTACCGGCGAGGCCCAGCTTAGCCAGTTCACCACGCGGACGCTCCGCACACCTAAGGGAGATAAAAAAGAGACATTATCAAACAGAGAAAAGGCATGCAAGAATAACAACTCATAAACAGCAATAAGACCTACCTGAAAGACATTACTTGGGCCGCTGTCAGTGAAGTAACTGGACCGCACACGCCCACGAAAGTCAACGCGCCCCTGCCCAGAAAGCAGGACGGAGAGCACGCCAACTTCTACAACAAGGTGAGAAAAGGGCCCAGAGGGGCTGAAGTCACTCGGGAGGTGAGGGGAAAACTTACCTTGGTCGGCCAGTCCTAAACACAGTCCTCCTGTATTTCCAGGCAGAGCTTCCACGAGAACCATACCAGGGAATCATTGAGAGGATACCAGCGACCAACTGGCTGGGTGGCGTACCCGTGGATACCAGGTGAGCGTAACAGGGACTCTGCATCACATTCAAAGCCTCCACGTCAAAGCCCCATTCCACTATCACAACAGACTGAAACCCTCCACCCACATAAAGACCAGAGAGGCCAAACTCATTACCATATGCATTGTACTCTGCAAACCGACCTGCTCACAAAAACAAGCATTCACCTATTGCGAACCTAGAGGTTGCAACGCCCTATCATGCCACATTACCGCACCCTCCATCATCCCTTCCCGAAAAGGCCTCAACATATTAATCTTTACCCGCACCTATTCCATTTACACTAATTCAGAACAAAAACAAAGAGGTGATGGCTGGAAGGTTTAGAATGAATCTTAATCGTGGGTCCCGAGTCTGCCGGGCCTAGAGACCCAAGCTACTTCTCACTGATGACGCCCAACAAGGCTGAAACATGTCTGGGGATGCTTGTGGTCTCGTGCAGAAGGGATGTGACCTAGCAGTTTGGGCTGGACTGCCCCTTTTGGGGTAGGACCAAGCCTGATTTGCATATGGTTTTTCCCCTTCTGTAATGGCTTGGCAGGCTGAAAACGATGGACTGGAGGGTTGCCCAAAGCTTTGCCCGTGGTTATGATTAATTCAAAACCTTCCAGCCATCAACTTTCTGTTTTGCTAAAGTCACCCCGAGTGGGACGGGTATGCCCAGACGTGGGTCCCGAGTCTGCCGGGCCTAGAGACCCAAGCTACTCCTCACTGATGACGCCCAACAAGGCTGAAACATGTCTGGGGATGCTTGTGGTCTCGTGCAGAAGGGATGTGACCTAGCAGTTCGGGCTGGACTGCCCCTTTTGGGGTAGGACCAAGTCTGATTTGCATATGGTTTTTTCCCTTCTGTAATGGCTTGGCAGGCTGAAAAACGATGGACTGGAGGGTTGCCCAGAGCTTTGCCCATGGTTATGATTAATTCAAAACCTTCCAGCCATCAACTTTCTGTTTTGCTAAAGTCACCCCGAGTGGGACGGGTATGCCCAGACGTGGGTCCCGAGTCTGCCGGGCCTAGAGACCCAAGCTACTCCTCACTGATGACGCCCAACAAGGCTGAAACATGTCTGGGGATGCTTGTGGTCTCGTGCAGAAGGGATGTGACCTAGCAGTTTGGGCTGGACTGCCCCTTTTGGGGTAGGACCAAGCCTGATTTGCATATGGTTTTTCCCCTTCTGTAATGGCTTGGCAGGCTGAAAAACGATGGACTGGAGGGTTGCCCAGAGCTTTGCCCGTGGTTATGATTAATTCAAAAGCTTCCAGCCATCAACTTTCTGTTTTGCTAAAGTCACCCCGAGTGGGACGGGTATGCCCAGACGTGGGTCCCGAGTCTGCCGGGCCTAGAGACCCAAGCTACTCCTCACTGATGACGCCCAACAAGGCTGAAACATGTCTGGGGATGCTTGTGGTCTCGTGCAGAAAGGATGTGACTTAGCAGTTTGGGCTGGACTGCCCCTTTTGGGGTAGGACCAAGCCTGATTTGCATATGGTTTTTCCCCTTCTGTAATGGCTTGGCAGGCTGAAAAACGATGGACTGGAGGGTTGCCCAGAGCTTTGCCCGTGGTTATGATTAATTCAAAACCTTCCAGCCATCAACTTTCTGTTTTGCTAAAGTCACCCCGAGTGGGACGGGTATGCCCAGACGTGGGTCCCGAGTCTGCCGGGCCTAGAGACCCAAGCTACTCCTCACTGATGACGCCCAACAAGGCTGAAACATGTCTGGGGATGCTTTTGGTCTCGTGCAGAAGGGATGTGACCTAGCAGTTTGGGCTGGACTGCCCCTTTTGGGGTAGGACCAAGCGTGATTTGCATATGGTTTTTCCCCTTCTGTAATGGCTTGGCAGGCTGAAAAACGATGGACTGGAGGGTTGCCCAGAGCTTTGCCCGTGGTTATGATTAATTCAAAACCTTCCAGCCATCAACTTTCTGTTTTGCTAAAGTCACCCCGAGTGGGACAGGTATGCCCAGACGTGGGTCCCGAGTCTGCCGGGCCTAGAGACCCAAGCTACTCCTCACTGATGACGCCCAACAAGGCTGAAACATGTCTGGGGATGCTTGTGGTCTCGTGCAGAAGGGATGTGACCTAGCAGTTTGGGCTGGACTACCCCTTTTGGGTTAGGACCAAGCCTGATTTGCATATGGTTTTTCCCCTTCTGTAATGGCTTGGCAGGCTGAAAAACGATGGACTGGAGGGTTGCCCAGAGCTTTGCCGTGGTTATGATTAATTCAAAACCTTCCAGCCATCAACTTTCTGTTTTGCTAAAGTCACCCCGAGTGGAACGGGTATGCCCAGATGTGGGTCCCGAGTCTGCCGGGCCTAGAGACCCAAGCTACTCCTCACTGATGACGCCCAACAAGGCTGAAACATGTCTGGGGATGCTTGTGGTCTCGTGCAGAAGGGATGTGACTTGGCAGTTTGGGCTGGACTGCCCCTTTTGGGGTAGGACCAAGCCTGATTTGCATATGGTTTTTTCCCCTTCTGTTATGGCTTGGCAGGCTGAAAAACGATGGACTGGAGGGTTGCCCAGAGCTTTGCCCGTGGTTATGATTAATTCAAAACCTTCAGCCACCACCTTTCTGTTTTGCTAAAGTCACCCCGAGTGGGACGGGTATGCCCAGACGTGGGTCCCGAGTCTGCCGGGCCTAGAGACCCAAGCTACTCCTCACTGATGACGCCCAACAAGGCTGAAACATGTCTGGGGATGCTTGTGGTCTCGTGCAGAAGGGATGTGACCTAGCAGTTTGGGCTGAACTACCCCTTTTGGGGTAGGACCAAGCCTGATTTGCATATGGTTTTTCCCCTTCTGTAATGGCTTGGCAGGCTGAAAAACGATGGACTGGAGGGTTGCCCAGAGCTTTGCCGTGGTTATGATTAATTCAAAACCTTCCAGCCATCAACTTTCTGTTTTGCTAAAGTCACCCCGAGTGGGACGGGTATGCCCAGATGTGGGTCCCGAGTCTGCCGGGCCTAGAGACCCAAGCTACTCCTCACTGATGACGCCCAACAAGGCTGAAACATGTCTGGGGATGCTTGTGGTCTCGTGCAGAAGGGATGTGACTTAGCAGTTTGGGCTGGACTGCCCCTTTTGGGGTAGGACCAAGCCTGATTTGCATATGGTTTTTTCCCCTTCTGTTATGGCTTGGCAGGCTGAAAAACGATGGACTGGAGGGTTGCCCAGAGCTTTGCCCGTGGTTATGATTAATTCAAAACCTTCAGCCACCACCTTTCTGTTTTGCTAAAGTCACCCCGAGTGGGACGGGTATGCCCAGACGTGGGTCCCGAGTCTGCCGGGCCTAGAGACCCAAGCTACTCCTCACTGATGACGCCCAACAAGGCTGAAACATGTCTGGGGATTCTTGTGGTCTCGTGCAGAAGGGATGTGACCTAGCAGTTTGGGCTGGACTACCCCTTTTGGGGTAGGACCAAGCCTGATTTGCATATGGTTTTTCCCCTTCTGTAATGGCTTGGCAGGCTGAAAAACGATGGACTGGAGGGTTGCCCAGAGCTTTGCCGTGGTTATGATTAATTCAAAACCTTCCAGCCATCAACTTTCTGTTTTGCTAAAGTCACCCCGAGTGGGACGGGTATGCCCAGATGTGGGTCCCGAGTCTGCCGGGCCTAGAGACCCAAGCTACTCCTCACTGATGACGCCCAACAAGGCTGAAACATGTCTGGGGATGCTTGTGGTCTCGTGCAGAAGGGATGTGACTTAGCAGTTTGGGCTGGACTGCCCCTTTTGGGGTAGGACCAAGCCTGATTTGCATATGGTTTTTTCCCCTTCTGTTATGGCTTGGCAGGCTGAAAAACGATGGACTGGAGGGTTGCCCAGAGCTTTGCCCGTGGTTATGATTAATTCAAAACCTTCAGCCACCACCTTTCTGTTTTGCTAAAGTCACCCCGAGTGGGACGGGTATGCCCAGACGTGGGTCCCGAGTCTGCCGGGCCTAGAGACCCAAGCTACTCCTCACTGATGACGCCCAACAAGGCTGAAACATGTCTGGGGATGCTTGTGGTCTCGTGCAGAAGGGATGTGACCTAGCAGTTTGGGCTGGACTACCCCTTTTGGGGTAGGACCAAGCCTGATTTGCATATGGTTTTTCCCCTTCTGTAATGGCTTGGCAGGCTGAAAAACGATGGACTGGAGGTTTGCCCAGAGCTTTGCCCGTGGTTATGATTAATTCGAAACCTTCCAGCCATCACCTTTCTGTTTTTCCACACTAATTCAGAAGCCACACTCTCTCTATAAGGATTTTCTTTTTTAGAAATTTCTCACACAGATGTGAATAGACACGCGTGTACATTCTTAACTCACAATTCATTACATAATTATCTGAAAACTTAATCCACATATCTTGGGGGATAGGGAGGGTCTGCAGATGTTGCAACCCTGATAGGCAACATATCAAGCTCCTCATTCATCTCCTTCAGCACAAAGAAGTGAGTCAATCCCAGCAGTGGGACAATCCTGTTAGGAGCATTTCCTTAGTCGATACACAGATCACAATAGGTCTAGCAACGTATGCACAAGGGCGGACTGCCCTATCAGATATTCTGCCCCTGGCAGAATGCAATTTGGACTTGGGATGGCCTGGGGTCGGTTTTACAAGCCATACTGGGGCCGGTTTGGAACATAACATTATTTTTGTGATTAAGTAACTTAAGTTACTTTAGGTAATGTAACATTACTTGTTGCTTTGAATTGCTTTCCACAGCACAGCAGATGGGACGCAACAGGCATTCATCAAAGAAAGTTAACAATTACTAAGTGTTACATTTCTTTGATGAATGCACACAATAGCTTAGGTCTGGCTGGGCAGTGTGTGTCCCCAGCCGTATCCCCACGTGGCGCCAGGAGGCAGCCACAATTTGATTAAACAACAAATTGTAACAAATTGTCCTGGGTGTATGGGAGGGAGTGAACTGAGAGCTCTGCTCCTGCTGTGTGTGGTTCCTGTCCTGCATTGTGTGCATGTTTGTTTTGGGGAGGGTGGCGAGTGGGGTGGCCTGCCTAGAGTAGAGTCCTCCTTGCTCTGGACTTCGGGGCAGGAGCCAGGCAACTGCCAGGGGACTGCTGTTGCTATGTGGCTTGGGCTGGCTTGGCAGCCAATCACGTGAACGGGCCGCAGTGAATGGTGTGTTGTGCTGCTGGGTCTGGGTGCGGTCGGTCACTCACCATGACACGCCCCACCCACACATTTGGGAAGCAAGGAAGAAACTGTTGACATGGAGCCGCAGCCTGCGGGCCTATGGCTCTCTGCCTGTGGAAAAGCTAAGCATGTGCAACTGCAAGTGTAACAACGACAACAAGGCTTCTATTCAGAGCTTCAGCAGGCCGACAGCAGCCTGTATCTGACCCAACCCAGCCCTGCAGCCCAGCCGAGGGGGACAGCAGAAGACATTATTTGTGCACTCATGTGGGCCGGCGTGATCACACAATGTAAAGATAAAAAACATAAAATGAAGAGGCCGGTGTTCACCAGGTCATCTACCCTTTATACCATGTTTTTCTCAGGAGGACTGGACTTGGCTTGTAGACCGTCTGCAAGCCCAGTCCTCGAGGCACATCCACTCCATGCAGAGACCCCTGTTGTAAAGCGACTTAAATTAACTAGTGATTGCCCTGGAGCCGCTGCCGTCTGGAACCTCTTTAAAACAAATAGAAATGACCTGTCCGTTTTAAGGAGTAGCCGGATGTGCTTAGGGTCAAAGGGAGAAAGAAAGCAGGGCACCCAACCATGCCCTAGACCTGTTGTTGCATTGCTGCTTTTAGAATTCACTGTATGATGCCGCTAAGAAGACACTGTTTATTTTGCAGTTTTGCAATGTACCTTTGTTCTCCTGTTACTAGTATTCCTAGTGCTACCAGTAAATCTATAAATATATTTATTTGCTCATAATCCACCTTTATTAAGTAAACTGATAAACAAGAACATAAATCCCAGCACCTTATGGAAGAGTGTTTATGACTGAAATTACATACCCAGCGGGCAAATTGCCCAATGTACACATACTTCAATGGAACATGACATTATGAAAACAGCCTTTTTAACAGAGTGGAATGTCCCAGTAGCAATCTATATGCCTTAAAAACATATGCACCCTAGGAACTCCATTTGCTTGTCTTTTACAACATTTCTAACAGTGAATACGCTAAAGTGTACGCATGGCAGTGTTCAATTATTCATTTGATCTAATACATCTAGTACACTGGCTGTTCCAAAATAATTAAGTTCCATTGTGCGGCTGGCGCTGCCCATTTCTGTAATTCTCTCTCTCTCTGTACAATTTGGCAGTGTATAGAAGTGCGTGTAAACAGACTACACGCCTCCACAAATCGGGGCTTTTTATGTTCATTTAAATTGGCCGATACTAGGCCTCCGACCGAAGAGATGTTTTGGAGGGACTCGCCCGCCCTGTGCTGGGATCAATTTGAGACGCACACACACACTGCATATGCATACAACATTTTTTTAAACTTCCCTTTTACACAGTGGTATTCAAACTGTGGGTCGCGACCCCCTAGGGGTCCGCGGGTGCATCCCAGGGGGGCCCTGAGAGCTCAGCATGAAAAAAGATTTTTATTTTTTTTTTTTATTTTTTAGATTGGAAGAAATGGGCAGGGGTGGCCCACATGGGCGGGCTGAAGCATGAAACTGTCTCAGGCAACAATAAAAAAAGTGGCCCACAGTTGTAAATGGATATTCATTCCTTTAGTCACAGACTGGGCCTCATTACTACTATGGCGGACCAGTAACAACGGTGCTGGTAAGCTACCGGCACCGTTGCTACCGTTCCGCCATAGTAAGAGTTGTGCTCGTGGGTGCTTGACAGCCCCCGCCAGGTCTGACCTCAGCTCGTCGGATGCTCCAGCACCGTTATTAACGGTGCCGGTGCATCCGAGCTCCCCCTTCCCATTTGAGCCATATGGGGCTCAAATGGGAATGGGGATCTACCGGCACCTTCGAAAGGGCAATTATCATGTCCGCCTAACTCGGCATGACCTAGTAATTGCCCATTCGCGGGTGCCAGACCCGGATGCAACTCCAGTGGCAGCCGTGCCGGTTTTACCGGCACAGCTACCGCCAGAGTAGTTATGAAGCCCACTGTTTCAATAGTACCCAAAGGGGTGCTTTGTGTTAAAATGTAAGTAAATTGTGATATATTCAGCAACAATGGTCAACATTACTAACTGCATAGTGGCCCCTCACCCATTATGGAGGAGCTAAGGAGCCAGCCCAGTGAAACAGTGAGCACTCCCTCAGCTGCTTTATCCAGCTAATGGAGTGCTCCTGGGCTGGCTGAACTGTCAAAGGGAAACACTGTTTCCCTTTGACAGTTCAGTTTAGTTCCCCAGCCGCACATGCTCACTGAGCCATGCAAGTGCTGGGGCGTTTTGCTTCGCCAGCATTGCATAGCTCATTGGAAATGCTGGCTGGGGCACTGCATGTCTGTATGTCCGAGGGGGAGCTCCTGCGCCTCCTCGCACATACGGACAGAGCAGCTGGAGCAGCACCCACACACAGGCCAATGCAGAAGGTACGTTTATGTTCATTGTTTTTATTTAAACATGTGTATGGATGCGTTATGAGTGAGTGTATGGTGATGGATGCTCATGTGAATGATAGAGTGATTGCTGTATGAATGTGCAGCGCCTTGCATATACACATAATCATGTTCATTGTGTTAGGACCAGTGGGGCCCAGGGGACAGGGATGGTATCTTTTTACCGGACATCTATCATTCAAAACCCTCTGCCTTGTCCACAAGGCTTTCTGGGGCCTCGGTCCAAAATACCTTCAGCTATTCCTCCGCAAATACCTCCCCTCTCGAGCTCTTCACTCCTCTACCTCCAACTCCCTCAGGGTCAGTCGTTTATCAAAGAAACGAGCTGGGGGTAGATCTCCGTCTTCGGCTGGGGCCTCCCTCTGGAACAGCGCCCTGCCACTCTAAAACTTGAGGAGAACCATCTTTCTTCCTGCACTTATCAGACCTACCCTGTCTGCTGCCTTAAACGTAGCACTTGCAAATTGCTGGCTGCACTACCACTGTTTGTTGCCTTTATTATTTATTTATTGTTATTTATCTGTTTCTCCTCTGCTTCGCACTTTCCACTTCTCCCCCCTTCCATGCACTTTTCCCCTCACACTTGCGCGTTCTCAATGTCACTGGGCCTAGTAAGATCGCTGTTTTATTCTCCTCTGTTCCCCTCCCTTGCCTTGTCACGCTCTGAAACACTTGTGTACGAGCGCGATAGAAATAAAATATCAATGCCTGCCCCCTGGACTCCCAGCAACAATTGCAAACTGTTTGGCTATTTACCCATTTTTTGTTAAAAGTATGCTCTACAATGCAACATTTTAACCTATTATTTAAAATAAAATTCACAGGGGGAAACCCCCCCGAACCTCCCCTTAATGCCCCTCCGCTTAAAAAAGATTCACCAGCCGCCACTGGCCCTCAGACTGTGTTGGGAACGGGATGGGGGAACCGAGGGACTATGGTGGGAGCACAATGGGCGGGAACCATGGGATAGTGATGGGAGCAGAGTGGGGAGAGCCCTGGGTGTGTGATGGGGTGGGGAGAGACCAGCGACTGGGTAGGAGTGGGATGAGGGAGCCCAGCGACTTTGATGGGAGCAGGTGACGGCGGGCAAAATATACTGTCCATTTGGCATTTCTGGGGGGTCCCGACCTGCCCAAATTTTGCTCAGGGGGGCCCTGGCCAAAAAAGTTTGAAGACCACTGCTTTTACATGAGGTGATCTTCTTTATGGTCGGTGCAGGTCAGCAACACAGCATGCTTCACATGATGACTAATATCTTGACGTGCACAAAGAATTGTTGCTTTATGTCACCAATCAAATATTTTCAACATCACCTTCATGGACAACGAGTAGATGAGCCATTCCAGCAATTATTAATCTGCAGATCCATCAGGTCCGGTTCTCTGGGGAAGAGCACCTTGTGGATCGCCAGGTGAGGTAGGCAGATTGGAGAATGGTGATTCAATGTGTATGCTTCTGATGAAAAGGTATGTTGAATTAGTGCATGGAAATGCAGGGCCAAAGATTAGATCTGTGCAGCTTTAGCTCTCTTGAAACGTGGCTTGTTCAGCCAGCGGCAAGCACACTCCACACAGTTTTGGCCTAGCACAGCCAGTGTGATGCACCCTTCTTCCGCCACTACTGCCGCAAGTGCCAGCTGAGTGCTAGAGGATCTGAGAGTTGATGACAATGTGAACTTTGCAGGCATAGGGCCTCATTACACGGACGGCGGTAAGGGTTAACGGTCACCGTTAATGGCAACGGTGACCGTTAACCCTTACCGCCGTACTACGAGGTCCCTTAGCGGGTTGGTGCTCTAACGCCTGCTTTTTGCAGGCGTTAAAAACCAACCTGCTAAGGGACCTCGGAGCTAATTACGGCACCGCAAAATTGCAGTGCCGTAATTAGCGCCTTCCCCATTCCCATAGAGCCCTATGGGGCAGAAATGGGAATGGGGAAGGGCAATGGCGGAAGGGGGATTTACCGCCCCACCGACCTTGGAATGGGGCGGTAAATCCCCTTACCGCCAAGGCGGTGCCGGTAATTTACCGGCATGGTCCAGGGTGCTAATAGCACCCTGGATCACCGCCTTCCGTGTAATGAGGCCCATAGAGTCCCCATATAACCGGATTGGCACAGTCCTAGTATGTGGTGGCTTTCAAGGAAGTATTGGACCTGTAGGTATGCAGCTCTATCTTGAATTTTCAATAGGAATGGGACTGTTCTTATGGGTCTGTAGTTACTGGGAGCCAAAGGTTCCAGGCAGGTTTTTTTGAGGAGGGGGCATACCCATGGTTCCTTGAGGCTGGAAGGTACCCCACCTGAGTTGAAGGAGGCCTTTATGAAGTTGGTAATGAGGGGTGTTAGTGCATCTGATCATTCTTTGATGATTGAGGGTGGGCGGCTGTTTCCTTTACACTTGGAGGGTTTCACGTTTTTTATGATTATATGTACTTATAGTTCTGATATCTCCTTGAAGTGGAACAGTGTAACAGAGGGATCTCATGTGCCTGTGGGTTTACACCGGGGGTTGAGATTGTAGCTGGGTGGGGTGTGGTCAGGACACTTTGAGTGGAGGTGATTTTTTTGTTGAGGGTGTCAATTTTATTGAGCATTGCGGTTTTGCTATTGGTGCACCAGGCTTCCTCTTTGGTGAGGAGCTGTGGGGTGTGGCAGTAGTTTTAAGTTCTCTGAAAATGGAGAGGATTTCCCTGGTGTTTGACTTGGGATTGGTCATTCTTGCGTTAAAGGGGGTAGATTTGGCTGAGATAACTGCTTTGGAGGCCTTCGAGAACTCGAGTCTTGTGGAGTCAGATGGGTTGTCTTGCCAGGTGGATAGTGCCTGCCTTTTTTTGTTCCGGAGTTCGATTAGGTCTGGGCTGAACCAAGAGTTGGAGTGTCTCACTGGTTTTGCTCGCTGGGGTGTGTGGGGAGCGATAGTGTTCACTGTCATTGCTAATGTGGAAGCATGTTAGTCTGCAGGGCTGTGATGGTCTTTGGATAGTGGGGGTTTGAACTCCGGAATGTCCAGGTATAGTAAAAAGCACTTTTTGGTCAGCTTGCGGGAGCTGCGAGCTAAGGCCGGCGGTAGTGGCACAGTCAGTGGCTTGGGTTTGGTGGGGAAGGTTAGAGAGAAGTGGATGGCGTGGTGGACGTACCAGGGACGGGGTGTTGGCGTTGCTGGTAGTAGGGCAGTTGAGGTCAGTGATCCAGTCTAGTGTGCAACCTTTACGATGAGTAGGGTTGTTGGAGTGGATCCTGAACCCTAATGTCTCCATGGCTCTGGATAGTGAGGTGGTATGGGCATCATCAGGGTCGTTGAGGCCCAGGTTCAGGTCACCTATTAGGATCATTTTGGATGAGGGTTTAATGTTGTCACTCAGGGCACGGAGGAGAATCTCTTGGAAGCTGACTGTGGGACCAGGTGGGCGATAGAGAATGAGGAATGTGATGGTTTAGGAGTGTCCTGTGGCAAGTTTGAGTGACAGAATGTTGCTGGTTCGCTCCAGGGAGGAGTTGAGCTGCCTGAGGGGTAAAGATTCCTTTGGCAGGAGGGCAACCCCCACTCCTGCCCAAGGGGTGTTCTTTACAAAAGATAGTGTAGCCATTCGGGAGGGCAATGGAGAGGGCCAGATGCATCTTGCAACCAATTTTCTGAGATGGCTAGGGCGTCTAGGTTGTGTGAGGTAAGTAGGTCATTGATGTCAAGTGCATGAGCTGGGAGAGATTGGGCGTTGATGAGTGCGCAGCTCAGTGGCCGATTGTTGCTCCCGGAGCTGCTCTTATTTTCAGGCATTGAGTGACAAGGAGCGGTTGCAGCAATGCAGGCTTGAAGCTATGAGGCAGTGTGGGTAGATTTGCAGTGGTAGGGGCGGCATCTCCGTGAGGAGTTCTAGGCTGCGGGCAGCAGTAGTGTTAGCGGCATAGCATACATTTGTTCCAGCTGTAATTGCTGGTAAACAGACATATGCATTGGTGAGACTAATGTTTTCTCAGGTGAATGGGGAAGGCCATGAGGAGGCAGGAGGCATATCAACACGATTCACAGTAGCTGTGGTAGCAATACGAGACACATTAACAACATTGCTTGTGGTATTTGTGTTAGGGGCAGGAGTGTTAGAGCAGTTGTGATCATGGTTGTGAGTCTTAGTGAAGTAAAGCAGGATCTTTCTGATATGGATAGAGTTTAGGGATCCTGGATGACCTTTGCTGGTGCGGGGCGGGAATGCAGGTATTGCACACCAGGTACGTGATCTGAGCAAATTGTTTCTGGCTTTGATTTCCCCCGGGTCGGATGGACGAATCGAAGGGCGTGTGCGGCCCTGAGCTCGCTGTATGGCCTGGTTTTGGTATCATGGTGCAGGGCGTTAAGGGCATTAAGGTTGTGTACCTGGTGGGAGGAGGATGAGTGGGTTTGGGTGGCCTGGGATTGTGCTGGAGGGGGTCCAGGGGGCCTGACATTGGTAACACCATTAATCATGTAAACACAGACGTAGTGTCCCAAATGGACCAGTATGTATCTGGAGGAGAATGACAAAGCACCACTTTAGAAAAGAGTAATCAAAGAACAAATACCTAAATGACAGCCCTATAATGTCTATTGGAGACTAATATGACTTTATGTTGCTACCCTTAAGTGTGTTTCGGCTGGAAATGTCTAAATGTCTGGAGTTTTACAGGGTTCTTGAATGTCCCCACAATTGCAACATGTCAACACCTAATCAGTAACAAACAAACAGAACTACTAATTCACCTTCCATCTCTATGCTGACGACACCCCACTGAGAATGGACCTCCAGGATACGTCCGTAGCCTACAAGGCAGTCGGTCGCCAGGCCTGGATGTCGGAGAGCCCTCTCCAGCCTAATCCTGAAAAGAATAAGTACCTTGTTTTCCGCTATACCCTCAGGACATCATTTCCCAGCTTCAGACCTTGCGTCTCGTGTTCAGCCACACTCCCAGCTGACAAAACCGGGCATATCTGTATTATATTAGACCAGGAACCCACATTTCGCTGACTGTGAGCAAATGCCACTTAATGATGAGCTTGCTCAGATGGGTCTTACTCACAATGGGCGGGAACTTTGAAGCCCACATCGTCCAGTGCTGGTTATGGCTAGCCTTGACTACTGTCACAGACTTTACCTGGCTCTTCCAAAAAAGGAAATTGCAAAACCACAAGCAATTAAAAGCAGGTAAGACCGCCTGATCTTCGGTCTCAGAAAATGTGACCACCATGGCTTACCTTCAAACCCTCTGCAGGTCGATTGGTTTTAAAACTGTAGTTTACAAGTTTTGGGATGGAAATGAGTCTTTCCTACTGCCCTAGTTGCTTTAAGGTGAGGCGAATCCCATACGAAGTCGTGTAGTGTACAAGGGGGGAGAGGACTGTGCTAAGAAACGCGGCACTGATATAATGTAGCGGGAACGATGGATGCATAGATCCAGTGCGTGCATAGAGAGGAACGCCATTTTACAATTATGGCAGCTTGCATGGCCGCGCGGCACAACTTTAGCCCCATGGAAGAACTTGACTAGGCCCAGATCATTAAGACAGAATGAGCCCGCACTCCCAATTTTCACAGAAGTTTCCCCTTGTCCATTCACTGTTGCAAACCCTCTATCACTGGGAGGAATGCACCCTGCAAGGCCGTGAGACAACACCAGGATCCTCTCAGTGCCCATTCATCACAACCAAGCTACCAGCAGACCTCGAACCCCACCCAGCCTACCCAGAGCCATGGCCCACACCACTGACCCGCTCCACAGACCCCTTTGTTCTATGATAGCGATTGACCCTAGCCCCAACCACAAAACCAATGGTCATAAAAGAACTGATCATATACGGCCGTTTCACCTTGCCGCATAAATACATGCTTTGTAACACCAGGTACAGGAAGGGATAAATTATAGATCAAAATGGGGGTGCAGGTCTTGGGTGTGAGGGGTGCGATATCAACAAAGCACAGAATGTGTGGGTCAGTGTGACTGTATTTCTTCCTCCCGGCACCAGTGCCCGAGCCTCCCAGGTGCATGCCACAGTGATATAGAAGAAGGCTTAGTGTATCATAGCAGTTCTGATACTGTAATTTACGAGGAGCCTGACCCTTACTCCTGAGAGAGATGAGCCCAGCTGACCCACGTGGGAACTGACAGACGGCAGAGATGTGAACCAATCGTAGCCTGGCACCCCAATGGAGCACTCCCATGTATATGGTCTCGCCAATCAGTGACGCTAGTTTTTACTGTATATTGATGATGATGTACTGCCTTTTAAGCTTCTGCTTGTACCAAGTTGAACCAGAACATTCTCGAGCAGCAGAGTTCTTTGCTGATACCTTTATTTTCTGTACAAATACAATTTGTTATCCTGGCAAGTAATCTCTTGGCCTTTTTCCCGGTTGAATTCTTTCTGGTGCTTTCATTTGGTGACCCTGCCAACGTTATCCCAGCAGCCCCGTACCTGTGGAGGTATCCAGGCGGCCTCTCCAGAAGGGCTGCACCCACCTACAGCGACCAACCCTAAAACACGTACCCCCGAGAGGCCCTCTGGGAGCCGTCTTTGCAGAATCCAGCCTGCTCTTTGGAGCGGGGTGCAGCCCCAAGGAGAGGTGCAGGCCGCTGTTGGAACCCCGTAAACAGAGGAGTTCGGGCGAACACGCGCAAGTGAGTATGGCCTGCAAGGAATAACAAAGTGGGCGTGGATGTATGGAGCAGTGCGAACAGTGTGAACATGCGGAAATCTAAATTGAGAGTGTGACATATTTGTGGAGTTTGTTGATTTTTTGGTTTATTGTTAATTTTTTAAGGATATTGAGGAAAAGGAAAACGGAAGAGAGGGACCCTACCTGAGTAAGCGGGCAAGGTGGCTCCATGTGCATTGTTTAAACAGTGCAGGAAAAATACCAGGATAAATATAGGTGCTCTGCATAATTCGAGAGCTCGAGAGTAGCCGTGGTTGTTGTTTTAGCTTGTTACTTTACTTTTTTTATTGGCAAATGTTATGGTGTAATGAGGAGACCCAGCAGGGGCAAGTATGTGTTAAGTGTGGATATGTGTGTTGAGTGTGAGGCATGGGTGTGAGTGGGGCAGAGGGGTGGGGGCGGTGGACAGACGATTTTATATTGTGTTTCTAATTGATGACATTCAGTGGCAAAATTGAACTGTACATGTTTTAAATGAGTTATTGTATAACAACTGAGGCGCAGCAGCATAGGTGGAGCCCCACTACCAGACACACGGGTGACGCGATGATGGGGGTAGAAACTCCCCTGAATCATATATGCAGGGCCCTGACCCTGTATTGTGAAAAGATTAAGAAGTATCACAAACAGTGGGTGACTGAGACTAGAGCAGGGGGAATGCCCCACAACCGGCCAGATCAGGGCTTTTTTGACAGAAGCGTGCCTGAACATATGTATACCTTCCTGGCAGCAAAATACAAGGAAAGACCGTTGCAGAACAAAAGGGAAGTATTGAACCTCTGGAAAATGTTTAAGGATCCAGAGAATCCGAAGGGGCGTCACACAACAGTAGTAAAGAGACAGGTGCAGGCGAAAATGGGAAGAACATGGAGTGAAAAAATGAATATATCCGCTAGCAACTCGCCCAGCGGTAGGGTCCGCGAATCCAACATATGTATCAGCAGGCACGATGGTAGCAGCACCAGCCACAGTGCCACCTCTCCTGTATGTCTCACCTGCAGAGGTCACTGCCCACACGGGGTGAGCGCAAGAGACCTAGAAATAGCATTGGCATCGACACAGACAGAGTTAGCCAGGCTAAGGGCTGCATGTGATGTAACAAAGACAGACACACCTGCGGCACCTGTGGGGGCACCAGTGCTACCAGTGGGGGATGAGTGGAAGTGAGGAGATTTCCTATTCAGAATAGATAGTGCACCCATAAGAACCGTTCCTGTAGAGCATGACGGAGAGACAGACAGCTTAGGATACGAGAATGTAGGGTCACGAAGAGGAGATACAGAGGACTGGAGTGAATTTGATGATACTGAGGACGATGGGGAGGGGGACACAGAGCAAGCGCCTCAGCGCATACCGAGGTTAGAAAATCTATGGGACACAAGATTGAGGGAGAAATTTGACAGGCGCTACATAAATAATAAAACATTTATCTTTTTGATGGGGGTCATAGAGCATACAATATCACTCTTTCCACTATGGAAAATAAATGATTACGCTTAACAGAAACTAAACAAGTCAGTCAATCTTTCATATAGAGCACTGTAGTCAGGAAAGTGAAGGCAAGTCCCCTATAACGCACACTACAGAGTGAATACAACCATCTAGGGAAATAGGCCAGCAGATGCTTGCAAGGATAACAAGGCTTTAATTGTACATACAACAAAATATCAGCAATGGTCTCTGCTGCTCGAGAGCGCTCTGGTTCTCCCAGTACAAGCAGAAGCTTAAAAAGCCAAATAGCGTTATCACATACAGTACAATCTGGTGCCACTACTTGGTGGGACCCTACACATGGGCCTGCTCCATAGGGGATGCCCGGCTACAATTCGCTGGTTCTTCCCCATCAATCAGGATCCACGTGGGTCAGCTGGGCTCATCTTTGCGGTGAAGGTCTGGGCACTCATAAAGTACAATGTTGCTTCTAAACTAAAAATGCTAATTCTACTTGCTATGTCCAGAATGGGGGGTGAGTGGGCACTGCTTTGTTTCTTTCCTTTTAATTAGTTCAACTGGATTAGTGATTTGATTGATTGGAACGCTGCCTTCCTGAAAGAAAACCAGCACAATAAAGCTACCAGTAATAATTACGAGATTCAAAAGGGTAGTTCTCTCAGAGTGGATAACACATTTTTTGGATTTACTATCCAAAACACAGAAAATGAGAACAAGGCCAACAAGATAAGGAAAATTGCATATACAGTCCCTGAAGAAGGTCAAATAAATGACCGAAATGCATTGGACAAAAAGCAATTATTGCAACAGGCCTATCTCAAAATAATCTCAATCAATAAAGATAATCATAATTGAACTAGCACAAAGTCTGGAAGTACTTTTTTACAAACAAGTATATATACCTTGCAACAAGAAATAAGGAATAAACAACAGTAGAATAATACCATGTGGGTCCTTCCAGCCGACTGAGATAACCAACCCAGTCCCTCACTTGTCAATTCTACTTGCTATATCACTGTGGCGTGCACCTGGGCCGCTTGGGGAGTTGGTTCCAGGGGGAAGGGAGGGTAATATAGAGTCATGCTGACCCACCCATTCAGGGGTTTGTTGATACCGCACCTCCCGCACACAAGGTCTCCAAAATTTATCCTTCCCTGTACCTCGTGTCACAAAGAATGTATTTTATGCAGAGAGATATAAAGTTGTGCATGCTTAGATATTTCCTGGACACTTGATTTGTGTTGGGAGAGGAGGGTCAGATGCTTATCATGGAATGCAGAGGTGTGGGGGATGGGTCAGTTGTGTGGGGCTGCCTGGGTGCGAGTTAGAGGCCTGCTGGCAGCTCAGTGGTGATGAATGGACCCTGCGCAGAGCCTGGTGTTGTCTCGCGCTTTTGCAGGGTGCATTCCTCTGAACGATACGAAAAGATTGCAACAGTAAAGGGACATGTGGAAGTGGACCTCCGTGGGTACTGGTGGTGTGCACTCGCTTTGCCGTGAGGGAGTTGGGCCTAGTGAAATCTTACCATGGAGCTCGGCTGGTGCAGTGCGGCCATGCAAGCCTGTGTTTTCTCCATAACTACAAAATGGCATTTCTTTCTACGTGCCTCCTAATGCCTTGCATCTACTGGTTTCATAGTGCGGTTCTCTCCCCCCTTATGGGATCTGCCTCACCTGGAGGAGGTATACTAATTTCCATCCCAACAAAACACATGTGGAAACTAATTGGGGCAGTTCCATGTTTCCCTGCATATCCACCCCGAGTAACATCACCACGTGTAAACAGGGGTTCTGCAAACACTGCTCTATAGCGATTTAGGACTAAATCTACCATCAGCCCGAGCCTGCATAGACAATGTTCATGGGAGCAGTGGCTCCAAACATTTGGATAATGAGAATTTGCAGACACTTGGCTCTACATGCTGTAATCAGTAGAACAGCCAAGGCATGCTATAGCTGTCATACTAATACTGGGACCAGCCATGTCTTCTGTTGCTTAGAACAGGCATCACGTCAAGTTACGCTGCACTCTAGGAATTCACCACAGCGCGGCTTCTTGGCACCGTCGAGGATTAGAAGGAGGAATACATGGAAACAGGGAGGCAAACAAAGCCGAAGATCTGAAAGGCCTTAGGGCCTGATTCACAGAGAGTTTTTCAATGGGATTGCACCATTAGAAAACGCTTCTTTGAATCAGGCACAGAAGTGAATGTGGTTAGCAGTGAACCAGTGAAAGATCAGGTGTCTGTACCTCTCACTTGGGAGGCACTGTGGAGTGACTGGGCTGACAGCTGACACTTAAAATAACAATAAAAAAAGACATAAACTGTAGACCTTTATTATTACCCAGAAGGGCTGAGTGTAGCAATTAAACCGCCTTTTCTTTAAATAGACAAGCAGTTGCTCTAACACGACTCAAGAGCGGATTACACAACAGGTATAGACGATACGACGGAAAAGTGGATGGAGGGAGAAAAAAGACCGGAGCTGGCATTATGGAAGTCATGATGCATTCCGAATTGTGACTTAAATCGCATACATACATGGTAGACAGAGATGCCACATAAATAGTGACGGAGAGAAGGCATGTGAGAAAGCTTATTGAAGTCAAATGGTCCATAACATTGTGAGAAGGCCCTGAGGAAAGCCATGTCCCATGTTACAATGCACTGGCAAATCGAGTCCAGAGATTGCAGGTGCTGAAGCTGCTGTCTTTCGCAAAACCAAGCTCAGAAGATGAGAGGTTTGCTAAGCAACTTAAATCTCAAATCATAAAGATAAGACCAGGACTTAATCCAATGGTTCAAGACCAAAGATAACATCGGTTTCTCACACATTCTACTGTAACAAGACACGGATCGACAGATGTGGGCCAGATGTGTGAGACACAAACATGTGCTGCCTTTGCCAAGGAACACATTCAGCTTTTCAGAGGGTGGCATCAGCCAGGAAGAGCCCGGGGTGCGTGGAGACGGCATGCTGCAAAACACGGGCAGGCCGCAGTGGGTCTACCATCAGAAGGAGCCAGAGGGATAAAGTGGAGGCACTGCACCTGAGGCAGATCACCAAGAGGCTAGCCCCATATCAAGAAGAGAATTGGGCACAGGCAGGAGATCTGCGGGTCTCCACAAGACCAGGGATGCAACTGGACTGTAAAGGAGACGCGATACAGCCTCCGTACATCCAAGAAGAATGGAGTAAAGCCTTCCGCAAGCGGGCACCAGCCTATTGCAGATGATCAAGAAGGATGTCATGATCACACTAGATCAAAGGTTAGTGAAATCATAATCAGTGCCCAAACACAACCACCATTGCTTGTGCATCACAGCCTCCAGGACCAAATCTGTGAGCCTTCCAGATTAAACCTAATGCAAACATCCTAGCAAGGAGGCAGAGAACACTGACGTGCTAAAACTAAGTGGATGAATTTTATAATTCAGCTAGAACTCATTTTATTCATAAGATTGTGCCCATAAAAATGAAATAGTCAAAGCCAAACATGTCAGTAAAATAAGGTTTACAGATTAACTTGCTTCTCTAAAGCTGGGCGTACAATGTCTTGAGCATGTGTGGAAGAGACTCCAAACCAGGATAACTGCCTGAAAAGCCAACTAGACAAATATAAGGTAATTAAAGTCAATTTCACTTCACATACCCTGGGAAACAATAGTTTATCACAGAGATGTAGTTAAACCTTGGGAAATCTGAAAGACTTCCCTGTGACAGTGCATTGAAGGTGCTTTGTGACACAATGTAAAAGATGATGCCTATGGAGCTTGTCAGACTCCACAACCAAAAGAAACAGAGAGTTCAAAATCACATTAAAATACATGTGAGAGTGGGAAAAAGGTCTCACTCTCTTCAGGTTAGAAATTTAAACTCCTAAAGTCCAGCAAAAGTTGCTGGGGGTCTCTAAGGTAGAAGGGAATTAGCACATTTATGAGAATTCTCCCTAACAGCAAATGATCTTGTCAAAATCCACAGCATATCCACAAAAAGTTTGCAGCTCTTGGAGAAGGTAGATGTTGGATGCTGAAGTCATGATGGATCAGGCACTGGCCCATCGAGAGTGGCTGCTGCCGAAAGGTCCTTAGAAGAGGTTGAGTACTCTTTTTTGCAGCCAGGCCAGAGCCTTGAAAATGAAGCCAATAAGGGGGTTCCGAGACAGGAAATCGACTCTTCATTAGTTACCTCAGCCTTGTTTGAGAACTCAACTGTGCAGTTGTCTGTTCTAAGTGACAGTACGATTAAGGAGGGTTGCACGGATAACGCTGGAGCCCCGATCTCATCTATGCACGACTTTATTCAATCCGGGCAAAATCCCTTGCTAAATAGCTGGATGGATGCCATCAATTCTGGGATTACATCTAACCTGGCCATTCATGCGACCTTATATCTTTGGTAAGGGTCTATGATGCACTAGTGGAGAGCTAACCTCAAACACACAGACTTTGCGGATGATTCGAAAAAAATCCAAGATCAAAACAAATTTCCAACGGCCCGAGAGAAGAAAAGGCTGGAGAGTGTCTCTTAAGATCTGCTTTAACACATTCACCATGTCCACTTCCTTTGCCTCGCGTTGATCCAGTGGCCCTCCTTCACCACATTCATACAGCTAGTGGAAATGGTATACAGTGATGTTAACGTATTTACAACTGTTAGGGAGAATTCTCATAAATGGTTGATTTCCCTTAACTACTGAGTCCCCCAGCAACTTTGCTGGATTTCTAGGATTTATTTTTTCACCTGGTAAGAGTGTGAGCCTTTTTTCCCACTCTTACATGTGTTTTGCTGTGTGTATTTCTACTTTTTGTGTGATCTTGGGCACTGGAGCCTCACCTACTCCATGGCACCATATTCTTCCATGTGTGTTACACAGCAACTTCAGTGCAGTGATGCAGGGTTGTCTTTTAGACTTCCCACCAACTCCATTTTCTGGGGATGACTACTGTCCCCCAGAAAAGATAAAGTTGCCATTAATTTTATTTAGTCACTTTTACAACACACCCAGTACACCCCATCTTGCATGGAGTATTGGAAAGGGTTAATTCTCATCCCTTTTTTGTTTGTGTCTCTTGGAGCATTGTTTCGCTCCCTTTACACTTGGCTGGTGGCAGTGGTATCTACCCTATTTTTTATACCGTGTTTATCTTAAATAACCATGGTATTGTTTTAGGCTATTACATTAGCCTCAAACATAAACCCGCTTGACCATATCTATATTATTACGGTTCCGGCTGGGTTTATTCGCCATTTCTTTTTGTAAATGTCTTTCTCATATTTTACTCTGCGCGCCAAACCAGGTTTGGTCCCTTAGTCATCTCCTTTTTGCGGACTTCCACACAGAAGCCCTCCTTAGGCGCCTGAGAGTCTGGGAAGGCAGGATGTGAGGGAGGGGATTTAGAACCCCTGCCATGGATTCTCTTGGTAACCCAAGTCGCACTCCTGTTTGATTGGCTGGGTGACTGCCCTTGCCAGGACAGCCACCCTGCTGTGTGATTGACAGCCAGGCTGTATGAATGGGGGAAAACTGCAAAAAAGCTGGTTTCTGGAACTGGAAGATTAGAGTCGCCACTGGAACGAAAGAAACTACGAGGAGCGGATGGAAGAGGACCCCTACCACGACTGAACCCCCCGGTGTAGCCCTGCTGCAGGTCCAGATCTTCAGAATCCAACAACAGAGAAGATCCTCAAGGAAACTTCTTCCTTTGAGCTGGTGGGACCAACCAGTTCACCCAAATTGCAAGCCAGGACCCCTCCTCGGGTCAAATTTGCTGTACAGAGCTACAGTGGGCCGGATAGCCAGGAAGGTTGGACCCTGCTTAGGTTTTAAGGAGCGCACCTTTTATTTGTTGTTTGGCGCTGCTGCTGGTTTCTTCCCTGGGTAGTGCAGGACTCTCCAGTCTCCCTACTTCTTGTCAGTCCGACAGTCGCTTTAGGAACTGTGAGCCTGCAGGAACTACCAGGAACGCCCGCCTCAGCTACAGCCCACTCTCAGTTTTAAGGTACTGTGGAAATCCGGTTGTTCGTTTTATTCAGCAGCGGTGAAAGTGTTTCAAATCTTTCTCCAATCCGAGGGCTTGTCCTTCTTTTCTCTCTGAACTAACTTTTCTACCAACCAACCTCGTCCAGAAACCGTGCCACAAACTTTACCGCAAATTACACTGAACTGTATTATCTTGAGCAAAAGACTTTTGAACCATTGACTTTGACCCTAAGCCTTTTCTATCTGATTTTATCATTGTAGTCTCTCTTGTTCGCTTGCCCTGAGTACTTACTCGTTGGTGTGAATTCATTTCTGTTACTTCTGTCTTTCCCTCCCTTTTAAATTGCTGGAGTGCCATTTTGCTCCCACTTCATTTTGTGAGCTTAACTTGTCTGAAATTTAAGGGAAGTGGTGTGGTGTATTAAGAGTGTGATTTTTAGACTGCTTATAATAGTGTAATGTTATACAACTGAAGAGTGAAATAAATGTATATTCTTTTACTTGAAAACCTTGAGTCAGTGTTTGCCTGAATCATAGTAATTGCTGTCCTTTGTGTAACTATCTGATACTGCTCACTTACTCTTGAGATAAGTCTGGCTGCTCAGCCATCGCTACCACGTTACTGTGTAGTACAGGCTTGTACCAAAGGTGATTTGTACTGTCACTTGTAGTCTTAATTGTATGTGGGGTTCCCAAAGGGTACTGCATATAATTCTGCCTAACACTGGTGTACAGCGGTGAGGATCAAGTATAGTAATTACACTAAGAGTGCTGCTATTACCTTGGATCAACTAACCACAAGGCTAACATCACTAAAAAGCCATATTAATCATGTCTGATATGGAAAGCTACAGTCAGGAGACCTTTCCTGAGTTACACTGCTGATTATTTAAGAAACATGTGTAAAGAAAGGAAACTCTCTGCCAAAGGCAAAAAGTCTGAATTGATTGAAAAATTGTTAGAGTCCAAGTCTAGGGAGTGGGTCTGAAATGCCTGACTCTCCAGCAAATGTGGAAAGTATTGAGGATGATACTATGTCTGTTAATGATGAGTTGGAAGAAGTAGATGTGTCTCCTAATGTAGGTCTCTCCGCTCCCTTGCCTGCATCAGCAACCTCAACCCTTGTCCACTGGGACCCCTACAGGTCCTACACTCAGTCCTGAATTCATTGCTCTAGAGAAAATGAGGCTTGAACTAGAATTCAAACGTTTAAATACTCAAACTGAACACAAACATCAAGAACTGAAACTCAGAGAAATGGAGTTGAATCATGAACTAGAAATGAAACGATTGTCTCTTGAAAATGCTTCGCTCCCAGAGTCCTCTAGGTCTTCCAGTCCTAAGAGACCCTGTATGCCTAAAGAAATTGTGGGTATGTATGAGGTTAAGCTTGATATTTTAGATTGGTTGGCAAAGTTTGAATATAACCATAGTATTCAAGGTTTTACAGGGAACCAGTTGCTTCCCTGGCTCTTCTCTAGGCTACCCACTGTTGCATCTGATGTTGTGATGGAGTTGGGGGAGGTGGATAGAATGGATTAGGAATGTGTGAAGCTAGCTTTAATTGCTAGATTTGGGAAGACCCCTTCCCAGTACTTTAAGAGGTTTAGGGCCCTCCAAAAGCATGATGGTACCCCTTGGGCTACCTGGGTATGTGAATGTTTGAAAAACTTAGATGGTTGGATTAAGGGTTACAGAGTAAACACGTATGAAGGTATGAGAAATCTTGTTATGTTGGAGTCAATTTATGATGTCCGCTCTCCTGAGCTCAGACAACACTTGGCTGATTCTAAGGAGATAGATCCTAGGAAGTTGGCTAAGGCTGCTAACTTTTGGGTTGCCAACAGGGCTACCCACAAGGATTCTGGGGCAACTCAGAAGAAGGATGGGGGAAAGCAGCAAAGAAAGATAACAAGGAGAATTCTAATACCTCCAATCCAAAAGAGGTCCCCAAACATAACCAGGGTAAGCCACATGGGAAACCAAATAGGGCTAGTGACTCCTCTGGTGTCCAACCAGAGGGAGGTCAGCAGAAACCTCCATTCCAGAGAGCATTTGGTAAATGCTATGGTTGTGGGTCAACTGACCATGTCAAAGGAGATCCCAGGTGTAAGCGTAAACCTGCAGGAATCAGCACTGCCTCCTTAGCCTTCTCCGCAGAGGAAGAAGTACAAATGGCTACTGCCCATTTTCAACTCTTTGCTGAAGCACCCTTGGATCTTCAAGCAACTGTATCCTTAGAGTCAATGGGTCTGGGTAAGAAACAGAATATGGATGTGTATGACTCCATTCCAGAAAACACTAGAGGGTATTATATGGACAGTGTTCTTGTCAATGGCCAGGATACTCCTCCTGCCAGGAGAGACACTGGGGCAAGCAGAACAGTAGTGGATGAAAGCTTTTTCAAGCCTGAGGATGTTGCTAAGGCACCCAAAGGTCCCACTAAATTCTCTGGAGGCCCTGTCCAGTTGGTTCCAATTCTGCCAGCCCTCATTCAGTGTAATAACATGACAGTGAGGATCCCTGTCAGTGTCCAGAATGAGGTGCCTGGGAGAGTCCTGTTGGGGAATGATTTAAAAGCTCTAGGAGTAGTATCCAGTACCCCCAGCCCTCCCCGTCAGAGAAAACAGAACCAAACCAAATAGGCTAGAGAGGCCACCTTAAGAAACCACCCTGAGCCTGTGAGAACCTCTACTGAGAACCCGACTACAAGCTCTGGTGTTAGTAAGTTGACCTCTAACCCAGGCACATCTGAGGCTAGTATAGTAGGGAAATGGGAGCCCCAACCAAGCTCCATCATTGCCCACCCAATTGTAAAGTCCTTGACTCCCCCTGCTTCTGAGGAAGAGGTGGATAGACCCACTGGACTCCTCTCTAGGCCTGTAAGAACTGGTAATTCTCAAAGCTGGTGGAAAACCAGGAAAAATAGATCTAAGGCTAAAAACCTTCAGACTGTTGGAGCTTCTACTGAAGACTCCAGTGAAAATCCTAATGTTAGGAGGGAAACTTCTAAAATAGGTAAGGTCAGATCTCAGAGGAAGTGGCAGC
Source organism: Ambystoma mexicanum (assembly GCF_040938575.1). Taxonomy (NCBI): domain Eukaryota; kingdom Metazoa; phylum Chordata; class Amphibia; order Caudata; family Ambystomatidae; genus Ambystoma; species Ambystoma mexicanum. The sequence continues at coordinate 6,691,274 of NC_090930.1, read as the reverse complement.
ATGTACCTTGCTTAACCACATCCCCTCCAACCAAGATACCTGAGACGCAACCTGCTCTGGTGAGAGAGGTGGCGAGGAACCTTGGAAGCCCCTCTAGATCTAAGGGATTCCTTTCCAAAAAAGCCTTGAAAAAGCCTATTTTAGGTTCAGAGGTTGTTACAACTTGCGAGGGACTGTTGGAACAGATACCCTATACAGTTAAAAAAGAGAGATGTACCACAACAGGTTTGTAGGTCATATAGTCTACAAATGATAAACATTGGAAAAAAATGTCCTAGCAAGGGTTGCAAAAGGTTGCTGGTGTACTCAGCAGGCCATTTAACCGGTTTGCAACAGGAGATCCATCCTGGTGGGGATTAGATCCTCCTGTCCCTTAGTCTGGGGGGGAGGGGCGGGTGTTAGGGAGAATTCTCATAAATGGTTGATTTCCCTTGCCTACTGATTCCCCAGCAGCTTTGCTGGATTTCTAGGATTTATTTTTTCACCTGGTAAGAGTGTGAGCGTTTTTACCACTCTTACATGTGTTTTGCTGTGTGTATTTTTACTACTCCATGGCACCATATTCTTCCATGTGTGTTACACAGCACCTTCAGTGCAGTGACACAGGGTTGTCTTTTAGACTTCCCACCAACTCCATTTTCTGGGGCTGACTACTGTCCCCCCGAAAAGATAAAGTTGCCATTAACTTTATTTAGTCACTTTTACCACAGACCCAGTACACCCCATCTTCCATGGAGTATTGTAAAGGGTTAATACTTATCCCTTTTTGTCTGTGTCTCTTGGAGCATTGTTTCGCTCCGTTTACACTAAGACTTGGCTGGTGGCAGTGGTATCTACCCTATTTTTTCTACCGCAGTTATCTTAAATAACCTGGGTATTGTTTTAGGCTATTATATTAGCCTCAAACATAAACCTGCTTGACCATATATATATTATTACGGTCCCGGCTGGGTTTATTCGCCATTCATTCATTTTGTAAATGTCTTTCTCATGTTTTACTCTGCGCCGCCAACCAGGTTTGGTCCCTTTGTCATCTCCTTTTCGTGGGCTTCCACACAGAAGCCCTCCTTTAGGCGCCTGAGAGTCTGGGTAGGCAGGATGTGAGGGAGGGGTTTTAGGACCCCTGTCATGGGTTCCCTTGGTAATCCAAGTCGCACTCCTGTTTGATTGGCTGGGTGACTGCCCTTGCTAGGACACACTACCCTGCTGTGTGATTGACAGCCAGGCTGTATGAATGGGGTAGAACTGCATAAAAAGCAGGTCTCTGGGACTGGAAGAGCAGAGTCGCCACTGGAACGAAAGAACCTATGAGGAGCTGATGGAAGAGGACCCCTACCACGACTGAACCGCCCGGTGAAGCCCTGCTGCAGGTCCGAATCTTCAGAATCCGACAGCAGAGAAGATCCTCCAGGAAACTTCTTCCCTTGAGCTGGTGGGACCAACTAGTTCACCCAAACTGCAAGCCAGGACCCCTCCTCTCATCGAATTCGCTGTACAGAGCTACAGTGGGCCGGATAGCCAGGAAGGTCCGACCCTGCTTGGGTTTTAAGGAGCGCATCTTTTATTTGTTGCTTTGCTCTGCTGCTGGTTTCTTCCCTGGGCAGTGCAGGACCATCCAGTCTTCTTACTTCTGATCAGTCCGACAGTCGCTTCAGGAACCGTGAGTCTGCAGGAACTAACAGGAACGTCCGCCTCAGCTCCCTCTCCATTTTAAGGTACTTTGCAAATGCAGTTGTTCGTTTCGTTCAGCCGCGGTGAAAGTGTTTGAAATCTTTCTCCAATCCAAGGGCTTGTCCTTCTCTTCTCTTTGAACTAACTTTTGTACCAACCAACCTCGTCCGGAAACCATGCACGAACTTTACTGCGAACTACACTGAACTGTATTATCTTGAGCAAAAGACTTTTGAACCATTGACTTTGACCGTAAGCCTTTTCTATCTGATTTTATCATTGTAGTCTCTCTTGTTCGCTTGCCCTGAGTACTTACCTGTTGGTGTGAATTCATTTCTGTTACTTCTGTCTTTCCCTCCCTTTTAAATTGCTGGATTGCCATTTTGCTCCCACTTCATTTTGTGAGCTTGTCTGGAATTTAAGGGAAGTGGTGTGGTGTATTAAGAGTGTGATTTTTAGAGTGCTTATAATAGTGTAATGTTATACAACTGAAGAGTGAAATAAATGTATATTCTTTTACTTGAAAACCTTGAGGCAGTGTTTGCCTGAATCATAGTAATTGCTGTCTTTGTGTAACTTCTGATACTGCTCACTTTAACTCTTGAGATAAGCCTGGCTGCTCAGCTATCGCTACCACTCTAACTGTGTAGTACAGGCTTGTACCGAATGTGAAATTGTACTGTCACTTGTAGTCTTAATTGTATGTGGTGTTCCCAAAGGGTACTGCATATAATTCTGCCTAACAACATCAACTAATAACTTTTATAACAAATATAAAATAACAAAAAACATTTCAATTTTTTTGTTAAAGGTATAGATGGGGGTGGGGTAAGGGGTGTAAATTGGTGGGGAGGGTGTTGCGGTGGTGTAATAAAGCATAAAGCTGGAGAAACGGGGTATTGGATGGAGTCCCCTATTTCGAAATGTTTTCGTTATTTTACATTTGTTATAAAGGTGTTCATAACTGGTTGATGTGGTAATATGACATGGAACCAGTGGAAATCACTTCTCCTAACAAAGCCCTAGAGTGGGATTGAGCCATCCTCACAGGGGGCTCACGATCAGGACGTCTTGGTCTCAGCGACAGTAAGGCTCCCAAGGAAGAATTCAAAGAAATGCCTACACCCAAAGAAATCTACTGCCAATCAAAGGTGTATTTCTAAATACATATTTCAAGCACTTAATCCGGAGAATTCCAAATGGATGCTATTAGGATTTTTTTTTTGCACGTAATGCTCTTCTAAATGAGTGATATATCAATTATGACTCAGATAATGTCATCTTAATGGATGATTTACACAGTTTATTATTTATTGAAAAATATGCTTACAACAATAAGGTTTTGCATATATAAACACAAAAAATGATCCATCGGGCTCCATAAAAGCAACACATCACATTTAAAACACAAATATACCATTTGATAATTCTTTTAAAATATCTAGTGTCACCACATAAAATGTCATCATTTAAAAAATTCAATTCATATCATTTCCATCAAGCAGTCTTTGCCAGATTTCATATATATTACAATGTGCATATTATTATTGTATTTCATGAGATGTTTGCTACGTAGCTCAACAAGACTATAACACTAACATATTATATGGTATGATGTTTCTACGGTGCAGTGTTTAGTCTACAACATCTAAGTTCTTTTTGTATACCAAGTGTTGCCCCTAGTGTTTCTAGGACATTACATAAATTAAATTTAAACATCAGGTACCAACGGATAGTAATACAATCTGGATAGGCACACTGATAGGTTGGTTTACTCTCTCTCATATTTAAATGACCAAGAAATAGCCCGCTATTTACTTTTGTCGCCAGATTGACTAACATTTGTTTATTATCCAGATCATATATTCGCTTTTTTAATTTCCGCTTCGTCTGTGCAATGGAATATAACAACCATCCAAAAATATCATTCTCAATCCATTTGTAGTAGACGCCTCTCCATCTAGCTTTACTTGAAGTCCCTTAGGTGTATAATCTAATAGGAGGAGGTCGTAAGCATACCCTAGCCAACCAAGCTTCAATACGCCCATCTTAATATCATTCATCTGAGTTTGCCCTACATTTCTTAGGAAATCTACCAAGTATAGATTAAAATGTATGGCCACTAATGTGCAGCCTTGCTTTACACCACGTAATGTGGGTATAGCTTCTGACAGTCTCCCCTCTATGTCAAGGCGAACTCTAACCGACGTGTCTTGGTACAACAATTGTATCATATAGAGAACGCCGGGAGGTATTCCCCACAATTTCAGTTTACCCCATAATTTGCTTCGTGAGACAGTATCGAAAGGCTGCCGAAAAGTCGATATAGGTGACATATACAGGTAGCTCAGGAGTCTTCCACGAGTATTCCACTGCACTAATATAGCTATATTATGGGATGTCGATGACCCCGCTCTAAATCCAGATTGTTTATCAGGCAATATCCCACAGTCAAATATCCACTGATTGAGCTCATTTAGCAATATTTTGGCGAAGATTCTTGCCGCAATATCCAGCATGGCCAGCATCCTATAGCTGGCTGATTCTTTACGAGCACCTTTTTTGTATATTGGAAGTATAATACTCTTCTTCCAATCCACTGATATGCAATGCACAACGCCTTAGCCCATAGTTCAGGGGACTGGTTCAGCAGGGCATTACAGGTACCGTCGGGTCCCACTGCTCTTGAATTAGGCAGTGTCTTTATCAGTATTGTCAAAGAGGCAACCGTGAACGTTTCCTTCCAGACCATCACATCATTCTTGACTTCTTCATCATCTCTTGCCAGAGTTCCCAATGTATTCTTAACATAGGCAATAATCGGGAGAGTCTTTTCATTTTTACTATTTATGATATCCCACATGGCTTGACTATTTTTATTTTTTGACGCGTGTAGGGGAGGAGTGGTCCAAAAGACCCCCCCTTGCCTACATCTCCACCCCGGGTGAGGGCCATGGCTCATCGGGCGTCCCCTCCTACCACCAGGGCCCAGGTGGTGGATGGCTCACCTGCTGAAGACATTGCCCGCACGTATTAAATTTAGCTAGGCCTCAGAAACTATTTCTTGTTTGCTAAAGATGGTGTGAGCTCAGCGCGCTGTAGCGCGGCCCCCACCTTCGGAAAGTTTCAGTCCTCCCTGTCTCCGCAGCACCATGGTAGATCCGCTGCAAGCACGTTCCCACGAACAAGACGGGCATGATCTAGCGTAATACATTAACAGTGTAACAGTTCACCTTCCGCAGTGTATCGCTGCTCCCACAATGACCCGGTCAGCAAGGCCTGGGCGATGGGAGATCTGTAGAATGGTCATCTGCTGAAAGCAGACAGGTACCCAAATATGAATGTAAGAAACCAATTTTAACACATGTATCCTCTCCATACAACCACTCTTACTAAAGAAACCTGTGAAATTGTGTAATTATCGTACATGACACCAGCCGTGAAGGACCCACACCCCTGCAGGGGTGTGCAAATGATAAAAGCATTTCCGGGGGATTATTCTTCATAAGTATCATTGAAAGCCCCACGCCCCGCGGTCCCGCACCACAACTGAACTGATGCTGCTAGAGTACACAAGAAAACGAATGTAACCATGCCCAGGGCACATGTGAAGAGTGTGCGAGAATGCACTCGTCACACGTGTATGTCTAGGCCCCTCATGTGCCACCTCCTCCACGTACAGTGGCGGGTTACTTTCTATGTACTCCACCAACCCTAATACTACCTCACTTACTGCAAATGTACATGCATATAACTAAATACTGTAGTTGTTAAAACATAGTGTATGAATAAGGTGCTCAGACTGGGTATAATCGAGACACATCCAGCAAAGTTTAAATGCATGTTTCACAATGATTTGAATAAGTATTATAGAGTGTTCGAATGTTTGTGAAGTTTTTACCTAAAATCGGCAACACACGAGGGAGATACCTTTGTGAAATACGCGCAAGGCCATTCCCCCTCCCACCCTGCGAAGGCTGCCAAGGCATGAGAGCAGAGGCCCGCGCTGCGCAACTCCGCCTCCCCCAACCAGACTGGAGCCACTTCAAAGATTTGTAGCCCCCTCTGCAGCACCCAAGGCCGCGGCCCGCCACCTGCATTATTTACAGCACAGCAGTAAACCTCTGCCTGATCACACGCTTCCAAAGGCGCCCCCTCGTAAACCCCACAACCCACCGGATCATCTTAGACTTATGGCCCTGTGCAATCAGGACACCCAACACTTTGACAACACACAGTGGAACATCCATAACAACTTCTAACAAGGCAGAAAGACCTGTACCGCCCGTCCCAGGCCCTGAAGCTTAGCCCCTCGACCTATGGCCCCGGTCAACAGGACACTGGTAACCATGTCCTGACGTATTACCTCCAGACCCCTCACAAGGTACATTCCTCCTGTGTTGCATTAACCTGTAGAATAACCTATTGGAAGATTTACTAAAGAAGATAATATTGCAATGACTGAATGACTGCGGTGTGCATGGCCCAGGGCAAATAAGTCAGGAAAGGACATTCATCTCTGACACTGGCCACGATGGCACAACAACACCGCCCGGATGAACCCAGCCAACTTGCCAGGCCCAGCCCAACCCGCAAGGCTGACCAGTGATGTCTTCCAGCCAAAGCCAAGCACATCGCAGCAGCACCTATAGCTAGTCGTCGCCACCCAATCCCAATGAACTTGTGCCCTCTATAGTGTGTAGGTTCTTATGACGTTTTTTGTAAATATATACGCCTGTCTTTGCTATTGTCAGACAGAGCGCTCTCGGAGTTTGCAGAGTTCTTTGCATGCCCTATTCTGATTGATAAACTCCCATTTAATCTCACCCGCACTCTGTCTTGGCCTTATTCCCGATTTGGGAGAGTCCTTCATTGTCTCTCATTGCGGGGAGGATCGTGCTGGCTGGGGACGCTTGCCTTCAGTGGTGACCCCAAAAGCGTGATTATTATTATTATTATTATTTCCGGACCTAACATTACCGTCCCCTTTTGGCACGAGAATCTCCGGTCGAAAAGGGATACGCACGGTGAGCCGGCTCCGGGAGGCTGCCCGTCAACGGCGACCGGTACACTAAGAAGTGCGCACTCAATAGAGAGAGGGTACGGGATCCCGGTTGAAAAATCCCCTTTGAGTAGCGCTCGCCGGAGCCGGGGCTGACTGTTGAGCTGACGGCAACACTGCCTGGACGGATCCAGTTTCGGAGACTATCGGTTCAAGACGGGCACGTGAGTATTGAGTGCGAGTGATTGTAAAGGGAGTGGGGGAAGAAGTGTAGGACAGGTAACGAAGAGGGGGTACACAGATCTACTAAGGATCATCCTAAAATGTCCTTGCTTTTTCTTTGCATATGGCCATTAGGATTAAGAGGTGAACAAGAGATAAAAGTGACGGGAACCTAGCTCCGAGAGGGGGTGGAAGGCAGCGCCGCATAGTGCTATCTTGACTAGTACTGGGAATATATGAAGAAGTGGAATATAAGATAAAAAGTGTCCAGCAAAAGGGGGCACTGAGAATATATTAGAGACCGCTATTACTTCTTTCTTTACTTTTCTTTAGGGTCAGGGGGGAGAATAAAAAGTGAGATTAGCACAAACTTAGGGAGAAAGTAAGAGTCCTACTAGAAAAGGGAAGAGCAGACCTATATATATATATATATGCGCATCCATATGTCTAAGTAAGACGGACAGGGACAGCCGGCTAGGGAGGAAAGGGAGGGCAGCTTGAATGGTGAATTGAGTGGTACCAAGAGGTGTGTGCACCTCGTATGTGTCAGAAGACAATTTGATGTTGTGAATGTGTAAAACGGTTATAAATGTATAGTAGTTAAATGGTCATGGTAAGTGTGACCGGATAAAACTTTTTGAAGACAACGTTGATACAGTGAAGTGAGTGGGTACCTTTTTGATTTCCGGGTCGATATTGTCAAAATAAATGATGGGTTGCTCTTGTATGTGCCCCCCAAAGAGAACAGAGTAGACACTGTGTATAGCCAGTTTTGTATTGTGCAGTCAGGGGGGGGGGAGCCCAAAGGAGCCCAATATTGAATGTGAAGTAGAATACGAAAAATAATATTGATACTACATTTACATTGTAGTTGCAGACACACAGAGACACACAAGCACTAGGAGGGCACAGAGATGGGGGCTGAAACACCCTTATCACATATTTGTAAGAATCTCCCAGGGTACGCAGAACGGATTAAGAAGTATCACGACCAATGGATAACTGAGCTGAAAGGAGAGGGGTTACCCCAGATATGGCCCGAGGGAGCGTCATTTGATAAAAGTGTTCTGGATATGGTGGCCACATGCATTTATTTGAAGTACAAGGGGAAGCAGTTGCAAAATAGGAGGGAAATATTAGATCTTTGGAGGTTATTTGAAGAGATACCACCGCCTAAAACACCAGCATTAAATCCTGATCTCCCGTCCACCACAGACAATCCACTAATGATACAGAAGGATGTTAAAGAATTGTCAAGTGTAGCGCCGCAAGTAGAGGTAATAAGTTTGTACCCGATATTAAACAAACCTGTGCCCGCAGAAGGATACAGTGACCCCACATATGTGCCTCCCCCGACAACTACTACACCCCACCTGCCCACGGCACCCCCACCATATGAAAGAACGAGAGAGCGAGGCCAGGCGAGTACACAAAGGGTGGACATAGAGAAACTCACAGATGATTTACAGTCAAGACTCTCAATAGCAAAAGATGAGCTCTCGAGGATAAAAGACATGTGTGGACAAACAGCACTTAATGCGGCTAGATCAGGGCGCACGTCTAGAGCGCCAGGTGAGAATAGAAAACCTGAAGAGGGGTGGAAAAAAGGTGAGATACTATTCAGAATTGAAGAAGAACCGACACGAATAATTGAAATAGGGACACGAGAGGGAGATACTGACAATGAAGAAAGGCCTATGGGGGACAGAGAGGAATTACTATGTGACATAAGGGACGAGTTAGAAGAAAGCGACAGGTTGAGCATGGCAATGGGAGGGGGAAGCGAAGGGGGGATGGTACATGTTCAATAAGGACCCTGGATGATGAGTGGACGGGGCGATTGAGGAACAGAGTGGGGAAAATGGCATCACTGGGAACCTCAGCAGCCAAAACGGGTCCGGATGCAACGACGAAAGGAAAGCTACAGCTCCCGTTGATACATAGGGGAGGAGGGAGGCCTAACTATATCCCATGGGCGCAGATGGATAAAGCCAATTTATTAAAGCTATTGCCCCCGTTATCAGGAGGGGCAAGTAAGTGGATATACGCCTTTGAGAAACACACTGCCGGGGTACCCCTAGCTATAGGAGATGTGAAGATTTTGCTCGTATCAGCAGTGGGTGATCAGGCTGAAAGAGTATGGGTTAAAGCCGGTTTCCCGGGAGTAACGTTAGACTGTGACCGCCATGATGGGGCCTCCTTTAACACAGTGCGTGCCAGGGTGTGGGATGCCTTACGCGAAACATTCCCAGATACACCGGACTTACAGTCAGTGATGCAGTGTACAATGAATGACGGGGAGGAGGCTATGGATTACATTTTTCGGGTCCAAGAGATGTGGAGAGCAGAAACGGGCACGCCCTGGTATCAATCGACATCTTTATTTTACTTCATTATAAAAAGAGGGCTCCCCAAAGAAGTGCAGAAGGCGCTCGACAAGATAGCAGGTATTGAAGCAAAGGGATGGCCAGAGACTAAGAGCATAATAGTACACCATTGTAAACGAATCAAGGAGAGGGAGAAGGAGGTGGCGCAGAAAAGATTGGCAGACGAGGCAAAGTTAGTACAGACAAAGTTGGTGAAGGTTGCAGCAGCAGTAGCCGCGCTCCCACACAGCAGGGAGGGAGATGATGAGGAGGAGGGGCTGATAGCACTACAAGGAAGGGTGGCAACTAATTGGGCAGGAATAGGACAGCGGCAGTGGAATGAGCAGGAGCAAGGCGGAGGTCCGCAGTGGCAAGAGTGGTCCCCTCGAGGGGGACGAGGTGGGTACAGGGGCCGAAGAGGAGGTGGACCGGGATACGGAGGAATGGGAGGAAATGGATGGCAGGGCCCTAGAGGTGCACAAGGGAGTTGCTGGAACTGCGGGAAATGGGGGCATTATTCTAGGGAGTGCAGAGCTAGACCCAACAACGGGTTCCAAGAGGTAGAACAATATGGCCATCCCCACCCGGGAAGCCCATATGGTCTCTCAATGGGACAACAGCAACTAAGAAACCCAGGCCAAGGTAATGCTGGCCAGCAACAGGGACCCCAGTATAGAACACAGAACCACCCACAAAACAATGACAGTATGCAATACACGCCAGGTAACACTTTCGCGACAACAGCAAACGGGGCCCCCGCACCAGCACCTTACAACGGCATGTCAGTGGTTTCAGGAAGTGTCTTTAATGAGGGGGGGCGATGAGACACCCCGCATAGGACAGCCCACAGAGAACACTTGCGTGTCCAGTTCTATCTACCACCTACAATGCAGCAGAGGAACCATTGGTAGGGGCGCAGATAGGAGACAAGCAGTTCATATTCATGGTTGATTCGGGAGCGGAGAAATCATGTATCAGAGAAGGCCGGTTCCCGTTATCTAACCGGAAGTTAGAGACGCAGGGGTTCTCTGGGGCTGTAATTGAAGTTCCTTACACAGAAGCTTTGGATGTAACAGTGGGGGGTAAAACTGTGAAGGCACCCTTACTGTATTACGAACATTCCCCAATAAATTTGTTAGGGAGGGATCTCCTGAGTAAACTTAACATGACCATATCATTTACCGAGAGAGGAATCGTGTGTTCTACACCCGGGATATGCCCCTTGCGTGCGATGTTGGTAGTGCAAGCCTACACAACCACACAGGAAATACGAGGGCTGCCACAAAATGAGGAAATGTTTATTGAAGGACTAAAGACTTTGGCCCTCATAATTCCAGAGCTAAGAAGAATGGACTGGAGGATTCCAGTGGAGTTCCTCTTCCGCCCCATAGTGTGTCCCAACGCAGCACCAGGATCAGTGGTATCATTGGACTTGCACGCAGTACAGGTATCAGCGAAAAGGATCGCTGTGATTGGAGTGGACAGGGAAGGATGTGAGTGGCGCACAGTGCTGTGTACAAACGCCAACATCGCCCTACGAGAATTAACAGATGAGGATCTCTTTTCAGACACGGAAGGGGATGGTGAGATAGTAATGGAAATAGCGATGCCCTGTGACATTTTGATTCAAGCCAGGGAAACCCCCGTCCAATTGATGGCAGTGGTAGGAGCACCGCCGTCATTTTTTGATGACGACATGAGGCTCGTACCAAACAATTTATGGACAACAGGCCCCCATGATGTAGGGCTGTTGCACGGAGTACAAACTGTGGTAATAAAACTAAAGCAAGGAGCAATTTTACCCCGAGTTAAACAGTATCCATTGTCCCGTGAAGCTGAAGAAGGGATAAAAGAAACAATAAATGCACTACTAGCACAAGGGATAATAGTGCCTTCAAACTCCCCATGTAACACATGTATTTATCCAATCAAAAAAGCGAAAGGAGGGTCTTGGAGGATGATACAGGACTTACGCCCCCTCAATGATGTAATTCAGAAGGTGTTCCCTCTAGTCCCGAACCCTGCATCAATACTATGCAGCATCCCAAAAGTGGCATCACATTTCACAGTAGTAGACTTGAAAAACGCATTTTTCTCAATACCCCTGGCTGAAGAGAGTAGATACCTCACAGCATTCACACTGGGGGGTAAGAGATATGAACACTGCAGACTACCACAAGGATACTGTGAGAGCCCGTGCATATTCAACCGCATATTGCATGAAGACTTGGGAAACCTATCAGTTGAGAGTACGATTATTCAGTACGTAGACGATTTATTAGTGTGTGCACATGACGAGGTGACATGCAGAAAGGATTCAACAACGCTCCTGACCCTACTGGCAAACAAGGGGTACGAGGTAGACAAGGCGAAGTTACAGTACTGCCTGACAGAGGTCTTATACTTGGGACAGCTCATATCAGAAGATGGAAAAAGAATAATTCCCGACAGGGTAGAAGCAATAAGATCAGTAGGAGAGCCCACAAAAGTGAAAGACATGCAGAAATTCTTGGGGATGTGCAACTATTGCCGAGCATGGATATTAGATTATGCAGCATACACGAGGCCCCTCCTACAAACACTCAAGGAAGCACAACAGGAGAATAAAAAAATAGAATGGTCAGAAGAAATGAGCACATCATTTCAATCTTTGAAAGAGCTAATTTCAAGTGCTCCAGTACTAGCAAACCCTGATTATGGACGCAAATTTTACCTATTTTCACACTGCAAGGGAACACTCATGACAGCTGTACTGACACAAAAGACGTCCTTAGGACACAAGCCATTGGCTTACTATAGTGGTACTTTGGATGCCGTGATGCAAGGCCATTTCGCCTGCGAGCAATCACTCGCTGCAGCCGCATTCCCGATTGAGAAAAGTGCCACAATAGTAATGGGTTGCCCTGTGACATTGTTTGTGGAACATTCATTATTTGCAATACTTGAGAGATCAAAAAGCACACTGACCACACAGCGGGCGACAGCCTACGAGATTATATTGTCTAGCGCCAACATCCATATAGTGAGATGCAAGACAGTGAACCCCGCTACATTCATTTCAGAAGCGTGCACACTAGAGGACATGCAGAACCACGATTGCGCAACCTACACAGGAGAAAGAGGGGAGGACACAGTAGTGTTGTGGATGGGTCTGCATCAATTGACGTGGACACGGGAGAAAAACACGTTGGCATGGCAGTAGTGAGGTTAGAAGACGGTGAGTATGAAACACTAGTACAATACCGCCTCCCATCACATTACTCCGCACAGGCAGCAGAACTGATTGCGCTCATAGAAGCACTACATGCAGCAAAGGGTTGTGCAGTGACAATATACACAGACTCAGCCTACATGACGACGACAGTACATGGAGGTCTAGCAAGATGGGGGCGTAGGGGATTTCGACGGGCAGACGGAACACCAGTACAGCATGCAGAATTGTTGAAAGAGTTAATTGAGGCCCTACAAAACCCTACTGCAGTAGCAATAGTAAAGTGCCAAGCACATACATCCAACACAGACGTTGTGTCTTTGGGGAACGCGGCAGCGGACGCTGCCGCCAAGGAGGCTTCCTATTTTCAGAAATATGACGCAGGTGAGTACATGCTTCAGCATAAGAGAAACGAAGAGCCCCCAGAAGGGTACAACATGATGCCCATATCACAAATACTAGAATTACAGGAAGGAGCTAGTGCAGAGGAAAAATTGATGTGGACAAAACGGGGGTGCAGCAAGTCGGGAACAGACCTGCTGTGGCGGCAAAATAACTCAGGGAAAGTGGTAATGCCAATACAGTTACTAAAAATTGCATTTCAACAGCTACACTTCCCTGCACATAATACCAAACAGCACATCGCAGCAGAAATACAGGAAGAATGGTTTGTGCCCTGTCTCCAGGAGCATGTGTCTCGACTAGCAATGGAATGTACAACATGCCAAATATACAATTCAGGAATGACATTACGCACGCTCCGGGGAACAATTCCTAAACCCATTGGTCCATTCAGAGAACTGCATATAGATTACGCAGACATGGGGAAAGGTGTAATGGCGCACGGTACATGATCGTGGTTGTGTGCCCATTCTCAAGGTGGGTGGAAGCTGGACCATGTGCACGGCCTGATGCCAAAAGCGCCGCCAAGTTCCTAGTGAGGGAAATATTCCCGCGCTGGGGAATTTGTGACGTGATTCGCTCAGACAATGGCACTCATTTTGTAAATTAACTTTTCAAGGAAGTAACTGCATTATTGGGAATAAAACACAAATTGTGTTCGATTTATCATCCTCAAAGTAATGGCGTAGTGGAAAAGATGAACGGACTGCTAAAGGGCAGGCTATCAAAACTCTGTTTTTCATTGAAAAAGAACTGGATCTACTGTCTGCCCCTTGCGCTATTTGAACTGAGAAATCAGCCAAGTAAAGATCACCATTTGTCCCCGCACGAAATTGTGACTGGGAGACGAATGCACACAGCACACTCCCCGCTGCGCGAACACTCAGATGCACACAGAAGCGCCGCGATATTAGGAGAAGAATTCACAGACTATTTGAAAAAACTAACAAGGGCAGCGCGCGTAATATCAAAGCAGCTCTCCCCACCCTTCACTAGAGAGGAGGGAAACATAACAGGGTCTGTCACAGAACCTGAGCAGCAGCTACAGCTAATGCCGGGCGAACTAATTTATGTCAGGAGTTTTGTGCGTCGATGGAATGCACCACGGTTCCACGGCCCATACGAGGTAGTGTTCTGCACGCCCACAGCTGTAAAAGTGAAGGGCTTGCGGTACTGGATACACTTGACAGATGTGCGAAGAGCTTATAATAATGTGCAAGAGGAGGCAGATGAGGAGGCACAGACAACAGCAACGAATTCAACTGAACAAAATGTCTGAACATCGACTTGTGTGTGTGTGCGTCAGCAATGAACACGAATGGGAAAGTGACTGATGAAGTATTGTTGCATTCCCTTGTTTATTTGTTTTTTTGTGTTTTGCCCTATTATGTGATTAATGAAATGATCAAATTATGACTTGTTAACACCCTTATCTGTGAATTCCCCTCCCTACAACCCTACCCGCTTCCATTACCCGTCAACATATAAAGGCACTAATGGTGCCAACAAAATGTTTACATGCATGCACTTAATGCACTTTTGTATCTTAAACAGGAACTACCATGGCATCTAACAGGCAGCCTGCAACGGATAGAAGTAGTAGAATGAGAGAAATATTAAATGAGAGATGCAGATATTCGTATGAGTGCGGATTATCTATATGCATTACGATGTTTTTTATGCTAATGTTTGGCTTGGTTACATATTGGTTTATAGCGTTCATTTCTATCGAGATGAACGAGGGGGGAGGGATTAACAGCACTACTGGGACCAATGTAACTGCAAGTGTCAATATGAGAGGAGGTGATTTTCTGGTATGGGATGGAACTAAACTTGTATGGGGTTATCACACCACACCATCCAATACCATCATATCGGAAAAGAAAGAGCCACAGGGTGGAGTGCAAAACAACACAGTGTCTCCACCCGGTATACCTAATTACAATGCCCGTAGTTTAAATGAACGAAACCCGTCTGCCATATCATGGTTGTATAACACCCCCACCAGCCAGCCTGCCCCCACCCTAAAAAATGACCTGCAAGATAACGTCAGGGACGAAAAGGAAAAGCTGTTAGCAATACACGAAATATTATATGATGCATGGGCCACGGGGGGCGGGAATGAGAAAGGGGGGTCTATTTTGTCCTTCGCCCAGGAAGTTGGGAAGTACATGAGGAACAAGAACAACAGACGAAAGAGGGAAGCAGGGAGGAGGAAGTATGATGAGTACTATGGGTTAGGTCTAGATAAGTTGGAAGACCCACGACACCCCCACCAAACAAATAAGTGGTATGCAGATATGAGTGCCACAGCTAAACAAACAACAAACGAGAGCTGTTATGTCTGCTCCCTCATCCCTCACGCTTCAGGTACACCCAAAGTATTGTTACCCAAAGAGTTGCCAATTATAGATGCCCAATGTCTCCTTCATCTCACGTTATGCAGGATTAAGAACATCATCCAGGCACACGAAGTTACTTTTCAAATGCTGCAGAACGAGAAAACGTGCTACCCAAAAACGGCAGGGGTGGTATGTTTGAAAGAACCATTTTTTGTAATACAAGGGACACTTTTTTCTGATAACAAGTGGAAGGATGAAGAAGTAATGTGCAAGGCGGAAGCACTGAGAGGTGTGGCACCGGGGAAATTGCAGTGGATAGAAGAAACATGCACACCAGTATGGAAAGAACACATTTCAAAACTAACTTGGGTAACCGCCATCGAAAAACCTTTCAAACTACAGAGCGAAATAGACTATGAACTGTGTTTTAAAGGAGAAGGGAAGACCTCCATGGGAACAAACAAGAACTGTAACAAGACCCTCACCATCCCAGATCTGAGAAAACGGACAGCGGCCCTTATGGACACGTACTGGGTATGCGGCAACCAGGCCTACCTACACCTCCCCCCGTCGTGGAGTGGCAGCTGCTCAATGGCCACTCTGCACTCAGCCCTAATGGTAATACCAGAAAGCCACATTGACGGGAACAAAAAGACACCGGAACGCCGGCAACAGAGTGCAGCCCAGCCAACTGCGGAGTCACAAGTGTATGTCCTGTCTTCCGGAAACAAGGGAGAAGTGCTGAACCGTAACAGCCGTGCATCAAACTATATATCAAAGGAATCATCAGGAATATTTGCTCAGATCCCAGATAAATATCGATTATTTAGTTCAGCAGAAACATTCTTTGCCTCACTTGTCTCAAGTGTCCAAGCAAGAGCAAACGCAAAATGGCTCCAGATAACACGTTGGGAATTGATTCAGCTGGCGAACGACACTGAAGAAGGATTTAACGTTATAAAAGTGGAACTAAGAGCTTTACGACTGTTGACCATGCAAAACAGGTATGTCCTGGACCTGTTGACAGCAATGGACGGCGGTGTTTGCCGAAAAATAGGAAGTGCCTGCTGCACTTTCGTACCTTCTGAAGACGCAGAAAATGGCTCCCTGTCCCATGTGATCGAGGCAGTCCACAACCTAGGAGAAAAAATGAAAATGGAAGGTGGAGCAGAAGAAAGCCCATGGTTCGACAACATCTTCTCCTGGGTCCCCTCATGGCTTGGAACAACTGTGAAATTTTTGATGCCAGCTGTGGGGTTCCTCCTTTTAATTTTTTGCCTGTGCCAGGTGGGTCTTCGAGTTTGTGCTAATGCAGTACCAAATGGTGCAATGATGATGGTGACAATGGGCAACACCCGTGGGACAATACAAAACATGCAGGAAGTACAGGTCCAAACAGGAACAGATGACACACCAAGATATCAGCTAGTGCCTATCTATCACGACAAAGATATCATAGATAAAGCATGGCACACCACCATTAGAGAGCCCCGTGTATTAGAATGGTACCAGGTGGTGTGGGTAGACTTGGCGGGAGATGGCGGATGTATCTACCTGACTTGTACCCCAGATGAACATGCCAGAAGAGGGGAAAGCTTACGGGGGGTGTGCAGAGCATGGATGCCCATAAAAGGCACACCTGCATGGGACGAGGCAGTGATGGACGAAGTAGAGTGTAGAAGGTTGGAGGAGTTAAAGTATTCGTTACTTAAGTAACGAAAGGGGGGAAATGTAGGGGAGGAGTGGTCCAAAAGACCCCCCCTTGCCTACATCTCCACCCCGGGTGAGGGCCATGGCTCATCGGGCGTCCCCTCCTACCACCAGGGCCCAGATGGTGGATGTCTCACCTGCTGAAGACATTGCCCGCACGTATTAAATTTAGCTAGGCCTCAGAAACTATTTCTTGTTTGCTAAAGATGGTGTGAGCTCAGCGCGCTGTAGCGCGGCCCCCACCTTCGGAAAGTTTTAGTCCTCCCTGTCTCCGCAGCACCATGGTAGATCCGCTGCAAGCCCGTTCCCACGAACAAGACGGGCATGATCTAGCGTAATACATTAACAGTGTAACAGTTCACCTTCCGCAGTGTATCGCTGCTCCCACAATGACCCGGTCAGCAAGGCCTGGGCGATGGGAAGATCTGTAGAATGGTCATCTGCTGAAAGCCGACAGGTACCCAAATATGAATGTAAGAAACCACTTTTAACACATGTATCCTCTCCATACAACCACTCTTACTAAAGAAATCTGTGAAATTGTGTAATTATCGTACATGACACCAGCCATGAAGGACCCACACCCCTGCAGGGGTGTGCAAATGATAAAAGCATTTCCGGGGGATTATTCTTCATAAGTATCATTGAAAGCCCCACGCCCCGCGGTCCCGCACCACAACTGAACTAATGCTGCTAGAGTACACAAGAAAACGAATGTAACCATGCCCAGGGCACATGTGAAGAGTGTGCGAGAATGCACTCGTCACACGTGTATTTCTAGGCCCCTCATGTGCCACCTCCGCCACGTACAGTGGCGGGTTACTTTCTATGTACTCCACCAACCCTAATACTACCTCACTTACTGCAAATGTACATGCATATAACTAAATACTGTAGTTGTTAAAACATAGTGTATGAATAAGGTGCTCAGACTGGGTATAATCGAGAAACATCCAGCAAAGTTTAAATGCATGTTTCACAATGATTTGAATAAGTATTATAGAGTGTTCGAATGTTTGTGAAGTTTTTACCTAAAATCGGCAACACACGAGGGAGATACCTTTGTGAAATACGCGCAAGGCCATTCCCCCTCCCACCCTGCAAAGGCTGCCAAGGCATGAGAGCAGAGGCCCGCGCTGCGCTACTCCGCCTCCCCCAACCAGACTGGAGCCACTTCAAAGATTTGTAGCCCCCTCTGCAGCACCCAAGGCCGCGGCCCGCCATCTGCATTATTTACAGCACAGCAGTAAACCTCTGCCTGAAAACACGCTTCCAAAGGCGCCCCCTCGTAAACCCCACAACCCACCGGATCATCTTAGACTTATGGCCCTGTGCAATCAGGACACCCAACACTTTGACAACACACAGCGGAACATCCATAACAACTTCTAACAAGACAGAAAGACCTGTACCGCCCGTCCCAGGCCCTGAAGCTTAGCACCTCGACCTATGGCCCCGGTCAACAGGACACTGGTAACCATGTCCTGACGTATTACCTCCAGACCCCTCACAAGGTACATTCCTCCTGTGTTGCATTAACCTGTAGAATAACCTATTGGAAGATTTACTAAAGAAGATAATATTGCAATGACTGAATGACTGCGGTGTGCATGGCCCAGGGCAAATAAGTCAGGAAAGGACATTCATCTCTGACACTGGCCACGATGGCACAACAACACCGCCCGGATGAACCCAGCCAACCTGCCAGGCCCAGCCCAACCCGCGAGGCTGACCAGTGACGTCTTCCAGCCAAAGCCAACCACATCGCAGCAGCACCTATAGTTAGTCGTCGCCACCCAATCCCATTGAACTTGTGCCCCCTATAGTGTGTAGGTTCTTATGACGTTTTTTGTAAATATATACACCTGTCTTTGCTATTGTCAGACAGAGCGCTCTCGGAGTTTGCAGAGTTCTTTGCATGCGCTATTCTGATTGATAAACTCCCATTTAATCTCACCCGCACTCTGTCTTGGCTTAATTCCCAATTTGGGAGAGTCCTTTATTGTCTCTCATTGCGGGGAAGATCGTGCTGGTTGGGGACGCTTGCCTTCACGCGTGAGCCAAAGTAAGCCATATTTCATCCTTTTTCTTTTTCAGGTGATTTTTTGTCCATCTATTATGCTGCTTCTTGAGTTTTTGTATAATGTCTATTACATGTAGATCATTTTCCTTTATACATTTACAAATGTTCACTCTCGGCATTTTCTTTCTCAGGTGAATATCATTGTCAAATTTCCTATGGTGTTCCAGATTCCATTTTTCATTCACTGACCTAGAACTTCGTTTTATCATTACAGCCGCTTTTATTTTTTCGGTCACTTGTTTGGAGTCACTGAAGATATTACTCTCACGGCCTAGATTCAAGTGCTTCGAATGCAACTTTCCAACAAATGTCTGGCCGTCTCATTCCCTTTCTCAATATTCCTAGGATTCCATTTTATTCGGTTGCCTGCAGTATTTACTCCAATATCTCCATTCTTTAGATACACACTTCTAGGTGTAGATTTATCAATCAGCCAGAGATATAGGGGAAGATGGACACTTTCCTCCCTGCACCCCACGGCCATATCATGTACAAGCACACGCGCTCTTTTGTTCACAATCATGTAATCAAGCGTACTCATACTCTGACCACATATCCAAGTCACATTTTTCTCACAGTCCCCAGGTGTATTACCATTCAAAATAGTTAGTTGAAATGTATTAAATAGGGCTATCCATGCTTTACCCTCCTTATTAGTGTTACATGTAGTGAATGGTTCAGAGTTATACTCTTCTGTTATAATCTCAGACACAAAATCAAGTTTTGCATTTAAATCTCCTACGATAATTAGCGGCATCTTGCTACCAAATTCTACAAGCATTTTAGTTAGTGTCAAGATATTCTCTTTGTTATACCTCCCACTTGGAGGATTATATATATAGACTAGTACAAATGTATCTATGGTCGATGACATGCAGGTTACAATGACTACTAATACCATGTTGGTGGATTCCTTATACTTTATCCCACTCCATGGCTGTTTAATGGACGTCACTAAACCTTCCTTCGGGCATCCTCTGGGTCCTTGTGTGGGATTGCTTGCATGATTACTGCGTCCATCAATTTCACATTCATTGACGAGCCACGTTTCTTGCAAGGCAATGACTCTAAACTTAGCAATATTATCCAGGAGCCCATCTTCGCTTGTATAAAGAACATTACCTCGAGTATTCCAGGGATAGTATTATCGCCCAGTCATCAGGAACAAGCTTTGAAGTGGAATTTAAATGCATTAGGGAGCCACTGCCAATAAGCATCTGGTATTTCTTTGTCCATTGGTCTATTGGATGTTTCTACACATGGTATTTTAAAGTTCAAGGTATTCTCCCTTTTTTCTTTAACTACTTGAGTATTCTTACTCACTGTTTGTATGGGAGTTTTAGCCTCATACTTTAATTCGACATGTAACTTTCATTACATGTGTAGCCTAATTTCTCAAATAATTTTCTCTGGCTCAATATAAATTCATGAATTGACAATTATTTACACCATAGATTCGTAATGATTCTAGTAGAGCTCACCAATTGATCAACAATTTTAAAATCCTCTGACACAATCATCCGCAAAGGTATAATTGATGCACATATTGATATAATTTGGTGTCTATTAAGGACAATCATCTCAGATGCATCAACTTTTTCAATTTGTATAGCCAATGTCATGTCACTCATATCTAGCATGTCGTAGTTTTGTTTATTTTGGCACACATTGTATTGGCTTTTTCTGTAAACTGAGGCGTTCCATTAGTATGCACCCCACACTTCAATGGTTTAGTGTTTTTCATACTTTCCTTTCTACCCCCTTTATCAAGGAGTCGCGGTGTATTCTCATATAGCTTTGTGTTCATTCATGAGTATTTCGTCAGTAATTTCCAAGTGTTTTAGCTTTTTCTTTTTTCACATTATCGCCTTCTTGGGTAGAACTTGCCACCCTTCTCCGGCTTTGTCTGAGTTCAACTTAGATGGATTTATTAGAAATTCTCTAATGTCAGCATAATTAGCCTTCTTTTTTTTAAAGTCATCAGGGGGTCATGAATCGCAACATTATGGCCACCCACATAGTTGGCTTCTTTATGTAGTGTCAATGTTTTTGGTTCAGTATTGTTTCCCTTCTTATTTATTTCAGGTTCAGATATTTCAATCTTGTTTATTTCCGAGATATCATTCACCTCAGCAATACAGCAATTGTTAACTTTTTTTAAATCTTATTTGTGCTATACATGACTCCATATCTTCTGTTCTTATTACTCTTTTTCTGTTTTGTTTGTTTTTTGGAATTCATATTTTCCACCTTGTTACAACTTCCCTTCTTCTTTGACGGAATGTATTTCGCCACTGTATATTCATTTATTCGTTCTTGAAAATCACTAAATTCACTCAAATCATTTATATTTAGATGGTCATTCACATTTACATTTTCGATTTCTATGCAGGTGTTCGTGCTTTTGTCGCAGGCCTTTTGCTTCCTTTTTTTGATAATGTCACAAAGTAGTAGTGAGTGTATAGCTAATTTACTTTCTATGGATTCACATTTTTCCACCAGAGTAACTAAAACATTTTCGAGTGCTTGAAATAGCTCCTCCGTATTTATAGTCATGGAACTCGTCTCATTTAATATCTCTATTTTAGCTGCATTAGGTTTACATCCAGGAGATCTTACCATGTGTTTCTCCACCATAATATTGTCAATTGCAAGGCGTGCTTGCCTTATGACTATTAAACCAGAATTTGCATCAATTTCAAACCTCACCCCAGGGTTTAGCAGCTAATATTTTCACATGCTTTTTCCTCTGTCAGTGTTTTACTAATCGGACTAACTTGAATGCTATTACTAAGTAAAGTAGTACTATCCTTCCCTTGACAGGGTGAGGTAGATTTTAACACTTGTGACAACAATTTACTGCCAATACAAGGAAATGCCGCCGATAGTTCATTCATAATTTCTAATGTGCTACATTCAACCTCTTTTGGTGTCATCATTAGATCACCTGCTTCTCTCGTTTTAGTACGAGGGTGATCAATTTTATTTTAAAAAGTTGTCATTTTAGGTAACTTACATTCTGTTAGCAACCCAGTTTGTGATATTAACTTGGGCGCACGCCTGGTTCGTCCTTCCCTTATGCATATTTTTAATATTACTATGATCCACTTGCTTTAACTGATATTGTGCTGAGTCACACATTTTACCTTGGGGTTTTTTTGTGGAGCGTAGTTCCATTGTCTTATTTACTGTCTGTAGTGGCCTGATTTTTCTTCTCACTTACCTATACAAATCACAATTCACACTCAATTAAAAATGCTATCATAAAATATAAAACACATAAAAAAATTCACAGCGCCTTACCACCTACAGCACGCCGCGCACAGTGAACAGTAAACAGTACACTTGCGTGCACTTCCAGGTGCGCGCGCAGGTGCGCTGGATTATGGGTATTTCAGGCTTCCTGATGAGGGAGGTGGGCAGGTCCACTATCATTTAGCCAATCGCAGCGCTCTACAAGGAGAGAGAGAGAAAGGATTGGATATTAGCGCAGGGGGGTGAACATCAATGGCATCAAGGGGCTCTAGTAACGGACTGTACACAGCTCAACCAGGGGCTCATTCAGCGGCTCTCAGTCAGTTCAGATCACATGTTTGTCACAGCAGTAGGTGATGAAATAGTTACTTTGTTATCACATAGGTCAGGCAGCATCCGTGTTGCTCAAAATGACGTCCTCCTGCTTTTACTGCCGCGCCTCAGCAAAGTCCAGCCGAGAGGTATCCCAGTAAACAGTACACTTGCGTGCGCTTCAAGGTGCAGGATTTAAATTGCCAGACTATGGGACTAAGAAACACACTTATGAACCATGACAAGAGCATAATAACACTAGTGAGCGTGAACTAAGATGGGTATAAGTTATGTGCTTTTGGTCTTTTCACAAAGTAAACGCGAACACATCAGGAGACACCCGAGAAAAAGTATCTGCCAAAGGTGGTCTGGTCTGTCTACTCCACCAGAAAGATAGAAAGTGGAAAGCTGCTCATCTAGTGTCCACGCCTAGCTCACTCTGCATTTACATATATAAGTGCTTTCATGGGAGCTCCTATGGTTAAGGTATCCTACAAACATAAACATTGAATTATGTGGATCAATGATGATATATATTTTTTGAATAGTTTTCTGAATAACACTCTGAGAAGAACCTTGATTGGTGCTACAATAAAAATGGCTCCATTTTTAAAAACAATAACATTATCATCTATTTCGAAGGAACTGTCTGGCACTTTTGTAGCCCAAAACCATATAAAGTGCTGTTCACATTAATAAGATCCAGAAATTCAGGGACGAAAGAAGAGATTGAGACGTTCTCTTAAATCAATACAGGAAGACTCAACTATTTTGAAACATGATCAAATTAAGCAAATTAAACTCTTAAAACAATATTATCGAAACTGGTTGAAATTCCATTGCTATCGGCTCGATGTCAGAAAGAGTCAGGAGATGTTGGCAATTGCCAATAAATGCGAGCTTCATATCTTTTGGAAATGCATGAATAGTAGGAACACTAAAATAGAATTGTACGTTTGTCAATGTATTATGTAATCTGTGAAGATCTATGGAATACATTTCCTACAGATATATTTGGCTGTTGTGGCAAAAATAATATCTGTTTTGATGTGAAAGTATTGGGCCCGTGGCGGGGAACTGTCAACCGACTAGAAATAGTACGTTGTAAATAAAGCAAAAGCATCACGAGTAGTAGATCCAGTTGGGATCCCGAATCTGGTACTGAAAAAGGATCCTTTGAGCACATTTATTTCGGTGTGCGGGCAAACGTCCCAATCCTGGAGGGCGTGTTATATGGTACCCATGTTTAAAAAAGGGAGATGTTAACGACCCCGCAAACTATTGCACAATTGACATCTTGGATTACTCATCACAGAATGTGGCTTTGTTGATATCGCAGGATCTGTCCACCTGGTGGGCCACGATTAACATACCATCGAAATATCAAACATTGCGGGACCACAATAAACAGTCTCATTATTAACCTCTTAAAACAGCTGACGCAGCTGAAAGATCAACAACCAAAAAAGATCAATCGCCCTTGTTTATGGCATCTGTTGATCTTGGGAGTGCCTTGTGCTAGGCTCTGGAATAAACTCCACGTCTGGAGTATTGCAAGTGGCCTATTTAAACGTTGGGTGGAATTACATACCCACACATTAGTTCAAATTAGACTTGGCAGGAATGGGAGCCTCGGTGCACGAGTAGACCTGTTCTCAGGGCTTCAGGATTGTGTTCTTGCCCCTTGTCTTCTTAATTTATATATGTCCGATTTAGTAGAACACACGTCTAATGGTCACTCGTTACCGCCTAAGATAGTGCCTGCATGGATTGCCGCCCTATTGATGCCAGACAGCATCGTTATATTGAAAGAACATACATAGGTCTGCAAAGAGATTTAAATGTACATTAGTATTTAACGAAGAATAATTTGAAATTGAAAGTATACAAAACAGCCGCTGTGGTCAGTTCCGGTGCTAGGGCCAGATATCATCGAAAATGGCACATTGAAGGAACCCTTATACAAACAATAACTGATTTTATATATTTGGGTTTCCCGGATCTCAATAAACAAATGAAGGGGGATTTAAATGCGAGATTAAGAGCAAAACTGGCGCCCTTACATAGGTAATTGCAATGTTCTTGCTGCATATTGATAGTCAGGTTCTGTGCCAGGAAGGTGGTCGAGGAAATTCTGCATGGGTTGGAGTCAGTTCCCCTTGATTGGACGAACTAAGTAGACTAGAGGCTATGTGCTTGCTCTACCCTCATCCACACCATTCCTGGTCATTGGACATATACATTTGCTTTACTGTCTTGATGTCACCCGTAAACCTCATCCAACGGAGACCGTATCGCAGGCTACTAGACCCTCCTTTGGCGACATTGTTTTTGGATCTTAACTTGGCATTGTCTGAAAACTTAAATCAGCCATAGAATAGCTGAGCAAATAAAAAATCTAAGGCGGTCTTACAACCCGAATGACTCTGCTTTTGGCCAGATGTATACATTGAGCACTGAGCAGTCTTTTCTGGTAGCTGCAACGGAACACCCCCAGCTGAATTAGAAATTGAGAAGTAATCGATAGGCATATTGGGGAAGTCATATTGTAGACAGCCAAGTTACATTGTATCAAATCAATCTTAATACTTGTCCAGTTGAGATGGAGGGCCGGTAAAGTCCCTTGTCAAGGAAGTGCCAAGGGAGGCATGGGTTAACTGGTAGTTATCAGGGCACACGAGTCAAGGTAAATCTAGTTTATCTGTCTTCACCCGTAATCAAAAGGTTACCTCAGAATAAGTCCAGTGGTTGCTCGACTCTAGAGATCTGCCTTTATTCCGGCCATTCAATGAGATGTAAAGTACTCCCACCTTTACGGGAAAGTGCTGTAGTTTCAATACACTGTATAAACACTTTGGACAGTGCTCGAAGTGGGGCTCACAGTTTAGGGGGGCTAGTTCAGACCCATCGAAGTCACCATTAACCGAAATTCATAAAAGTACCTTTCTTTTTATGTTGTGCCCACAGTATTTATAATGGGGAACCTTCGAGCCCACCAATGTTGTTTGCCTCGGTCTATTATATTGCTATAATTTGCTCTGCTCGTTATTGGTGAGAGTATTTAAATGCTGATGGAAGCTGTGAGGCAGTGACGTAGTATTTGCTACTTTGACTTTTTCATTCCCAACATAGAATCGAAGATCAAAGATGTGCCCCATTCATTATGTTTTAAGTCTGGTCAAGTAAGCGGTTCAGACCTCACAAGGACATTACCCGTTTCTAATGTGCAATATGTACAGTGTATGACAGGGCCTATGTAATTGCACACAACATATGTGGCTCTGATTCTGCAATGCTCATTACAATGAGCTTGCTCTGCAGAAGGTGCTTTGAAATGTTGTTAATAAATTAAAGAAACATCACTTTATTTCGGCAAAATGGCCATAAAAGTGAGTGTAAGCCAAGAAAAAAAATCCCAGAATCCACAATACACTAGGAATCAATTAAAAACTGTTCTTACATTTGACAATTGCCTAGAAATCCATAAAAGCATCTTAGTTCTTCAAACTAATAAAGACAGTTTCACCTCCCTTCTTCTCTTGACCTTGTGAACACCCCCTCCAAGGCTAATACATCCATCAATGCATCCATCTATTCGTCCATCAATACATGCATCAATACATCCATAAATGCATTCATGAATGCATCCATTAATGCATCAATCAATGCATCCATCAAACCATCCATGAATGCATCCATCAATGCATCCATCAATGCTTGCATCAATGCATCCTTCAATACGTGTCAATGCATCCATCAATGCATCCCTCAATGCATCCATCAATGATCCTACAATGCATCCATCAATGCATACATCAATGCATCCATCAATGCCTGCATCAATGCATGCATCCATCAATGCATCCATCAATACATGCATCAATGCATCCATCAATGCATTCATCAATACATCCATTAATGCATCCATCAATGCATCCATCAATGCATGCATCAATAAATCCATCAATGCATGCATCCATTCATCCATCAATGTATCCATCAATCCATCCATCAATACATGCATCAATGCATCCATCAATGCATTCATCAATACATCCATTAATGCATCCATCCATGCATCCATCAATGCATCCATCAATGCAGGCACCCATTCATCCATCAATGCAGCCATCAATGCCTGCATCAATGCATGCATCGGTGCATCCATCAATGCATGCATCCATTCATCCATTAATGCATCCATCAATGCATCCATCAATACATCCATCAATGCATGCATCCATTCTTCCATCTATGCATCCATCAATACATACATCAATGCATGCATCAATGCATCCATCAATGCATGCATCAATGCATGCACCCATTCATCCATCAATGCATCCATCAATGCATGCATCAATGCATCCATCAATGCCTGCATCAATGCATGCATCGATGGATCCATCAATGCATGCATCCATTCATCCATCAATGCATCCATCAATGCATCAATTAATCCATCAATGCATCAATTAATCCATCAATGCATCCATCAATGCATCCATCAATGCATTTCTATGGTTCTCTAGGAAATGTTTCAAGTCACTCTGGTGAAGCCTGGAATAACCAGGACAAGCAAACAAGGAGCGCTGTATGGATTCATACATCCTTTCACAGAAGAGGCTACAGCCACAGGTTAGTGTGTGGCGAACTGGGAGAATGTTTAATCGCGTTCTCATGAACAATGAGTCCTCAAATGGTGATAGACTGTCCACTAAATAACTTTCCCTTTCCTAGGAAGGTTTTTCCTTGAGAAGGTTCCAGCCCGTGGCTCTTCTGATAGGGACCAATCTCTATACGCATCTTTGATTATCCCCTTACTATGGTTGCAGCAGAGTTGGATTCTCCCAGAGGTGGTCTCAAAGCAGATGATAAAACAATGACTTGATATGCACAAACCATGGCGACTTCAGAGCCCCTTCACAGCCCATTAGGTCTAGCAAGGCCTCTTTGTAACTTGTAAAGCTTTTTCAAAGATAGGTTTTCAATAATGTTCAGACTTGTGCAACTCCTGTGACCTCAGAGTTGCGCTCCATAAATAGCCACCGCCACTGCTTGTTGCGGATACAACTGCGTTATTACTAAATGTCCTTGCAACCGTCATGCTTAGTTTTTTCAGAGTTGTTTTAGCATTCTCATTATGCCTGGCCATTTTGCATTACAGCTGAACCTAAAACCCAGGCAGTCAAAGCATGTAACCTCATCTATTGCGGAGCAACCTATTTTAATGTTATGTTATGTTAAGTTAATTATTTTGTAGAGCGCACGCTCGCCGAAGCATCTTGGCGCTAAGAAGAAAACCGGAGAGGTTAAAGAGCTAATCAGATATCCAGAAGGGGACTAGAACAAAAAGGTTTTTAGCAAGCAACAGAAGGCCAAGAGATTATTAGTAGCCCTCAACTGCATAGGCAAAGAGTTCCACAATTTGGCGGCCGCCACTGAAAAGGAGCGGCCCCTCACCCGCTCAGACTGATAACGGGGAACAACCAAAAGGCAGGAGCCCTTTGACCGTAAATCCCGAGCGGGTGCATAATGTTGAAATGTATCTTGTAGATACTCAGCACCTGAGCCATAAAAGGCCTGGTGAACAATCACCAATGATTTAAAACGGACCAGCTGGAGAACAGGAAGCCAGTTCAAAGACCTGAGAAACAGGAACACATGGGCATCATTTTGAAGGAGCTGCATGTGATGAAAGAGATAAAGGAGCTGAGCCAAAAGCAAAGAATTACAATAGTCCAACCGGCTTAAAGATAGGGAGGCCATGGCTAGTGGTCTCAGATGTACGGGCAAAAAATGAAGGACCTTTCGAAGCACACAGAGTTGAAAAAAGCCTGCCTTGCAGATAGCTCCCACTTGACTTTCTATGGAAAGTGAGGCTGAGAAAAGAACTCACAAATTCTTGACCTCCGTCGCTGGAGAGGGGCATGATCCCAGTTCGATAGGCCAAAAGGCTGGGGACCAGGTCAGCGCCACATCAAGGCGAGCCGCCCGAGGGCCATGTGGGGGGTACACCATCAGGACCTCAGTCTTCTCCCCATTCAATTTCAGCCAATTACTGCCCATCCACCCATTCACGGCCAACAGGCAACTCCTAAGCTGTGATGCAAGTCCCGGCTGGGTAGAATCCAGCCAGATGATGATTTGTGTATCATCAGCGTAGGAGTAACACCTGAAGCCGAACGAGCGGATGAGCAAAATAAGAGGCTGAATGTAGATATTAAACAAGGCCGGGGACAAGGCCGTGCCCTGGGGGACCCCACATAGCACAATCATGGTGGCAGAAAGAAAAGAGGCAAGCGACAGTGTCTGGCTACGGTCAGCCAAAAAAGAAGCAAACCATGCCAGCACCTGGCCCGATACGCCAGCGGTGGCTAGCCGATCCAACAAAACCGGGTGGTCCACAGTATCAAACACTGCCGATAAATCTAATAAAATAAGGGCTCCTGTTCCTCCCCCGTCGGCTAAAAGCCAAAGATCAACATAAACGAAGACGAGGACACTTTCTGTCCCTCGGCCTGGCCGAAACCGAGATTGAAATGACTTCAAAAAGGAGGAGCGCTCTAAGAATGAGGTGAGCCTGGGAGATGTACAAGATTCCATCACCTTCATTAAAAAAGGAAGCAGGGAAATGGGACTAGAATAGAATAGAAGGATCCAATGAAGGCTTCTTCAGGAGTGGAATAACAGTGGCTTGTTTCAATTCTGGCAAGATAATTCCAGATTGGCAAAAATCGTTTACTGCTTCCGTCAGCCATCCGGAGATATGAGGAGAAATTTCTTTCAAGATCTTTAATGGCATGGCATCCGAAGGAGAAGCAGACCTTAGTTTATTGATTGCTACTTCCACTGCTTGAACTGAGACAGTTGGAAATACCGACCAGCTAAGGTCCGAAGGACAAAAGGACTGATACTGCTCGGGGGCAGGAGACGCAGCCGCACCAATTTGGTTCTGTGTCAATTTGACTTTATTAGCAACAAAAATTGCTAGGTCATCACAAAGATCTTGTGACTGATGGGCTTGCCCGGCAATGTCTGGGGGCGAAGAAAGAGACCGGACTACTGAGAATAACTCCTGCGGTTGATTCAGCGCATTCTCCACTTTACTAGGATCGTCCGCTTAGTTTGCCATCTGAATGGCAAGATGATAGTTATTACAGATAGAGACCAAAAAAGACCTCGCATTGGTAGAATCGGTTACTAGGCCATTTTAATTCAGCAAGGAGCTTTTCTTTCCGAGGAGCCTTTAGGCTGAGAAGGACGTGCTCTCAATTTACGTAAAGTAAGTGGGGCTAGCGTCTCAGTTAATCAATCGGTTTGTGTACCTTTTCATCCTCTTCCCACAGCTCTTACATTTAGATGTGGCTGGGTTAGTGGTAAGGCCTTTCATGTCACGGAAATCCCTAAACTGCTGTCGAATTGTACTAAGGCCTCTTGGTGTACGTGAAATGAGGACTGCACCGTCGGCAAAAAGGATTTTGATTTTCCGACCCCCCAGTTTAGGTTAAATATTGTTAATAAATTAATGGTGTCACGTGTGGTCAACGATAGATCGTGCTGCCACTATTGTACTCCACCTCTCCCTTCTAAAAGAAAGACATCTTGTTCTGATAACACAGCAGTTATTCGCCATTATACAGCAGAAGAGAACTGCAGTCCTGACTACTGACATCCTTCTCTACCAACAATCAACCTCTTCAAACATGCAGAACCCATCAGCCCTTGGACTACACTGGAGCCATTACACCAAAGGACGATTAGGTACACCAAACCGAACAAACCGTTAAAAGAAACTGAAAAACTGGCGGCCATCTTAAAACCACGCCAGCCCTGAGGATTTTCGCAATCTATCATCAGCTCGTTTGCACCTAATCACCAAATCACTGCAAACCTGTTTGAGTGTTGGTGGCCAGCTTATTTGCAGATGTGAACGGCATGTTTAACTGTGTTTTGGTTGCTAGTGACTAGTTTCACACCATTGTATTCACCAGCAGCCTATTTAAGTTGCTTTTGGTCACTAGTGGGCTGTTAATCTGTACTCAGTGTCACGAGTGTATTGGTGGAACTGTGTCTTTATCTCCAGTGCCCAGTATAATGGCATTGTATTCACTAGTGGTGTTTAAGTGACATACCAGTTTAACTGTACATTTTGTTTCAAGTGTCTGGGTTGATTGCAAAATGGTCACTAGTGGTGGGTGTAACTGCATTGTGGTCACTAGTGTCTTGTTTAATTGCATTGTGGTCACTAGTGTCTTGTTTAATTGCATTGTGGTTGCTAGTGCCTTGCTTAACTGTGTTTTGGTCTCTACTATGCCAATTGGCAACGGATCCATCCTTCTAAGTCTTGACTCAATCCATCACCGGCAAGCTCCTCACCCCCCATCTCTCTCTACCCATAACCTTAGCAGAGGGCTCGAGGCAACCACCTGCTTGGTACCCACCCTTTGAACTTTCACTCAATCCCAAGCCTTAGATCACTCTGTTCAAACGTACTCAAACCTCACTGTTCTGGTCTTGGTGCTTGATGACCAGACACTCATTGCTGATCACTCCATCCTGACCAGTCATCTCTCTGCGGCAGAAGTGTCTGGTTCCATTCTTTTCTTTTGGATCGTTCAAAGCTGCTTTCACTTCAGCCTTTTCTCTCAGCTGTTTCTGCGCTGGTGTTTGGGGTTCCTCAGGGTTCTGCTTTATGTCCCACTCTTTTCAATATCTACATCCAGCCTCTGGTCGCTCTCATCCGCTCCCATGGGTTCAGATGTTACTTGTACGCTGATGATACTCAGATTCTTGTCCGGCTGGTTCTTTCCCATCTGGCCCATGCCACTCAGCTGTGTGATTGTCTGTCTGATGTGGGGTGCTGGATGAGCGACAATTGGCTCAAATTGAATGGGGGTAAGTCTGAGGTTATGGTTGTGGGTTCTAGTGCTGTTACGTCCCCTTGGACTTCGTCTTTTTGGCCCTCTTTCTTTGGCTCCTTTCCTGCTGCTGTCTCTGTGATCAGGAATTTGGGTGTAAAGCGGTCTGCTTCTCTCTCTATGACCTCTCAGATCAGTTTGTCGGACTGGTCATTTCCAGCTGAAGATACTCAGAAAGGTTCTGCAGTTTATTCCTCTTAATCTGTGGGCTCCACTGGTCTCCACTTTGGTCCTTAGTCGGATCGATTATTGTAATTCTCTCTATCTGGCCCAGCCTGACTACCTGTTATGCCGCCTTAAAATTCTTCAAAATTCAGCTGCCCGTCTCGCCACTGGTGCTTCCTATCGGGAACAGATTTCTCCAGTTCTCAACGCTTTGCATTGGCTGACAGTTGCTAAACGTGTGCACTTCAAATCTCTTTGTTTGTTGCATAGGGATTTTCACGCTGCTGGCCCAGAGTATTTAAAGTTGAAGTTTCGGCCTTACATTCCTGGCCGTGTGTTATGTTCTAGAGACCGCTTCCTTCTTGCTGTTGCTAGGTTTCGCTGTGCTAGAATTGGCAGCCGTTCATTTTCTGTTAAAGCTGCCATGTTGTAGAATGCCCTGCCAATTGCTCTAATCTCTGTGTCCGCCCTTCTGCAATTCAGAAAGGCTCTGAAAACCTTACTCTTTAAGCCACTCTTCTTCCTTCAATAGTGTTTACCCAGTGTTAGCACCAGGTTGCCTTCGGGTGTCGGTTGCGCTGTACCTTGGTACGAAAATTCCTAACATAACAATACAACATACCATTGAACCCTCTTTGTCTCTTAATTCTCCTCTGCTCCCCATTCAATGCTCTGGGGCGGGTAATCTCTCTTTATAAAATGTTATTCCAAACTACTTTGACCCTCTGGTAAGATGGCTACACAGTACTAGGCAGTGTCCGATGAGATACCCTTCTAGCTTCAAGCCATTCAGGGGTATGCAATCTACCCGGCTCTTTAGGAGAGCTGATATCCTGTTGTCAGTGGATGTCACAGGGGTATGCAATCTACCCGGCTCTTTAGGAGAGATGATATGCTGTTGTCAGTGGATGTCACAGGGGTATGCAATCTATCCGGCTCTTTAGGAGAGATGATATGCTGTTGTCAGTGGATGCCACAGGGGTATGCAATCTACCCGGCTCTTTAGGAGAGATGATATCCTGTTGAGAGACTGACTCGGAGGCGGCCTCTTTTGCGTGAGAAGGTTGGAACGTTGGAGGTGCGGCTTGAGTCTGTGACTCTGCGAGAACACTGAGCAGCATGTAGGGTCCTCTTTTCAAATACCAGTGAAGCCCGTGAAGCAAAGCCTCTTGACGAGTTGCTGTCACTCGATCCACCCGCTTACTCCAAAAATCGGGGAAGGTTTGGCGAAGGCATGGGGGAAGTAGCGGGCCCCTGGATTCGAGAGCTGGAGAGGATGCTTGCGAGGAGCCAGGAGTTTCTTGGCGTGCGGAGCCTCGTAAGAGGGGGGCGGCCTCTGGAGAGGAGCCACGGCAGCAAAAAAAGGTTTGGTGAGTCCAGGCGAGTTGCTCGTGTAGTTGGAGTTTAATTGGGCTGTCAGAGCTACTAGAGTCACCATCAGTTCATCTCTCTTTGAGCCCTTGAATTCTAACTTCTCTTCCCCCGAGGTGAAGGAAATATTACAGCAAAATTCCAGCCAGAATTCGGGGAAGAAGTTGTGGAAGGCTGTGAGAGGCTGCCTTGCTGTTTTTTACCTGGTTCCTCACCTGCCCACCTTGTTTGCCCTGTTCACCGGACTGTTGGCCTATGTGGGCACCGGTTGAATACGGCTCTAGTATTATGGTGCAGTGGGGTGAGCTGTTTTGAGCCCCACATTTTGGCTACAAAAGCAGCACTGGCATAGGATTATCAGAAACGGCTGTTGACAGTGCGACTTGACGACCCGACTCCGTATTGGCGGATAGGCGCAGTTGTGGGTCTGTGTGCGATACGTGAGGTCGGTAGGGTCTCTTTCCTCAAACCATTTGACCTCCGCCTGGAAGTTTAGGCGGGAGGCGGAGTGAGAGAGGCCGTGTGGGACCCTCCCCCCGGGTCCTGCTGGTTTTGTGGGTAGTTTGAGACGGACTTGTGAAGGATTGAGGAGGGGTGTTGCAGAGGCAAGTGACTACTTTACTAGCGGATTGGCTGTATGATCTCACGGATCGACTGTGAGATTTTGAGTTTATCTGGTGAAGGAATTTGATTTATCTAGGCATTCAAGCAGAAGGCTGGTCGTACTCTTGTCAGGAGACTGTGGGCCTTGTGCCTTTGATCCTGAAGTGTGCGGAAACGCAGTGGTTTGAAACGCAAAGGGATTAGTAATCTGTTGGTCTGATGCAAACAAGAACAGAACGAAACCAGTCCACATATAATTTACGAAAACCCAAGGCGAAGACCATAAACTTGATCCCTGTTAATAAAGAAGTTGAAATGGAAAAAATTAGGACAAAGAAGAAAGTAATGAAAATGCCTTCTACAAAACAAGGTGTGATTACTGAATTCTTTCCTTTGAATACAGTCCCCGAAATAAATTATACCGCTATCGAAGAAGATTTACCAGCTCACTGCGACACTGAGGCTATAACATCGATAGATCTTGAGGACATAGATAATAAGTCACTATTAGATTTGTGCTTAAACATCCAAAGAAGCATGACACCACATCTGGACAGAAGAAGCAGCAATAGTGGCACGCAGACTGACAGGAGTATGACCACACCTCTGGGAACCAGGGCTGGTCTCGGTTTAGACAGGTTGTCCATTTCGCCTAACCTAGCAATGGTCTCTACAGAGGAGGTACCGGATGAGGAAGTAGAGTCCCAGGAAATGCTCTTCCCAGGGGCCTCAGAAATAGCCGAAATCCAGGCATCAGTCGCATCACTACAATTTGCACTTAAGGTTTTGCTTAAAATGTCCGGCCGAATACTGGCCAACATAGAGGCACTTGCTATGGAAAATAAAGGAAGATTGTTAGCAGTAGAAGAGGCAGAAGCCGACATGTCAGAAGCTATCCTCATTGTCAATGAAATTGAAGAGCAAGAAGCTCTGGAGACGGAGCAGGATGCGTGGAATCACGACCCTCTCTCTTCACGAAAACAACAGAGACTAGCAAAAAGGGCGGCTGGAAAGAGCAAAAGAATCAGCACTGTGGCATGTTCAATGACAGAGCAGGGCAAGACCGGATTCCTTACCAAAAAGAGCAGGAAAAGAATGGCCAGAGCGAAGAAAAGGAAGGCAGCCAGAGAAGGATACCTTACGAGCTGGCTATTACCCGCACAAGTGGTTGATAATGATTTAGAAGTAGAGACAGAGAAAGTGGAGCTGGATGAGGTCTGTAATAGAGAGGCCAATATAGACGAAGCAGCAAAACTGCTTACAGATTTAGACAGCTCAGAAATCATAGTAGCTCCCGCATTAGAAAATAAAGGGGAGAAGAAAGGAAACAGGATATGCTTGATTAAGAACTTATACCGCAGCAAGAACAGTAAATGGTTATCACGTTCAGAATTTCTGACAAGACTTGACTCTGTTCCTGAACTGCGAGTGCTCAAATCAGACGACTTTGTATTCATCGAGCCCCTGAAAGGCCCCAACCCCAGAGTGTCTGCACTACATTGTAAGTTCCTGGCCACAGCCGATCTCCTAAGGACCTATAAAGAGGAATTAAAGGCAGCAGACGTGGAGGTTGATGCCGATCTCAATGAAATTGAACCGGTTTGCCCTATGGAAGATGTAGAACCTGTGCCGGCAATTGCAGATTACCCAAGTCCACCAGAGGGAAAGAAGATTGCTGCATCAGAAGTTCAACAAATGCTAAAATGGATAGCTGAGGCTCTCCCTGAGATTATATCCAATCAATGAGAATTAACTATATTATCTTGGAATTGCCGAGGCTTTGCTCATCTTCTATCTCCGGAGGGCTCTACCAAGCTTCTGGATAACTGTAGCTGTTTCTGTATACAAGAAACTTGGGCTATAGATCCTTTATTATTAGATGGTTATACGTCATATAATTCGGCAGCAAAGAGGGGAGAAAAAGGCAGGCCCTATGGTGGCCTGACTATAGGGGTAACTAATACATTGGGCTCAAAACAGATTGCCTGTAACCTTGCAAGCAATATGATAGCTGTTGAAGTAATCTAGAACCCCAAGGACCCTAGGGGCTCCTTTTTGTTGCTGAGTATATATAATCCACCTGGGGCAAGTTGAGTGAGCATCTGCAGGACTCCCTCCAGGATCTATTGGCCAAGTGGCTATTTCGGTCTTGTAGCACAGGAATAATTGTTGTGGGTGACTTCAACTGCCATATGCTAGGGCATGAGAGTAAAATGCAGAACCCTAGATTTAAAAAAAGAGGAATTATGGCCCATAACAAGAGGGACCCCGAAAGCGGAGTGTGGGAATATCTGTTTGAATCCTGGGACATGGAAATGCTTAATGGTAGAACAACTGGTGATTGTCCCGGACACTACACGTGGTCAGATGGGAGCTCGTGTAGTGTTCTGGATTACATATTTGTGTGTCCTGGGATCCAGCAAATGGTGACAGATATATCGGTGATCCCCAATGAATGGAGCGACCATGCTGCTTTAAAATGTGGGATTAGCATTCCTGGAGAGCAGGTCTTGTCCAATAACATAGGTATGGTAAAAACCAATAAACCCGGTACTAGGATTTCCTGGTCGGATAAAAATATCCCGTTGGCAATTGAGGCCTTGGGGGTGGCAGATTATAGTGAGCTCCCTAACTTTAATGAGCTATCAATGGATGACATAGCGGACTGGGTGCAGGCTTTTTCAGAAAGGCACGCAGCTTCACCAGTGGGGGCAATGATGAGCACGGAGGGAAAAAGATTGCCCTACGATAAAGTCATTAGAGACATGAAAAGATCGCTTAGAGCGGAGCTCCGTAGGGCCAAAAAACATATGGCCCAGGGAGAAAGATATTTTTCAACAGTTAGAGGGATCAAAAATAGATACAGAGCGGCCATTAAAGCTAAGAGAAGAGCAGAGACTTTATTGGGATGGCAAAAAATGGTGAAGACGGTATGTGAAGGGAATACGCGTAATATCTGGTCCCTGTTGGGCGAGGCCCGTGGCTCGCAAAAAGGGATATTGACTAATCCCATTGAAGCTAGAGTCTGGGAAGAGTATTTGAAAAACCGGAATGCAACAGATAGCATATCAACAGCTTTGGATAGTCCTCCGTCAGTGGCTCCGTTCGATACTTCCTATGAATCTATTTTAAATATAATAAAAGAGATAAAATCGTCGCAAGCACCGGGACCTAATGGACTATCCAACATTGTTATTAAATCGCACCCCGTTTTTTGGGCCAGCCTATTGAGAATATTATTTGAGAAAATTATAAAAACTGGAAATATACCTTGTTCTTGGCAAAGGGCAATATTAATCCCTGTATTTAAAAAAGGGAATAGATTTGATCCGAGTAACTATAGGTTGCTATCTATGCTAGATGCGACTGGGAAAATATTTGCCTCATTATTACTAAAAGACCTACAAGCATGGGCTGAGGGATCAGGCGTATTGTCCAATTTTCAGAGTGGCTTCAGACAGGGATACTCCACCTCCTATAATATCATGGTCATGGACATTCTACGATCCAGAGCGCTAAGAGCAGGGGCTCCTCCCCTATATGCTTTATATATAGACTTTTCGGCGGCCTTTGATTCGATTCCTAGAAGCCGGTTGTGGTGGAAATGAGAGCTAATGGGCTGTCTGAAAGGTCTCATATATTAACTAAGACTATTGCATCATAATAACTCAGTGAAACTGAGATTAGATCAAGTAGGTCACACTACAGCGAATATCTGACAAAATAGGGGAGTGAAACAAGGTTGCGTCACAGCTCCCCTAATATACAACATATATGTGTATGATATTCCTGAAGCAATAGCTGCCGCAAACAACTGTCCCCCCAAAATGGGTAATGCCTGCTGCCCTGTCTTAGCTTATGCCGATGATATGGTGATCTTCGACAACACTATTAGTGGAATACGTAGATCTGCTGCGGCACTTTGGGAGTATGCAGTGGTAAATGGCCTTAGTATTAACTTAGTTGTGAGATATACT
This sequence comes from Ambystoma mexicanum, assembly GCF_040938575.1. NCBI lineage: Eukaryota > Metazoa > Chordata > Amphibia > Caudata > Ambystomatidae > Ambystoma > Ambystoma mexicanum. The sequence goes on along the minus strand of NC_090930.1, from coordinate 6,653,661 downwards.
AAAAAGAGAGTATCTCGTGTTTCACTCCAGGTAGGCTTATTGAACATCAGTTATGTCCCTCAATATCGATACCTAGGTATAGACTTTGAGGTTACTGGTGACTATGTGGCCTGTAAACAACTGCGTACAACTAGAGCGGCGCAAATGACTGCCTTGTTCCACAGGTTTATGGTGAAGCAGTGTGGCTTTATGCTGTGGGGCATTCGGCAGTTGTACATACAGGCTTTTTCCCCGGCCATTATATATGGACTAGAAGCATTACTGGATATAGATCTGGGTTGGCTACAGGTAATTGAGGGAAAATGTTGGTGCAGTATTCTTGGCTTACCGCCCTGCATACCTATGGCCATAATAATATTAGAGCTGGGCCTGATCTCTCTGAAGGCGCTAGTATTGAATAAGCACGCTTCATTATACTTAAAAATGACTTGTGACACTAGGAATGGACTACTATCTGCTGTTTATCAAGAAATGAGCAGGGAGAATTTGGTTATGTCAACTATTGAGCAGATGAAAAAATTGTATTCCGATATTGGGTGGCACGAGAGGGAGGGGGAGTACTCAGATAAAGCTCAAAGGGCTCTCTGTAAACGTATAGACCTATGGGATTGGACTGAGAACTTCGAACATCTGAGGAGTCTGCGTAGCTACAAGTTTGTGCAATATAGACTATATGACTTCAAGAAACCTCAGAGGTATCTGAATATCTGTCCATCACCTAGACTAAGAGGGTTTATCTTGTTACTTAGACTGGAGCAACTTCCCACTAGAATGGTCACAGGAAGGCAAACCAAGATGGCTGCTACGCTGCGAATATGCTGACTATGCAAAGATCAAGATCAGTTGGAGACAGCAAAGCATCTTCTGACTGAATGCCCTGAGATGGCTAGTACCTTTATTCCTCTGTTGGACAGTTATGTCCATAATAGTGACTACACTAAGGACGATCTGTTTTGGAACCACTGTGTTAATACCAACAGTATGCGCCTTCTGACTGCTTTGTATACCATCTGGTTGAGGATTGAAAGTAGACTGGATATAACATTTTAAGTAACAGTTTCAGCTGAATAATTTGTATTTAGTATTTGTTTTATAGATAAGTATGTGGTATATATTTGATATATGAAGATAATGCTTAATGCTTAATAGTATTTTTATTCTCATTTTCATTTTTTATTTTTGTGTATGCTAATGTTATGTTCTAACCATGTGATATTTATTTTATATTTTGTGTAAAGTTTATAAATTAAACTGTATCACAATAAATAAATAAATAAAGATATCCTGTTGTCAGTGGATGCCACAGGGGTATGCAATCTACCCGGCTGTTTAGGAAAGATGATATCCTGTTGTCGGTTGATGCCACAGGGGTACGCAATCTATCCAGCTCTTTAGGAGAGATGATATCCTGTTGTCAGTGGATGTCACAGGGGTATGCAATCTACCCGGCTCTTTAGGAGAGATGATATGCTGTTGTCAGTGGATGTCACAGGGGTATGCAATCTATCCAGCTCTTTAGGAGAGATGATATGCTGTTGTCAGTGGATGTCACAGGGGTATGCAATCTATCCAGCTCTTTAGGAGAGATGATATCCTGTTGTCAGTGGATGTCACAGGGGTATGCAATCTACCCGGCTCTTTAGGAGAGATGATATCCTGTTGTCAGTGGATGTCACAGGGGTATGCAATCTACCCGGCTCTTTAGGAGAGATTATCCTGTTGTCAGTTGATGTCACAGGGGTATGCAATCTATCCGGCTCTTTAGGAGAGATGATATCCTGTTGTCAGTGGATGCCACAGGGGTATGCAATCTATCCGGCTCTTTAAGAGAGATGATATCCTGTTGTCAGTGGATGTCACAGGGGTATGCAATCTACCCGGCTCTTTAAGAGAGATGATATCCTGTTGTCAGTGGATGTCACAGGGGTATGCAATCTACCCGGCTCTTTAGGAGAGATTATCCTGTTGTCAGTGGATGTCACAGGGGTATGCAATCTATCCAACTCTTTAGGAAAGATGATATCCTGTTGTCAGTGGATGTCACAGGGGTATGCAATCTGTCCGGCTCTTTAGGAGAGATGATATGCTGTTGTCAGTGGATGTCACAGGGGTATGATATCTATCCGGCTCTTTAGGAGAGATGATATCCTGTTGTCAGTGGATGTCACAGGGGTATGCAATCTATCCGGCTCTTTAAGAGAGATGATATGCTGTTGTCAGTGGATGTCACAGGGGTATGCAATCTATCCGGCTCTTTAGCAGAGATGATATGCTGTTGTCAGTGGATGTCACAGGGGTATGCAATCTATCCGGCTCTTTAGCAGAGATGATATGCTGTTGTCAGTGGATGTCACAGGGGTATGCAATCGATCTGGCTCTTTAAGAGAGATGATATGCTGTTGTCAGTGGATGTCACAGGGGTATGCAATCTATCCGGCTCTTTAGCAGAGATGATATGCTGTTGTCAGTGGATGTCACAGGGGTATGCAATCTACCCGGCTCTTTAGGAGAGATGATATGCTGTTGTCAGTGGATGTCACAGGGGTATGCAATCTACCCGGCTCTTTAGCAGAGATGATATGCTGTTGTCAGTGGATGTCACAGGGGTATGCAATCTATCCGGCTCTTTAGGAGAGCTGATATCCTGTTGTCAGTGGATGTCACAGGGGTATGCAATCTACCCGGCTCTTTAGGAGAGATGATATGCTGTTGTCAGTGGATGCCACAGGGGTATGCAATCTACCCGGCTCTTTAGGAGAGCTGATATCCTGTTGTCAGTGGATGTCACAGGGGTATGCAATCTACCCGGCTCTTTAAGAGAGATGATATCCTGTTGTCAGTGGATGTCACAGGGGTATGCAATCTACCCGGCTCTTTAGCAGAGATGATATGCTGTTGTCAGTGGATGTCACAGGGGTATGCAATCTATCCAACTCTTTAGGAAAGATGATATCCTGTTGTCAGTTGATGCCACAGGGGTATGCAATCTATCCGGCTCTTTAAGAGAGCTGATATGCTGTTGTCAGTGGATGTCACAGGGGTATGCTATCTACCCGGCTCTTTAGCAGAGATGATATGCTGTTGTCAGTGGATGTCACAGGGGTATGCAATCTACCCAACTCTTTAGGAAAGATGATATCCTGTTGTCAGTTGATGCCACAGGGGTATGCAATCTACCCGGCTCTTTAGGAGAGATGATATCCTGTTGTCAGTGGATGTCACAGGGGTATGCTATCTACCCGGCTCTTTAGCAGAGATGATATGCTGTTGTCAGTGGATGTCACAGGGGTATGCAATCTATCCGGCTCTTTAGGAGAGCTGATATCCTGTTGTCAGTGGATGTCACAGGGGTATGCAATCTACCCGGCTCTTTAGGAGAGATGATATGCTGTTGTCAGTGGATGCCACAGGGGTATGCAATCTACCCGGCTCTTTAGGAGAGCTGATATCCTGTTGTCAGTGGATGTCACAGGGGTATGCAATCTACCCGGCTCTTTAGGAGAGATGATATCCTGTTGTCAGTGGATGTCACAGGGGTATGCAATCTATCCGGCTCTTTAAGAGAGATGATATCCTGTTGTCAGTGGATGTCACAGGGGTATGCAATCTACCCGGCTCTTTAGCAGAGATGATATGCTGTTGTCAGTGGATGTCACAGGGGTATGCAATCTACCCAACTCTTTAGGAAAGATGATATCCTGTTGTCAGTTGATGCCACAGGGGTATGCAATCTATCCAACTCTTTAGGAAAGATGATATCCTGTTGTCAGTTGATGCCACAGGGGTATGCAATCTATCCGGCTCTTTAGGAGAGATGATATGCTGTTGTCAGTGGATGTCACAGGGGTATGCAATCTACCCGGCTCTTTAGGAGAGATGATATCCTGTTGTCAGTGGATGCCACAGGGGTATGCAATCTATCCGGCTCTTTAGGAGAGATGATATGCTGTTGTCAGTGGATGCCACAAGGGTATGCAATCTATCCGGCTCTTTAGGAGAGATGATATGCTGTTGTCAGTGGATGTCACAGGGGCATGCAATCTACCCGGCTCTTTAGGAGAGCTGATATGCTGCTGTCAGTGGATGTCACAGGGGTATGCTATCTACCCGGCTCTTTAGGAGAGCTGATATCCTGTTGTCAGTGGATGTCACAGGGGTATGCAATCTACCCGGCTCTTTAGGAGAGATGATATCCTGTTGTCAGTGGATGTCACAGGGGTATGCAATCTACCCGGCTCTTTAAGAGAGATGATATCCTGTTGTCAGTGGATGTCACAGGGGTATGCAATCTACCCGGCTCTTTAGCAGAGATGATATGCTGTTGTCAGTTGATGCCACAGGGGTATGCAATCTACCCGGCTCTTTAGGAGAGCTGATATCCTGTTGTCAGTGGATGTCACAGGGGTATGCAGTCTACCCGGCTCTTTAGCAGAGATGATATGCTGTTGTCAGTGGATGTCACAGGGGTATGCAATCTATCCAGCTCTTTAGGAGAGATGATATGCTGTTGTCAGTTGATGCCACAGGGGTATGCAATCTATCCAGCTCTTTAAGAGAGGTGATATCCTGTTGTCAGTGGATGTCACAGGGGTATGCAATCTACCTGGCTCTTTAGCAGAGATGATATGCTGTTGTCAGTGGATGTCACAGGGGTATGCAATCTATCCGGCTCTTTAGGAGAGCTGATATCCTGTTGTCAGTGGATGTCACAGGGGTATGCTATCTACCCGGCTCTTTAGCAGAGATGATATGCTGTTGTCAGTGGATGTCACAGGGGTATGCAATCTACCCAACTCTTTAGGAAAGATGATATCCTGTTGTCAGTTGATGCCACAGGGGTATGCAATCTACCCGGCTCTTTAGGAGAGATGATATCCTGTTGTCAGTGGATGTCACAGGGGTATGCTATCTACCCGGCTCTTTAGCAGAGATGATATGCTGTTGTCAGTGGATGTCACAGGGGTATGCAATCTATCCGGCTCTTTAGGAGAGCTGATATCCTGTTGTCAGTGGATGTCACAGGGGTATGCAATCTACCCGGCTCTTTAGGAGAGATGATATGCTGTTGTCAGTGGATGCCACAGGGGTATGCAATCTACCCGGCTCTTTAGGAGAGCTGATATCCTGTTGTCAGTGGATGTCACAGGGGTATGCAATCTACCCGGCTCTTTAGGAGAGATGATATGCTGTTGTCAGTGGATGCCACAGGGGTATGCAATCTACCCGGCTCTTTAGGAGAGCTGATATCCTGTTGTCAGTGGATGTCACAGGGGTATGCAATCTACCCGGCTCTTTAGGAGAGATGATATGCTGTTGTCAGTGGATGCCACAGGGGTATGCAATCTACCCGGCTCTTTAGGAGAGCTGATATCCTGTTGTCAGTGGATGTCACAGGGGTATGCAATCTACCCGGCTCTTTAGGAGAGATGATATCCTGTTGTCAGTGGATGTCACAGGGGTATGCAATCTATCCGGCTCTTTAAGAGAGATGATATCCTGTTGTCAGTGGATGTCACAGGGGTATGCAATCTACCCGGCTCTTTAGCAGAGATGATATGCTGTTGTCAGTGGATGTCACAGGGATATGCAATCTACCCAACTCTTTAGGAAAGATGATATCCTGTTGTCAGTTGATGCCACAGGGGTATGCAATCTATCCAACTCTTTAGGAAAGATGATATCCTGTTGTCAGTTGATGCCACAGGGGTATGCAATCTATCCGGCTCTTTAGGAGAGATGATATGCTGTTGTCAGTGGATGTCACAGGGGTATGCAATCTACCCGGCTCTTTAGGAGAGATGATATCCTGTTGTCAGTGGATGCCACAGGGGTATGCAATCTATCCGGCTCTTTAGGAGAGATGATATGCTGTTGTCAGTGGATGCCACAAGGGTATGCAATCTATCCGGCTCTTTAGGAGAGATGATATGCTGTTGTCAGTGGATGTCACAGGGGCATGCAATCTACCCGGCTCTTTAGGAGAGCTGATATGCTGTTGTCAGTGGATGTCACAGGGGTATGCTATCTACCCGGCTCTTTAGGAGAGCTGATATCCTGTTGTCAGTGGATGTCACAGGGGTATGCAATCTACCCGGCTCTTTAGGAGAGATGATATCCTGTTGTCAGTGGATGTCACAGGGGTATGCAATCTACCCGGCTCTTTAAGAGAGATGATATCCTGTTGTCAGTGGATGTCACAGGGGTATGCAATCTACCCGGCTCTTTAGCAGAGATGATATGCTGTTGTCAGTTGATGCCACAGGGGTATGCAATCTACCCGGCTCTTTAGGAGAGCTGATATCCTGTTGTCAGTGGATGTCACAGGGGTATGCAGTCTACCCGGCTCTTTAGCAGAGATGATATGCTGTTGTCAGTGGATGTCACAGGGGTATGCAATCTACCCAACTCTTTAGGAAAGATGATATCCTGTTGTCAGTTGATGCCACAGGGGTATGCAATCTACCCGGCTCTTTAGGAGAGATGATATCCTGTTGTCAGTGGATGTCACAGGGGTATGCTATCTACCCGGCTCTTTAGCAGAGATGATATGCTGTTGTCAGTGGATGTCACAGGGGTATGCAATCTATCCGGCTCTTTAGGAGAGCTGATATCCTGTTGTCAGTGGATGTCACAGGGGTATGCAATCTACCCGGCTCTTTAGGAGAGATGATATGCTGTTGTCAGTGGATGCCACAGGGGTATGCATTCTACCCGGCTCTTTAGGAGAGCTGATATCCTGTTGTCAGTGGATGTCACAGGGGTATGCAATCTACCCGGCTCTTTAGGAGAGATGATATGCTGTTGTCAGTGGATGCCACAGGGGTATGCAATCTACCCGGCTCTTTAGGAGAGCTGATATCCTGTTGTCAGTGGATGTCACAGGGGTATGCAATCTACCCGGCTCTTTAGGAGAGATGATATGCTGTTGTCAGTGGATGCCACAGGGGTATGCAATCTACCCGGCTCTTTAGGAGAGCTGATATCCTGTTGTCAGTGGATGTCACAGGGGTATGCAATCTACCCGGCTCTTTAGGAGAGATGATATCCTTTTGTCAGTGGATGTCACAGGGGTATGCAATCTATCCGGCTCTTTAAGAGAGATGATATCCTGTTGTCAGTGGATGTCACAGGGGTATGCAATCTACCCGGCTCTTTAGCAGAGATGATATGCTGTTGTCAGTGGATGTCACAGGGGTATGCAATCTACCCAACTCTTTAGGAAAGATGATATCCTGTTGTCAGTTGATGCCACAGGGGTATGCAATCTATCCAACTCTTTAGGAAAGATGATATCCTGTTGTCAGTTGATGCCACAGGGGTATGCAATCTATCCGGCTCTTTAGGAGAGATGATATGCTGTTGTCAGTGGATGTCACAGGGGTATGCAATCTACCCGGCTCTTTAGGAGAGATGATATCCTGTTGTCAGTGGATGCCACAGGGGTATGCAATCTATCCGGCTCTTTAGGAGAGATGATATGCTGTTGTCAGTGGATGTCACAGGGGCATGCAATCTACCCGGCTCTTTAGGAGAGCTGATATGCTGTTGTCAGTGGATGTCACAGGGGTATGCTATCTACCCGGCTCTTTAGGAGAGCTGATATCCTGTTGTCAGTGGATGTCACAGGGGTATGCAATCTACCCGGCTCTTTAGGAGAGATGATATCCTGTTGTCAGTGGATGTCACAGGGGTATGCAATCTACCCGGCTCTTTAAGAGAGATGATATCCTGTTGTCAGTGGATGTCACAGGGGTATGCAATCTACCCGGCTCTTTAGCAGAGATGATATGCTGTTGTCAGTTGATGCCACAGGGGTATGCAATCTACCCGGCTCTTTAGGAGAGCTGATATCCTGTTGTCAGTGGATGTCACAGGGGTATGCAGTCTACCCGGCTCTTTAGCAGAGATGATATGCTGTTGTCAGTGGATGTCACAGGGGTATGCAATCTATCCAGCTCTTTAGGAGAGATGATATGCTGTTGTCAGTTGATGCCACAGGGGTATGCAATCTATCCAGCTCTTTAAGAGAGGTGATATCCTGTTGTCAGTGGATGTCACAGGGGTATGCAATCTACCCGGCTCTTTAGCAGAGATGATATGCTGTTGTCAGTGGATGTCACAGGGGTATGCAATCTATCCAGCTCTTTAGGAGAGATGATATGCTGTTGTCAGTTGATGCCACAGGGGTATGCAATCTATCCGGCTCTTTAAGAGAGGTGATATCCTGTTGTCAGTGGATCTCACAGGGGTATGCAATCTACCCGGCTCTTTAGGAGAGCTGATATCCTGTTGTCAGTGGATGTCACAGGGGTATGCAATCTACCCGGCTCTTTAGCAGAGATGATATGCTGTTGTCAGTGGATGTCACAGGGGTATGCAATCTATCCAGCTCTTTAGGAGAGATGATATGCTGTTGTCAGTTGATGCCACAGGGGTATGCAATCTATCCGGCTCTTTAAGAGAGGTGATATCCTGTTGTCAGTGGATGCCACAAGGGTATGCAATCTATCCAACTCTTTAGGAGAGATGATATCCTGTTGTCACTGGATGCCAATGATACCTCTTATTTTTTTCTCCATACAATATTTTTACTCCACGTTTGGCAAAATGGGTGCCTTCCTTGGCTGCCCTCCTCCTTCCTGTCTGACAGGGAGCTTCAGGTCAGGTCTGGACCCTTTCGCTTGAAGAATCACATTATATTCTGTGGAGAACCACAAGGTTTAAGTATGTCTCCATTAATTTTCAATGCCTTCCTTAAATCCTTGTCAATATATTCCTGCCGCATAATACCACTTTCAAATCCTGTGCAGATGATTCGCAGATTGCCTGTAGTATTCAAGGACCAAGAGCTACAGTTCATCAAATCCCAGACGGTTAGCTCCAGAACAAGAAGATTACTTATTTTTGCAACTCAATGACTTCCGCTCTTCCATGTGTGTGACCGCAGTCTCATGGAGCCAAACTCTTTTCCTATGCAAATAATCTTGGAGTTGTCTTTGATCATTTTATGTCTATGTCACAGAAGACCTATTTCTATCAGCATGTTCTAACATCTCCCAAACATGACTGAAGAGTTTAGGTGATGTCGCTCATGCATCTTTCATGCCTTGACTACTGTAATAGTCTTCTGTTCGGCCTACACAATAACCTCAGCCTACAACAGGAAACTATACAAAACTAGGCAGCCTTAAACTCAAAGCTTGCCTGGGCCCAGTGGACATGGGTGAAGGCCATGGCTAGGAAGCAGAAATGAAAGATAGTGTTTAAAAAGATACGCAGCCGTGCTCACTGCACAACTTAACTGCATGTAAACTAAGGTTTTTTCAGTGAATATATGTATTACAGGTCCTACAGTAGCTGCCCTGTATTTATGGTTAAGGTACTCAACTCGTAGAAAGAGCTGTTTTTGGTTGGTTTATAACTTTGCCCCCCCCCGGACGAATCCTCACCAGACTTTGCAAAGAAAGTATATGGCATCCTCAGAATATTTCTGCGAAGTTTGGTGCGGTTTCATCTGGGGAGTCGGGGGAGTTATAGGGTGGGTCCAAAAATGTGGGGAAATCTTCATTGACACAATGGAAAAAATATTTTGCTCACGCCTACAGCCAAAACCTCTATATGGATTTTCACCAAATGTGCACTACGAGTGGCGGCTTGGTCCCGAAAGTGTGCTATTGTAAATTCGGTGTGAATCCGTCCAGTATTTTTTTTAAAAATGGCAAAATGTTGATACAAATATAGTTTTTGATGTCTTGGTCCGGTCCGTGGACTCACCTCAGATTTGAAGTCTGTGGACACGCCTGGGCCAATCAGGGGGCGGCATAATGTCCGCAGACATCATATGTGCCCGTTGATTGGATGGAAAAAAATAATGAGGTCCGTCATATTTTTTTAAACAACTGCTATGTTGGTACGGCGGACAGCCGCCAGTGTCCACGAACAGTGCGGTGGGGAAAAAGTGTGGAAAACATTTGGGGTTATTTGGTGGCCGAAGGGGAGAGGAATAAAGTTGACATGAAGCTGTTTTTCTAGGTGAAGAAGGGGTTTGCAGGTGCTGCCGAGTCCACGGACCTCACTGCTGACCGTTTTTAGCGCGGTGAGAAAAAGTTCTGGAAAACACATTTTTTAAGGCTGAAGGAGGACCTGGAAAGCGTGGGGGAGTGGAATAAAGTTGACATGGTGCTGTATAGGTGGAAAAAAGGTGTGCAGGTGCCGCCAAGTCTGGGGCCAATTTTATTTTCCATGGACATCATTTGGATGGCAGGGGGATCTGGGTGAGTCTTGTTATTTGCCATGACCCCATAAATCTGGTCACTGGCAACTCATAGTATAGTAATATGTGTATTGCATATTATAGGTACTGTTGGGGGAGTATAAAGTATTTGTAATTTGTATTTGTATTTTATTTATTTGTAATGCGCACCTAACCCGAAGGTAGCCAGGCGCAGAGGCAGCAAGAGGGTTGCAAAGCTTCGTTACACACGTGTGGTGAGGTCCAGCTAGGTTTACATTGCTGGACGTATCACGCCAAGTAGGAGGGTAGAACATGTACATTAAAGGCAGTACTATAAACATATTTACATTCAGTGAGTAGGGGTAGAACATAACATGTACATTAGGGCAATAGGGCAATACTATAAACATATTTACATTCAATGAGGCGCCGCATGGTAGTGGCGAATCTGGGTCTCTAAGAGTGGTTATGAGTCGAGAGATTTGAGCCAGTGGACGGTCCTAGCTCTGAACTGGTGGTAGGGTAGGTCCTCCCTGCACGACGGAGGGAGGGAGTTCCAGAATTAATATGGTGGAATTATATAATTGGAGTGTAAATGGTATTTATGATAATAGGACAATTGAGGATAGTGCTCCTTGATGTCTCCTCCGCCTTTCACACGGTCAATGATTGTATCCTCATTAAACGGTTACATGTTACCTTTAGCATCATGGACCGGGCACTGGACTGGCTAGCCTGTTTTCCTCACTTATCACCCTTCCCAGCTGCACCGAGGCCGCTTGTACTCTTCCACCTCACTGTGTACCTACAGAATACCCTAGGATTCAGTCCTATGCTTGTGGTTCTTCAATATCTATCTTGTCCCTCTGGCTCACCTGATGTCCTTCTTCTTTTCTCATTTCCAGTGTAATGTTACTGACACACAGCTTTCCTTAAGCTTCCCTCAACTTATTTCTTCTCCTCGTTCTTTATCCATGATTGTTTGACAGCCATCGAGGCATTGTGTGCGGTTAACAATCTTTGTTTCGATGCCAGTAAGATGAAGATATTTCTTATTGTGACACTTGTACCCTGTTTTTCTCCTAACCTCCGGCCGCTCTTTTTGGACCTTCTACTCTCACCATCCTGTGAAGCTCAAAACCTTGGGGCATCTTTAAGTTCTCTCTCTCCTTTAGTCCTTACCTTTTGGAGCTTGTAAAGAAATCCCACTTTCAGCTTCACCTTGGGCATTATAGGTATTCAACCGTTCCTCACCTCCCCCCAGAAGCTGAATGTCTCTAGAGCCCTAGTCCTCTGTAAGCTGGACTACTGCAACAGCCTCTTCCTTAACCTCCTCCTTTGTTGTCTACGCCCCCTTCAGCTAATCAAAAAAATGGCTGTGTACATTGGCTTCTGGTGGTTGCAAGGATGCAATTCAAGACCCTCTGTATTATTGGCAAGGCTTTCTGGGGTATGGGAACACAATATCTCCAACTTCGTCTCCCTAAATACTGCCCTGCTAGAGCCCTCCACTCCTGTAACTCCATTCTCTGCATGTCAAACGCTTTTTGAAAGAGAGCGGGAGTCATGTCTCTCTCTTTGGTCGGCGTCACTCTTTGGAACAGCCTTCCTGCTCCTCTTATACGTCAGCTGGACTTCCTTAAGTTTTGGAAACTTTTAAAAACTCTGCTTTGCTTTTCCTGTTTTACTTAATCCCTTTCCTGCTAACTCATACCACTGCCACGGAGATGATGGCCTGGTCCCTCATGAACCTCACAGGTTCCAGGCCCTATATCCACCCCCTCAATACTGCCCTTGTGGGTATTCCGCCTGGCGGCTGTGTACCCTACCCTTGGGACTCCTCTGCCCCAGCAAATAATCAGTGGCCTCTCACCTTGGCATATGTTGGCACTTTCCTTCTGGGCTCCTATCAGCACTTGGCAAACCTTACTTCCCTTTCCGTTCATGCACTTCTCTTACTGCACAATACATATGTGCGTTTATAGCAGCCATGTGCGCAATTCTTTTGGATAAGCAAGGGAAATGCAGATGCAAAAGATTTCTAGAACATTCTTAAGTGGCAGTTGGTATGTGGAAGTTTAATATGTTAATAGGGTTATATGTAGAGTGTTCTGAACTGATTGGTGGATAGATGTGAGTGTTTGAAAGCAGGCAATGAGGGAGTGTTAGAAACATAACAGTAAAAAGGATAGAAGGGCGGCCCTGTGCGATGGTGGGCACGTGCAATCTGGGTTTTTAATGATGCATTGCCTGGATTGGGGGCTGCGGAGACGTTGGATAGTCATGACGGTCCATGGATTATGGTCCTTAGTGTTTGCTAGAAAAAAGTACTTGGGACAGAAAATAGTTTCTGTGCTTTTTTCTTTTTCTCTAGTACAATGGTCTGTTGTTTCCATCAGCATTAGTAGAACATGCTAATGGGTATGTTGGAGAATCTTATTGAGTCTAACTTCTTTACTGAAAATGTTTAAATAGATTGAGTATATAAGCTTATTTTTTTTTAACTTCTAATTTATAAGTGTGAAAGGTGGTTCCAAAACAAACCGTTTATTTGTTGTTTTTCTATTTAGAATTTTTTTTTTGCAGTAGAGGATCGGAAGTAAGGTGGGGCGGGGCATAAGGGAAGAGGCTCCAACCACAGATATGGAGGGGCAGGTGGACAGGGGAAGATGTTGGCTGTGCATTAAATCTAAGGTAGGGGGCAGTGTTTCTTATGCTCCCTGATTGCAGCCTTAAAAACCCTGTTGAAACTGCTCCCCCCTGCAGAGTGGTATGTTGCAGTATATACAGAGTACTGTTGTCTTTGAAATATATTGTTCAACAGCCTCTTTTATGTCTTGCAAGGTGTTAGGGAGAATTCTCAATATGTGCTAATTTCCCTTACTTTTTGAGATCCTAGCAACTTTGCTGGATTTCTAGGATTTGATCTTTTACCTGGGAAGAGTGAGAGCCTTTTTTCCCACTCTTTCATGTATTTTGATGTGTGTTTTACTTTTGTGTTCTTTGGATATGGAGTTTTAAACAACTCCATAGGCATCATCTTTTTCTTGTGTGTCACACAGTGCCTTCAGTGCAGTGGCACAGGGGTGTCTTTCAGACTCCCCAAAGTTTAAATACCTTCTCTGGGACTGACTACCGTCTCCCAGAGCATGTAAAGTAAAATTGACTTTACTAGTCTTTTTAAATTTACTGACCCAGCACACACTATCTTACTATAGAGTGCTGGAGGGGATGCCTAGCTTCCCCTGAGTCAAAACACTCACGTAACAGTCAAATGTTACCCTTTCCTACTTTAAATGGCTGGTGGCAGTGGTTTAGATCAACTACCGTGATTTTTTCCGACTGCTAACAACGGTAGGTTAATATCATGTCAGCCATGTTTTTCAATATGGCACCCAAGACCTATCTCTAAAAACAGACTCCGGTCATCTTTTTTCGCCATTTCTTTTAGGAAAGGTCCTTCTTGTGTTTGTCTCTGCGCGCCAAACCAGGTTTGGTCCCTTTGTTCGTTGGCCTTTGGCGGGCTTCAGTTCTGAAGCCCTCCTCTGGCGCCAGGGTGTCTGGGGTGGACAGGATGTGAGGGAGGTGCCCGAAACTCCCTGTGCTTAGTCTCCTAGGAGACCTGAAAGCACTCTGGCGTGATTGGCCACCTAGCTGTCCGGCAAGGACAGCCACCCTGCTGTGTGAGTGACAGCCAGGCTGGAATGAATGGGGGAAAACTGTTTAAAAGCAGGTCTATGGGACTTGGAAAGCAGAGTCGACCATTGGAACGAAAGAACCGAAGAGGAGAGGAAGGAAGAGGACTGCTGCAACTCCTGGACCACCGGCGAAGCCCTGCTGCAGGTCCGAATTGCCTAAAACTCCAATGACAGAGAATACCTTCAAGGTTAACTTCTTCCCATGAGTTTGGTGGGAAGAACCAACTCGCAAGCCACCTGGACACCATCCTATTCTGGTCGAATTTTCATCAGAGTGCTGTTGAAAACCGGATAGCAAGAGGGAAGAAAACCAGCTTGTGGACTTTAAGGCTGTCACACCTTAAACCGACATCTTGCTACAGCTTTTGGCCTCTTCCTTGGGCAGTGCAGGAACCTCCCGACGTCCTCTTTCTTGTCCCCACGACTGAAGCTCAGGAACAGCAAGATCTGCTCGAACTGCCAGGAACAACTGCCTTAGCTACAGCTTTCTTCATTGACAAGGTACTGTGCAAACGCAGTCTGGAAATCTTTTCGGCCATCGAGAAAGTGCATGAAACTTTCCTCAACTACGAAGGCTTTAAAAATCCTTGGCAAAGACTAAACCGTTATATACCAAAACTGTGCTAACCATTGACTTTGGCCCAGGCCTATTGAGAAGAATTGCTGGTTGTATTTAACTGAAACCCTTTGCCCTGCCTATGAATGTATTTGGGCTGTCTATTCTTATAACCTTGTCTTTTCACTCCTTTATTGAGTATCTGAAGTGTCATTTTGCTCCCACTTCATTTTGGAGCTAAACTTGTTCAGTTACTTACCGGTTGGATTGTTGTGGTGTATTAGTGTGGGATATTGAACTGCTTATGCTAGAGTAATGTTTTCTAAATGACTGAGTAAATAAATGTATATTCTTTTACCAAGAAACCTTGAGTAAGTGTTTACTTGAATCACTATATTAGTTGGTCCTTTGTGTAACTTGTTCTACTGCTCACTTAAACTCTTGAGATAAGTGTGGCTGCTCAGCCATCGCTACCACTTTACTGTGTAGTACAGGTTTGTGCCAAAGGTGAAATTGTGCTTACACTTGTAGTCCTAATTGCCTGTAGTGTTCCCCAAGGGTACTGCAGGTGATTCTGCCTAACAGTAGGTAGGCATTTCCCCTAACTCATCTTCCTGGTCCTCTTGATTCTTATGTGCATCTTTGCGCTTTTTCCATTGTCTAGGCCCTCCAGCTGGTGGTGGTGGTCGTGTTGGTGGTGGTGGCTCCTGGGGAGTAGGGATGGCCATGGCTGATGCCATTTTTGAAGTTAAATAGCAGTTGTGCTAATATTCTTCTAAGCATGTGCTCTCTCCTGGATTGCAGATGGAAAATTAGTAGGAATAGGTCTAGGAGCTGTGCTTGGCTAAATGTTCAGATTGAAACTTCCTAGATCAGCTGAAAATGCAGTTTCGAATTGTTCACGAAGCATGGACCCGTTTGCGAACATGTCATCATACCGCGCGCATGCGCGTAGTCACGTGACACCTTCTGGAAAGTCTGCGATGACATCACGTGTTCGTGAACATCGGCGAACAATAACAACACAAAAAGTTAAAGTAAGTTCATAGAAGTTTTAAAAATTTTGCTAGAAGGTGGGGAATGGCATAGTTTTAGGTGAAACTTTCTAGATCGGCCGAAAATGCTGCTATATTGGGGGTAAGTATGATATTAGGAAGTTGTAGCAAATTAGGGTGCACTGGTAAATACCCATGAAATTCAGTAAAAAACGTTGTTAAAGGGACTTTATGGTTACAAGTAAAACCAAAAAACTCCAGAAATTCCCCAGTTATGGTAAGCTAAGCAACCATAACTCGCGCCACCTCTGTGCACTGCTAAGATTAACACCCAGGACAAAGATGACATCACAAATGCCATTTATGATATCACTGGTGACATCACATATTAAATTAATTGTGATAAAAAGTTCCTACAAGGGGTTGTGTTTACAATGTGGGTAGCAAAATGTCAGAGGTGATTGGGAGACCAATCATGAAGTACTTCATGTATTAAAGAATGCACTCATCTAAACAAAATATTATATTGGAGTGTTGTTGTTAATACAGTAACATAATCATACATACACCTAGACAATGGCTGCAGCCTGCCCCGTAGCAGTACAATATTTATAATCTGGTAATTTTGGATAGTAAAATAATGAATGCTACCATATCACTGTTTTGAGTAATGTTAAACATGGAATAAATAGCTAGTAGCTAATAATTTAAGACTTACTACATGCTCGTGTTAGTACAAACAATACATGAAGACCCACAATGCATACAAATCAGAGGCACATACAGGGAAACTAAAGTTAGGAAGAAAGAAACAACATCACCAGAAAATGTCATTTACATTAAAGTTCATCATTATTTATACAAATGAATTGTGTGTTTGAGGCCTGTTTATTTCCCCATTTATGTGCAACATGAGCCGAGACCAAACCCTAAGGAAAGTACTTTAAGAACATACAAGTCAACGTCTAGATATGTAACACCTTTAAAATTGTAATATTCTGACTGTCAGTGAACAAAAACACGTGGCCTAGATATGTCAGTGAAGAAAAACAAGTGGCTTATATATGTGATGTCATCATGGAAAGGGAGAGGAACTACTTGTAGTTCCTTGTGCCTTTTCATGGCAGCCATTTTGTTTGTTTACCTTTTTCCAATCATTTTCAATGGATGCCATGGAAAGGGAAAATGGACTCTGGTTTCCCTGGCGGCCATTTTAAAATAAAAAATGCTCTTAGTACCCCGGTCTTACAGACCGGAGTACTAATAGCAATAGGTCCCTTTCAAGGGGGGCATTAATGCTTCAGGTAATGCCCTGGGGCATTACCTGAAGTGGTAATGCTCTATTGCTTAAGTAATTAATATACAGCCATACAGAAGTGAGTGCAAGCCTAGAGCACCGATGCTTGCAAATGACTGATCAAAACTTCAACCATTGTAGCAACAGAAAAACCCTGCCTGTACCTGTTCACGCTATGCCATACCTGAGGAATCCGGTAGCGGTCTAATATATTAGCCATCGTCATGGAAAGTGAAGACGCTATTCCACCAACAAAACCAATCAGAATGGGGTGATCCTGGCAAAGGAAGTTTGGTGCAGGTGCATCTGTTCCTGTAAGCACTGAAAGGACCCCTTGCAGGGCCCTCATCTCCCACATGCAAGAGTCTGAAATCTTGAGCCCCAGGGTCATGTTTGGCAGAAGATGGGGGTCCTGGTTTATCTCAGAGGTCGCGAGCAGCATCCCCAGCACGTCCCGGTAATAGCGTATCTGGAAACTGTGGAAGGGCGAAACATTGACATCCTAAATAGAATGAAGTGTGAGCATATAGAGCACCAGAGTGGCCACATTTCCCAGCAGATGCTGCTCCTAAGGTTTCTGTATACCTTGTTTCATTTATTTTTATTTATTGTGCATATGGTTTAAACAGGAAACCATTTACACTTTAAAAACACACAATGATATCATTAATGATCAAGTATGCATGACAATACAATGCACAAGAAAACCCAATAAAACCCCATTGAAACTATACAATACATAAATCCTCTACATAGGTGATATGAAAAGGAAATAAAACAATATCAAACACAAAAATCTAACATTTCTACAACAATTCATCATATGTACAAATACCAACGAAAGCCGCGTTTAGATTATACGATAATGTCATGCATAAATGCTGGTCCATTTTGTGGGATGTTTTTACCCATGCATCAAAGCCCTGCTACAAATGGCAATGCTGATTGCCCAAAAGCAACCCAGAGCTGTTGGGAATTCATTTTCTTGATGTCAAGAATTTGCTAAAATCATGGGCACAAGACCACTCAAAGATTCAACCTTCTTGTGGGGGGTTCCACATCACCACTCTACTGTAAGGATGCCCATCAAAACAATAGCAAAATTCTCCTGTTAAATTCAAGACAACTCCCAAAAATGGGTGCAGTACCGGCTTTGGACACAAGCCGGCGCTAGCGGTCTAAACTCTGACAGGAGTGAAGCCTGGCTTAAAGAGAGTGAATTCTGCCCGGCAACAACCCCCGACAGGAGTTGAAACTTGATCAAACTGCATTCCCAGGCCTGGCTGCCTCCTGCTTCCCCATCAAAAGGAGATGACACCTCTCTGATTAGATTAGGGGAGGGGCACCTGCAGAGAGCAGGGACACAGAACAATGCACTGTCCTGGGCTCAGGCAAATGTTATATTGGGGGGGTCGTAAAATAGCTTCCTCTTGGGAGAAGTGGGAGGAGAAGTGCCTCTGGGAGCCACCTGAGCTGGAGGCGGGGACAGACAGAAGCTTCCCCCATGTGCTTTGGAACCTAAACCACACCCATCTGGGTCAGAGCATGATTTTAAAAAGATGGATAATTCAGAGTACGGGCTTGTCATAATTATATAATTAATACCATTATTCTTGTGATTTTTCTGTGCACATTTTGGGAGGTCGTAGGACCCTGTGATATGTTCTGGGGGGTTATTAGCGGAAAATAGGTTGTTACTCCAAATGTATGTATGTTAAAAATCTGACACTTTATCATCTGAAACCCATATCCCTTGTGCACATGTGTGTAAAATCCGGAAAAGTTTAGAGGTCGTTATCTGGATGAAAAGGGCAGAGTTCTGTCAGAAGTGTACACGACATCTTACAAAGACAGGGATCGGATGGGTTGGTGCTACAGAAAATATGTTAACTGGACATATAATATTAGAAAAATGGTACATAGATAAATGTGTATTTGGATCAAAAATAGATTTGTGTGCAATTTGACAAGGGGAGGATCCTCTGACCATAAACCTACCTCATCACTCTGACTCACATCTCAGTTCCCCCAATCAAGGGAGAGAGGGGAACTGGGCCAATGATAAGTTGAGAGGGTTGGGCATGCAGAATGAGCCGACCCACCCACTACCAAAACACATAAAAAGAGACTGCTGGGACAGGTAGAGACATTCATTTTCCATTTCTGCGGAGCATTTTGACGGCCGACATCCCATCCAGACAGAGACCAGAACCAGAGACCCATAGACTAAAGAACTTTGAACCTAGAAGGCCCACTGCAAGCAAAAGTATTCTCAGCAGGCCTTCAGAATCCAGCAAACCTAACCAAACTATTCAACAGCCGGGCGAGCTGTTTGAATTCTTTGCCAAGAACTTTTGCTGGAACCGCAGACCATACCCAGAGCGCTGTGAGCAGAACCAGAGATCCGGATCGCTGTGAGCAGAACCGCTGCCTGATTGACCCGCCGAGCAGAGAGAACCGCCGCTGGACGTGTTGGTGTCACGCCGCGCGCTCGCTCGCGGGCGTCGGCGCCACTTACCTGGGTCCCTGGTCCACGGCCGCAGCAGTCTCCTCCTTCATGGAGGCTGTACCCGCGGTGGCGACTCTCTTCACGCCGACCCGCGGTTCGGATGGGCGCCGTGGACGCCGCCATCTTGCGAGGAACTGCGCATGCGCGGATCGTCAGGATTCGACGTCCCGCGCATGCGCAGCATCGGAACATGCGTTCCAAGCCTCGTTTTGACCCCGGACCATAAATAGGCATCGCATACACAGGGACAACGCGTCTCAACGCGGTTGTTACTGTGTATGCGCTGCTGGAGCCCTGGTGCTAGGTTTTCACTCCTCCAGTTTCCAGGTCTACCTTTCCTGCTCAGTCCTGCCTCTTCTCCTTACTCCTTCTTGCTTACTGGTCCTCCTACCCTTTCTTCCCTTATCTTGTTACTAGCCAGTCCCTGGTTCAGGGTGGAGGAGGTTTCGTCTGGGTTCCTAGTAGAAGTGGGGACCCCTGTCAGTACTGCTTCTTCTTGCAGTTTGCTTTCCTTTGCCTGTCTTGTGCCCTGCCGGTACCTGTGCCTTACTGCCTTGGAAGTTCCTGAGTTCCTCTCCGTTTTCATCGGTGATTTCATCAAGCCTTCTCAGCCAGTGGAAACACTGTCCCGATGTCACGCTAATCCTGAGAAGTGCCACCCGTGGCGTTGGGAGTTGGTTCAGTGCCATCCTGTCTTATACCGTCAGGAGGGGATTGGGCTAATTCCTCGCGTTACTCTTTCATCGGCTATCAAGACTTCGACAGACTGGCAACCTCAACTCCACGGTCTACAGGAAAAAGAGGTAAACCACGATCCCGTGAAGAATCGTTTAACAGATTGAGACGCCTTAACCCCAGTTCCGACATGGACGACATACAGGAACTACGTGAAGAAATGCGTGCCATGCGTCTTGAAATGACCACTCTCCGCCAGGAGAACAACACCCTCAGACAGGCATTGGATCGGTGTTTGGCTAGTCCCGCACAACCTGTCACACCGCCAGAGAACTCCATGGCTTACACGACTCCGATGAAGTATGATGGTGATCCGCGTCGAGTGGCTGAGTTCTGTACTCATTGTCGGATCCATTTCCAGTTCAGATCGACTCATTTTGCTCAAGACAAGGCCAAGATCGGGTACATCCTTGGCAATCTGACCGGCAATGCACTCGCCTGGGCAGCGCCTCTAGTCTCTACTAACAGTCCTCTGTTGGGTGATTTCACTGCCTTTGAGAAAGCCTTTTTGGACGTCTTTAAGCCACCCAATTTGGCAGCCATGGCTCAGAATCAATTAATGGAGATCAAGCAAGGGTCAGATGACATAATCCGCTACATCAGTCGGTTTCGACAATTAGCAACTGATTCACAATGGCCTGAAATTACTCAAAAAACCTTGTTTCGTCGGGGATTACGAGAGGAGTACAAGGATGAACTACTGCACATTCCGGAGCCAGAAACATTGCCTGCTTTGGTGGAACAAGTCTTACGCATTGACCACAGGTTGACCGAGCGACGGAGTGAACGCCGCAGGTCTGCCAGGTATCAACCGATTCCTCTTGCACAGAACCCCGGACCAGCTGTTTCTACTGAAGCAGGTCCAGAACCCATGCAGTTGGGTGCCGTCCGTGGTCCGTTGTCCGAGACCGAAAAGAAGAGAAGACGACAGAAGAATTTGTGCCTGTATTGCGGTGGTTCTGACCACTTTTTAGGCACCTGTCCGCTGCGCCCGCTGAAGAAACAGGAAAACTAACAGGCCCGTTGTTTGAGGCGAAGGCAGCAACGGGCCGCCCTTCTGATTCCGTCCTTCCTCCCATGAACTCAGTACCTTTGTTGATCCTGAAAATCGGTGTTGCCTGGCTTGGAAAATGTGTGCAGACCTGGGCCCTTTTGGATTGCGGAGCATCCGGCAACTACATCGATGCCTCATTTGCGATTGCCAAGGGGATCCGTTTACATAACAAGGAACGACCTACAGTGGTCGAGGTGATCGATGGTTCTACTTTGTCTTCGGGTCCTGTTTGCCAACACTCTGATCCCTTGTGGCTCTCTGTAGAAGGGCATCTCGAACGTATCTCCTTGGACGTCATCAAATCCCCCTCATTTCCAGTGGTTCTGGGGTTACCATGGTTGTTGTATCACAATCCCCAGGTCGACTGGACCGCTCGCTCTTTGATGTTTACTTCGACACGTTGCCCTAGTGATTGCGTAATCCATGAAACCTTTCCTGCAGTTATGGAGTCCCTCAATCCTGCTGACGTGTCTACTCGTCTATGTGCCACTCAATCGGTACCTCATGAATATGCTGACTACCACAAGGCGTTCTCCAAGCCTGAAGACATACCATTACCACCTCATCGGTACTTCGATTGTTCCATTGACATTCTGCCTGGTGCGATCATTCCCCACGGCAAGATTTATTCATTGACTCAACTCGAGAAAGGCATCCTACAGGAGTACATTACGGATTGCCTGAACAAAGGCTACATCATACCCTCCAAATCCCCTGCGGGGTTCCCGTTATTCTTCGTCAAGAAGAAAGAGGGCACTTTGCGCCCTTGTATCGACTATCGTCAGTTAAACGAAATCACGAGGAAAGACAGGTACCCGTTACCACTCATCCGGGACATCATCGAATCTCTGAAATCAGCACAGATTTTCACCAAACTGGATCTAAGAGGGGCCTATCACTTGGTGCGGATTAAGAATGGAGATGAGTGGAAGACGGCCTTCAAAACGCCTATTGGTCACTTCGAATACAGGGTGATGCCGTTTGGACTCTGCAATGCCCCGGCAGTCTTTCAACGGTTCATGGACGATGTCTTTTCTGACCTTATTGGGATTTCTGTCTGGGTTTACCTGGACGACATATTGGTTTTTTCTGACTCTCGTACTGCACACGTAGTGCATGTTCAGGAAGTCCTCCGGAGGTTAATACACAACGGCCTGTATGCCAAAATCGAAAAATGTCAATTTCATAAGGAAAGCATGGAGTTTCTGGGTTATGTGATCAGCAACACAGGAGTACAGATGGATCCCGCAAAACTGCAAGCTATACAAGAATGGAAACCACCACATGGCGTGAAGTCGCTTCAAAGGTTCTTGGGCTTTGCCAACTTTTATCGGCGTTTCATCCCACGCTTTTCTAAACTGGCCAACAGTCTAACTCGCCTGACCAGTACCAAGGTGCCGTTTATCTGGGACACGCGGGCCGAGGAGGCATTCCTGGAATTAAAGAAATCTTTCATGTCGGCTCCTGTTCTTAGACATCCAGATGATGAAAAACCATTTGTGGTTGAGACAGACGCTTCTGACTACGCAATCGGTGCGGTCTTACTACAGCAAGATGCAGTCACAGGAACAGAGCACCCGGTGGCATATTACTCAAGGAAATTGTCAGTGAGCGAGAGAAACTATGCAGTAATAGAAAAGGAACTACTGGCAATAAAAGCTGCCTTCGAGGAATGGAGACATCACTTGCTGGGTGGGAGGTACTCGGTGGTGGTTCGCACAGATCACCGCAATCTACAGTTCCTGCGCTCTTTGCAATGCAGAACTTCCCGTCATGCTCGTTGGGCCTTTTTCTTTTCACAGTTTGATTTCACTGTCACGTACATTCCTTGTTCCCAGAACACGAAGGCTGATGCCTTGTCTCGTTCTTTGGAAAACAACGTTGAAGGTGTCAACGAACCGGAACCTTTGATTGCATCCAAGCATTTCCTATTGATGCTGACTCCCCGGCTCCAACAGTTTGTTGAGGCCACACGTACAGATCCCACAGGAGCACAGATACTACAACGTGCCGACATTAAGGAACGTGACGGCTTGTTGTTCTTCAAGGATCGTCTGTACGTACCCACATTGGAACTCCAGAAAATCATTCTACAGAATTGCCATGATTCCGTCGTTTGCGGTCACCGTGGAGTCCGCACAACACAAGAACTGGTTGCACGACAGTACTGGTGGCCTGGATGGGCTACACTGGTAAAGCAATACGTGGACTCCTGTCCTGTATGTGCCCAGATCAAGATTCCTCGCAAAAGGCCAATTGGCCTTCTGAAACCCACGCCTACGCCTCCGTACCCTTGGCATACCATCGCCACGGATTTCATCGTTGACCTGCCCTTGTCCGGTGGATTTACCTGTATAATGGTGGTGGTGGATTGTTTCACCAAGACGGCTCATTTCTTGCCCTTTCCTAAACTGCCCACTGCATCTCAGATGGCACAATGTTTTCTACATGAGGTGTATCGCCTTCATGGTCTTCCGGAGAAGATCTTGTCAGACCGGGGGTCTCAATACATCTCTTCCTTTTGGGGTCAACTGTGTCGACATTTGGACATCCAGCGAGCCCTGAGTTCCGGCTATCATCCACAGACTAATGGACAGACAGAACGTACCAATCAGACCCTTGAGCAATACCTACGTTGTTATGCCAATGCTACCCAAGACAACTGGTCGGAATGGTTGGACACCGCGGAAGCAGCTTACAACAACGCTGTTCATTCCGCTACTGGACTCAGTCCCTTTTATTGCTCTACTGGTCTTCATCCTCGCCTGCTGCCTGTTCATCCAACGTATTCCAGCACCGTTCCTTCCGCAGATGCCTTGGTGTCCCTGATCCGCGATCAACATCGTCTGGTGGCCAGTACTTTGGCAGCGGCACAAGCACATATGAAGGAGCAGGCTGACAAGAGACGAAGCCCGGAGCCTGTCCTTCATGTTGGGGACATGGTTTGGCTATCCTCCAAGAATCTACCAGTACGCAACTTACCTGTGAAACTAGCCCCCCGCTTTTTTGGTCCCTTCCGTGTCTCTGAGCGTATTTCCTCTGTTGCCTTTCGTTTGTCTTTGCCTCGCTCTTGGAGGATCCATCCTGTCTTTCATGTTTCCCTTCTAAAGCCCTATGTGCCCGATGTTATGGGTCGTACCTGTTCCCGTCCTGCTCCGCTATTGGTTCGGGGGGTCCCTGAATTCGAGGTGCAGGAGATTTGTGATTCACGAATTCGGCGCGGTGTTCTGCAGTTCCTGGTCAGCTGGAAGGGCTATCCAGCTTGTGACCGCACTTGGGAACCGCGCTCCTTCGTGCATGCACCGCGCCTGGTTCGGGATTTCTATCTCCGCTTTCCTTGGAAACCCGGTGCTCCGGGGTTGTCCGGGAGGGGGTATGGTGTCACGCCGCGCGCTCGCTCGCGGGCGTCGGCGCCACTTACCTGGGTCCCTGGTCCACGGCTGCAGCAGTCTCCTCCTTCATGGAGGCTGTACCCGCGGTGGCGACTCTCTTCACGCCGACCCGCGGTTCGGATGGGCGCCGTGGACGCCGCCATCTTGCGAGGAACTGCGCATGCGCGGATCGTCAGGATTCGACGTCCCGCGCATGCGCAGCATCGGAACATGCGTTCCAAGCCTCGTTTTGACCCCGGACCATAAATAGGCATCGCATACACAGGGACAACGCGTCTCAACGCGGTTGTTACTGTGTATGCGCTGCTGGAGCCCTGGTGCTAGGTTTTCACTCCTCCAGTTTCCAGGTCTACCTTTCCTGCTCAGTCCTGCCTCTTCTCCTTACTCCTTCTTGCTTACTGGTCCTCCTACCCTTTCTTCCCTTATCTTGTTACTAGCCAGTCCCTGGTTCAGGGTGGAGGAGGTTTCGTCTGGGTTCCTAGTAGAAGTGGGGACCCCTGTCAGTACTGCTTCTTCTTGCAGTTTGCTTTCCTTTGCCTGTCTTGTGCCCTGCCGGTACCTGTGCCTTACTGCCTTGGAAGTTCCTGAGTTCCTCTCCGTTTTCATCGGTGATTTCATCAAGCCTTCTCAAATGTCTTCTCTCTCAATGTCCAAAACCAAAAATTTAGCCCACCAGTTGTCCAAAAATGTGCATTATCTGTGCCCCCTTGAGGAGAAGGAGGGAAGATATTATGCCCTGGTACAAGTACAGGGTACAATTTTGGCACTGGTGGACACTGGATCCCAAGCTACCCTTCTGTCCAAAAGGGCCTTTGATGAACTAAATGCAGGAAGGGGGGAGAATTACCGAATTCCTCTCACCTCTCTTCCTGGACAACTGCAGAACTTTGACGGGAAGGAAATTCCCGTTGAGGGGACTGCAGACTTGGACATTAAAATTGGGCGACACAAGGTGAAACACCCGGTCATAGTAGTAACTTCAGAGGGAACCCCTTGATTACCAGGGAATGACCTCCTGAGAAGGTTGTCACCCCTAATAGATTGTGTAAACAAGGTCCTCTGGACCCAGACTAGCCGACCAATAAAATTAAAACAGAGTGTCAACCATGTTAGTTTAAACGGCACCTGCCACATGGTTGAACAAAAATCTGACCAAGTAGAATTTCACTTCCAGAACAACCAAATTCCAGACGTGACAGTAATAGCAGTAGGGCAACAGACTGGCGATGGGGGGTCCTCTCTATTTCTGAAAATCAACCTTCCTTCCAGTTTAAGGTGGTATTCCACACTGGAAGGAAACACTCTGAAATTCTTTACCAATCCACAATCAGACACTCCCACTCCTATAGTCCAGAAAGATGTGAAATCAGCTCAGAGCCTGGCTGATATTCAGCAAATTGGAGAGCAGTTGTTCATCCCTGTTCAGTTAAATGATGGGAAGGACTCTGTTCTCGCTCGAGTGTGTGTGAACAACGGTAAGAGCTTCATCATCAAAGCCATGTTCCGCCAACTCCCAAAAGATCCAGCCATTCTGTCACACCGCCCCCCGCACAAAAGACACGCCCCTCTATGTCCTCCTCTCAAGCAGCACTCAAATCCACACATTCCAACAGAGGTACCTTACTGCCTCAACAGGTTCCACACTGTAGGGCACGACATGGCACGCTTGACAAAACTGGAGTTTATCGCCCTTCACGTTTGTGGCAAGTTAATTGGAGGCTCCTTCATCACAAACAATCACACTGTTCACGGAGGACTGTCCGACACAACACGGCACGGATCACGTGACTAGTTGCCTAGCAATACTGCAACGCTTTGGTAACTTGCGTCACGTGACCGTTGTCACGTGTTTCCCTACGTCGGATAAAAGGAGTCCAGTTACTGACAGCCTTGCTTCACAGCTGTTCTTTTGGGATCACGTGTCGCTCGCGCTTCGTTCTGGACTTTAATCACTTTGGACCACGGCTTTTGTACTACGGATTATTCTTCGTCTAAACCCTGTCAACTTTAGAACTTTGGATATATTTGGCTGCCGAACTGTTTTCCCATAACGGACTGCCTCGTGTCTTGCCCTTACTTGCCTTGGAACTTGGATCATCTGTTGCCGACCTCCACGCTGCTCTACGGACTGCCTTGTGTCTAGCCCTTATTTGTTTTGGACCTCGGTCCTGCCTTAGGTGGTTGCCTGCCAGGACTTTATCAAGCTTCACCGAGACCTGTTGTCCTTAGAACCTCCCTGGGTCCACGCTCCAACAGGTATTTCAGTGGTTCGGGTGTTTATACTCAGATACTGCATTCTGTAACATTACATAACCATATACCTTCCCTTACAGCGCTCCAGGGGTTCTTCCGGTTGTTCCTGCGTCCTGACTCCACGGACTACCATCTTTGGCCCTAACATTCATTCTGACAGGTATTACTGTGGATGTCAGTTTGATATTTGGGGACAGAGGGATAGCCCATACTCTGCACGACCATCAACTGTGTAACACATTCCCACATTCAAACTGATTGATAAATGGGAAATGGACCTGGAAGCACCCAATTCCAAACACCTCCCGCCAAGCAGGTGTATGCTCAAAATCTCCATTGGCAACAAGAGCATAGTCCATAATTGTTGGGTCGTGCGAGACGTCACTGCCACCTTTTACGTAGGCAGTGACATTCTCAATCGCTTTGCCATTAGTTTGGACCTAATAAACTTCAAAGCTTGGTCCCGATTAGCGGATAATCCCATGGGCTTTGATGATCAAGAAAAAGCATTTAGGTCAGCTCAATTGCTACCTTATGCAGTTGAAATTCAGCTTAAAGAGGAAGTCACCATCCCAGAAAGGACCCGACAATTCTCCCTGGAAGTGAAAGTTAAAAGAGGACAAAAATTGAAAAACCCTGATGCTTATATTCATCTAAATGCTTCTCTCCAACAGCAAGGGTTAGGGGTAAACCCAACACCATTGGTCAACATAGAACATGACACCATTCCAATAGAGGTGGATAACAGCGACTTAAAGAGTATTACTCTAGCCGCAGGCACCATTATTGGAATGGCGGTTGATGACCGACATTTCTCCATTAATTTAGGAAATGAACTGTTAGGACCAATCCGGAAGGACTGTTTTGACAGTGACAATGAGGACAATACAACACCAGACAGGATTTTCACCCGGCGTGGGGGGAACTTCCTGGCGTACACTTCTTGCCCTTATGGTAAGGAAGACGTGACTTGTGACTTCAGAAGGGATGAGGTGATTTTCCAGGTCCATGAGGGCTGCCTTTCCCACCTGAAGCCTCGAGTCCAAATCAGGACCCTGACCAGGGACTTCTCCACCCAGCTGGAGGAGGCCGCTTAGATAGCCAAACCAGAAGTCTTTCCAGGCTTCAGGCAGATGGTGGAAGAGAGAGTCAACCTAGCTGATGCCTGTGTGACTCTGGAACAGAAGCAAAAGTCGAAACAAGTTTTCTTGGATTTCCAAGATCTCTTTGCGGTAGACTCATATGACTGTGGTCGCACCGACATCCACACAACAACAATTCCCACGGACCCTGGAATGACTCCAGTGTTTGTGAAGCAATATCGCTTGCCTCTCGCATCCATGGAGTCCCTTACTGAAATAATTAAGAACCTTGAGTCCCGGGGAATAATCCGTCCAGTCCGCAGCACCTTCAATAATCCGGTGCTGGGAATATTGAAGCCAAACGGCCAGTGGAGACTGTGCACCGACCTTAGGGAGCTCAACAAACGGGTCCATACTTCCCGATGGCCTCTGCCCTACATTGACCAAGGGCTGGCCCAGATCCAGGGGTCACAGGTATTCACTGCAATAGACCTGACCAATGGATACTGGACCGTGCCTGTCAGTAGGGAGGACCAATACAAACTGGCTTTTACCTTTGGGGGCCAGCAGTACACATGGACCCGGACTCCCTTCGGATACCTCAACTCCGGCAATGAATTCAACATTTTCCTACATAAGGCCATGCCTGACCTGGGTGCGAGGGGTAACCTGGCTTATGTAGATGATGTTCTCATCAAAAGTTCATCTGTGGAGGAACACATAGCGGAGATCCGTTATGTTCTGACGCAGTTGAGGACCGCCGGAGCAAAACTTTCCTTTCAGAAAGCACAGTGGTGTAGCCCCGTGTTAATTTCTTGGGGCATGAGATTACTCCTCAGGGTCTCTGTCCCCAAGAAAAGAAAGTGGAAGCACTTCAGAAACCGAAGGACCCCACAACTCTGCAGGAACTAAGGAGCCTGCTTGGACTGACTAATTACAGCAGAAAGTTCATTGAGGGCTACGCAGAGATCACTAGACCCCTGATTCATCTCCTGAAGGGGGGGGGTCAAGTGGGAATGGGGTCCAGAACAGGCCGAGGCAGTAAGACAACTCAAAAGAAGCCTCTCACAAGCGCCTTGCCTAGCTTACCCTGTCAGAAACAAGGAGTTCTTCCTGGAGACAGGGTTCTCTAATACGTGCTTGACGGCAGTATTATACCAAAAGCATGACAAGGTCAATAAGGTAATCTCCTATGCGAGCAAAACTTTATCCTCAGTGGAGGAAAAATTCAACAATTGTGAGAAGGCACTCCTGGCAAAGGTGTGGGCATTGAAGAATTACCGCCCGTTTATCCAGGGGGAACACATCATAGTGGAGACTCCACACCAACCTCTGCAATATCTCCAAAGTGACAGAATCCGGGCCGGAAATGTGAGTAATTCCCAAATTACTTCCTGGATTCTGTCAATGCAAGGCTTTCCTGTGGAGGTCAGATATGGCCAAAACAAGAAGAGTCCCCTCGCGCAAGGTCTGGCTGACTTGCATGATTGTGCCAGAGAAAACTGTCTCGAGGACGAAAGTCTAAAAATCAAGGACAACATGGAGGCATACCTTAATTCCCCACGCAAAGTCTTTGAAGAAGACAAGTGTGAGGGAATGCCCACTGTCTATGTGGATGGATGCTCTTACCATGTTGAGAACAACGGGGAAAAAGAACTGGTGGCCGGCGTAGGGAACGCATGGGTGAATGAGTCCCCAGAACCCTCCGCTGGATACAAAATTGGTCCCCGAAGTAGTCAGGTGGCAGAATTGATGGCTGTGAATCAAGCCAACCTCACTGCTGTCCAACATCAACTCCACAAACTGGTCATAATCACAGATTCGGATTATTTACGGAACGGGTTCGTGGAGCACCTGGTTAATTGGAAAACCAGAGGCTTGTTATGTCCTAATAACAAACCCTTGAAACATGGGAAGTTAATTCAAAACATTGATGATCTGGTCACCTCGAATGGGATGACCATCTACTGGAAAAAGATCAAGGGTCATTCCAAAGTAGAGGGACCAGACAAAACTGGAAATGACTTAGCTGATCAGCTGGCCAAAACCGGGGCCATCCAAGGGGATCTAATAGAAATAGAGTCCCTGTTGGGGGAAATCCAGGTCACTGCTATCACTAGGTCCCAGACAAATGCACACAATGATCTTTCAACTGCGCAATGGAGTAAGGGGACCCCTTATGCTGATTTGATTACAGCTCAGAAGGGGGATCCAATAATTGGTAAGTTTTACCAACACATTGAGGACCCTGAGAACTTTCCCCTGACGGATACCGATTACATTGGGAAAGAGGACCTAAGAGTGTTGATGAAATGTCCAAAAATGTTCCGAATCCAAGACGGTTTGTTGGTAAGGAAATCCAAAGCTGGCCATGATCAGTGGGTGGTCCCTACCTCCTTCTGAAGCCTGATGGTAAGTCACGCCCATGATGCGGCCTCTGCCGGTCATAGGGGGTTTCACACAACACTGGAAATCTTAAGAGAGGTTGCATACTGGCCACACATGGGGCAGGACCTCGACCAATACTTGAAGGGGTGTCTTGTGTGTGCACAATTTCAGCCATCATCCCTCACACACCGGGTGCCTCTCCAAAAGAGGGGGATGACACTGCCATGGTCAGATTTGCAAATCGACTTTGTAGGCCCTGTGATTCGCTCGTCTAGAGGAAACAAGTACATGTTGAAGGTTACATGCTTGTTTACCAAGTGGGTGGAATGTCACCCAGCCCCAAACTGCAAGGCAGAAACTGCAGCTGCCCTGATGATAAACCACATCTTCTCTTGGTTTGGTCTACCTCAAAGGATTGAGTCAGACAGAGGGAGCCATTTCACCAGCGAAGTAATGACTAAGATGTGGGAGATACTGGGGGTCAAAAGAAAGCTACACAATACTTACCGACCAGCTTCTTCTGGGGCAGTAGAACGCTACAACCGAACCATTGTGAGCATATTAAAAAAGTTTGTGGCAGATTCTGGGCCAAGTTGGGATATCCGATTACCTCTGGTCCTAATGGCCATCAGATCTACCCCTTCATCTGCAACTAAAATGTCACCATTTGAGTTGATGACCGGAAGCAAGATGGTGCTTCCCCAGCATTTGCTCTACAGGACCCAAGAGCAGACACTGATAAATGCATCCACAACTCATGAGTATGTGGAGAATTTAAGGAAACACCTTCAACATGCTTTTGCCTATGCTCAGCGGAATCTAGAAAGATCAGCTGATAGCATGAAAACCCACGACGACTTGAAAACCACCAGGAAAGTATACGAGGTGGGAGACCGGGTCTATCTATACAATTTCCAAAGGAACCAGGCCAAACAGCGAAAATGTTTGCCCACATGGAAGGGACCCTTTGAAATTATAGACAAAATCTCCCCTGTAGCTTACAAGATCCGCATCCCCAAAGGCAGTTCGGCAGAGGGGGAAGACAAGTGGGTACATATAAATCAGTTAAAGTGTTGCCATCCCAGGCACACCCTGCAGCAACTGGAGGAGTCCTCTGCAATACCAGAGGGGGCCGCTCCAGAGTAAGTCAGTTCAAACTCTAAAATATTCCACATATCAAAAATATAGTAACGTAATGCAAATGTTCCCTGTTATATATTGTTTTTAAAATCAGACTGCAAAATGCATTCGGATGTATAAAATGTATATGGTCACCACACCATTAATAGTGGTGGAAAAAGGTCAAGGAATGTGTATTGCCGCTTTGCTTTGTCGTCCAAGGAGAAAGAAAACCCGGAGACTGACCACAGAGGACGACCTGGGGACCGGGAGCAAAGATCCGAGGGGCCCAGAGTACCGCCCAATACTCCCATCAGGACCGGCGAGGAGAACCGACCGATCCACCCCTGAGGGAGGAAAAGATGCTGAACTTTGTCATCTGCGGAATCTGAAGAAGATGAGGTGAACATCCCAGATCTTGCGAGTTCCAACAGTGAAAGATCAGAATGGCCATCGCAAGAAGGGGGGCTTGTGGGATGTTTTTACCCATGCATCCAAGCCCTGCTACAAATAGCAATGCTGATTGCCCAAAAGCAACCCAGAGCTGTTGGGAATTCATTTTCTTGATGTCAAGAATTTGCTAAAATCATGGGCACAAGACCACTCAAAGATTCAACCTTCTTGTGGCGGGTTCTGACCATAAACCTACCTCATCACTCTGACTCACAACTCAGTTCCCCCAATCAAGGGAGAGAGGAGAACTGGGCCAATGATAAGTTGAGAGGGTTGGGCATGCAGAATGAGCCGACCCACCCACTTCCAAAACACATAAAAAGAGACTGCTTGGACAGGTAGAGACATTCATTTTCCATTTCTGCAGAGCATTTTGACGGCCGACATCCCATCCAGACAGAGACCAGAACCAGAGACCCATAGACTACAGAACTTTGAACCTAGAAGGCCCACTGCAAGCAAAAGTATTCTCAGCAGGCCTTCAAAATCCAGCAAACCTAACCAAACTATTCAACAGCCGGGTGAGCTGTTTGAATTCTTTGCCAAGAACTTTTGCCGGAACCGCAGACCAGACCCAGACCGCTGTAAGCAGAACCAGAGATCCGGATCGCTGTGAGCAGAACCGGTGCCTGATTGACCCGCCGAGCAGAGAGAACCGCCGCTGGACGTGTTGACCAGATCCGTGACCAGATCTGTGACGAGGCCTATTTCAAAAATATAGTGTGAGTACTCACTGTGCAAAACCAATCTCTTAGTTTAAAATAATCTAATCCAAACTATTTTAGCCTATTAGAACTGCCTCCTAGAATCGTGTCATTCTGTCATCTTTAAAACTGAGAACTGTCATCTGTCATTCTGAGCTTTAAAATTTCAAATCCGAAAAACTACCTTTATTAAATCGGCCGTATCTCCGGAACCGTTTGTGCTAGGAGCGAGTTTTAACTGTCATCTTAAAGCTAAGATTCTAAGCTTTCCAACGAGCCTAGACCCGACTCGTTATATTGCCTCCGTAATCACGCTCGATGCATGCAACTAAATTTGCCGCGATTTGACATTTTGCTCAATTTCAGCCACGTGTAAAAATATTTGTCCTTGCTTTGCTTCCCTGAAATCCGTTTCCAACCTGATAATCATTCATAGAGCATTGCTAAAGTGATCCTGAACTAATTTAAAGTAGCTATTACTCACCCTGAACCTCCAGAGGGAATAAAATATAAAAAAAAAATCATTTTAGCCTATTTTTCCCTTCTTTGCATACCACCTTTAAAGTATTTTGCCTGTGTTTAAAATCATCCCTGTTCCTCTAAGCTTGCTAGGGGGGAACTGAATTCGTATTGTACTGTGATTGTATTCCTGAAGACTGTGTGTTCTCCTTCCATTTCTTACATTGCATAGGGGAGGGGGGGTGAATTGCCAGAGAAAAAGTGATTATCTTATCTTTTGCTAAAATCATATCAAGTTATTTCTGTACTGCATTTTATTCCTCATTGCTTTTCCCTTGAAACCATAAAAGTATTTTTGCTACCTTATCCATCCTATACTAACTCCTCATTGATTGTAAAGAAGTGTGCTAGGGCAGGATTACCCATTGTTGATCAACATTATATCCATAAGTGTGATATCAATTATTAATTTATTATAAAAGTGTGATATATATCTTGTTAATTTTTCAAATAAACCTTTTAATTTGAAAAACAAACCTACTTCTTGGCTCAGTGGGGTCAGGGGGATTCTAAGAGGGGGGTGTTATACAAGGGTTGTCAACCAGAGTACTGAACTGGACATAAAAATACATCAATAAGGGTTTTCCTCAGCATCCCAGACTAGGCATTGACTTAGCTGTAGTGTTGATTGAATATTGCTTACAATTTCACTCAACAATTTGTCTGATCAAAAAGGACAGCCACAGACAGAGGCGGCCAGACGTGGTAACTTGTCCCTGTAATGATCAAGGGCCCTACCATGTAAATACAGGAGCAGAAATGGTTCGAAGAGATTTGGGAAAAGGAAATAGAAAATGTACTGTACTGTTTCCTATACAAAGTTGCTAAACAAGCGCCTTCTGTCAGGATATGTCTGTCTGTAAACCTCTCTAGTCAAGTCTACAAATATTGGGGATGTCAACTCAATCCAAACTGTGAAACATGCCCGCACTGGAAATCTCAGGGTGATGACATCAACACTCATGGGGCCTCATTAGGAGTTTGGGTGTAGCCATGCCCTTCACATCTAAAGGTACGAAACAGCCCACTTTAACCTAGAAAAGGCCGTTATCCATGTGGCTCCTGTGTATATGCACACATACCATGGTAGCCAAGACTATTGACGTAGGGCTCGCTACACCATGGAGATTGGGTGACAGCAGGAATGTAATATACATGATAACTTGCCCATGTGGGTTAAAATATATCTGCAAGACCAACAGAAAGTGTAAGACCAGAGTGATAGAAGATCTAAAAATTATATTGACAAAGCACGATGGATGCAACACTCTCAGATCAAGAATCACACATTTCAAGATCTCAACTGGGTGGTCCTTAAGAAACTTCCTGGCAGTAATCAGGAGGGCACGAATCAAAAGCTTCTCCGGTTTGAACAGCAATTCATTTTTCTCACATAAAGTCATACACATGGTCTCAGCGACCTGTGGCAGAATGCAAAGTAGGATTTGATTGGATTAGTCGTTAACCTATTTCCGTCTTCACACCGAACATGTACAAGTAGTAGCCATGTGGAATACTTGGGCATTGTTCTTAGATGTACAAACATGAATAGTTACTACACTCAAAGATGGCGTCCAAACAGAACATGAATAGGTTTAGGAAATGCCATCACTTTACTATGTGGGAAGCTGTTGGTCGACACCAGTTGACCCGGAGCGTTGTTACGCCTATTGGGCTTTTGGATGCTTTTTTGAATGACCTACAGCAGTTGGCTACGTGAACTGGTTGTAGCTTGCTAGGCGAGATAATCACAGGCCTAATGTTCTGAGCACGAGGACGCCATATGCCATCAAGTGGTGATCATGAATCATGTGATTTGGCCACTTCCTAGTGCCTGCTAGCTACGCGAGTGAACTGCGCAACCGTTCATCATAATTGCCAATATATGGAGAGAAGCAGAGAACAATTATATATTTGAATTGCAGGCTTTTAAATCAGTAATATAGAAGTGGACTTCTGGTCGCAGTGCCGACCTAATGAAACAGGTACGTCATAACTTTGTATGGAACGAGGTGCAGCCATTTATTTAAGCATTCAATAGGGGAAGGGATCAGTTTAGTCACTCGGTCATGTTTCATTTCTACCACACAGGGAATAAGAATCAAGCACATCAAGAAAAGACATTGGGAGCTAATGCAATGCAGCGTCAATTCTGTCGTGACTTCATAGCTTAACATGGCCATACCATATTGAAGCAGACCCCTGAGGAATGTCCAATATTAAATGGATAAAGGACAGAAACATGTAGGGTGGAGTACTGCAGGACCTGCTAAACTGGTGGCACATCTGTTCTTTCCATCATATTTATTAGATTTGCATTACGCATTGAGTCTCGCTGTGAATATTCATGCTGAAGGGTGGTCAGTACTATTAGGTGTCTTCGTTCAAGACTAATTCATTGTCAACTAATGTGAATTGCCTTTTATATTGTTTCAACATGTATTGTTATTTTTCAAATATTGAAAACTATGTTGTCTGATATTATGTATGTTTAGTGTTAATCACCTCCCAAAGTCTTCAGTAAAGATTCATGACTGTGACGGTTATAAACCCTCCATTATAAACCCTTGTTTCTTGGTTTGTTCTAGTACTAAAGATTGCTCTCCATATATTTTTTAATAACTACAGTGAGTTCATTTTCTGGCACTGTAAATAATTCTTCCATACTCGCAAAGAAAAGCGATATTGGGCCTCATTCCAAGTTTGGTGGTAATTCCGCAGTAAATCTGCTGAATTATCACCAGCATCGGTTACCGTTACCACACTTGGTTGCGTGGGTTTACCACTGGATTACAAGTAGTAGATGGGGAGTGTAATTCCCTATTTTTGGATTCCAAAGGGCTCCAGGAGGATTTTTGGTATGTTTGTCGTCGGCTGAATTGCTGCACGGTCAATCAGGATATTTTTGGAGGTGAATTGGACAGTTTGTTTCCAGCACCAAGTTGGATGTAAATCCGCCACTTTTCCTCCACAAATCGTAAAATTTACCACACAATATTTCCACCAGCAGTAAATCGTAAAAAATGATAATATGGCAATGTAAGAAAAAAGGCGGTAATTACGTTACCATGAAAACAAGTGGCAGTAACAGAATTCCTGTCCATTTTTTCCCACAAGGCCAAATTTGGAATGAGACCGATAGTATTATTTTTTCTGATATTAAGTGTGCA
Organism: Ambystoma mexicanum; assembly: GCF_040938575.1. NCBI lineage: Eukaryota > Metazoa > Chordata > Amphibia > Caudata > Ambystomatidae > Ambystoma > Ambystoma mexicanum. The sequence goes on along the minus strand of NC_090930.1, from coordinate 6,617,503 downwards.
TTGCATTTACTGAAACGGGTGAAGCGAAGCGTCACACTGGCTTCCAAAACATCTAAGCTAGGCGAGCAGAGGGCGATGAGGGAAACCAAAGCCTGCTGCGACGCAGCCCCAAGAGGGATCAGTGGTGGCTGGGGCCTTGGCAGTGCATGGACGCAGCCCCAAGAGGGATCAGTGGTGGCTGGGGCTTGGCAGTGCGTGGACGCAGGCCCAAGAGGGGTCAGTGGTGGCTGGGGGCTTGGCAGTTCGTGGACGCAGCCCCAAGAGAGATCAGTGGTGGCTGGGGGCTTGGCAGTGCGTGGACGCAACCCCAAGAGGGATCAGTTGTGGCTGGGTGCTTGGCAATGCGTGGACGCAGCCCCAAGAGGCCTCAGTGGTGGCTGGGGACTTTGCAGTGCGTGGCACAGCCCCAAAAACGATCAGTGGTGGCTGGGGACTTAGCAGTGCGTGGACACAGCCCCAAGAGGGATCAGTGGTGGCTGGGGGCTTGGCAGTGCGTCGACGCAGCCCCAAGAGGGATCAGTGGTGGCTGGGGGCTTGGCAGTGCGTGCACGCAGCCCCTGGAGGGATCAGTGGTGGTTGGTGGCTTGGCAGTACGTGGACGCAGCCCCAAGAGGGATCAGTGATGGCTGGGGCTTGGCAGTGCGTGGACGCAGCGCCAAGAGGGATCAGAAGTGGCTGGGGGCTTGGCAGTGCGTCGAAGCAGCCCCAAGAGGGATCAGTGGTGGCTGGGGGCTTGGCAGTGCATGGACCCAGCCCCAAGAGGGATCAGTGGTGGCTGGGGCTTGGCAGTGCGTGGAAACAGCCCCAAGATGGATCAGTGGTGGCTGGGGGCTTGGCAGTGCGTGGACGCTGCACCAAGAGGGATCAGTGGTGGCTGGGGGCTTGGCAGTGCGTGGACGCAGCCCCAAGAGGGATCAGTGGTGGCTGGGGACTTGGCAGTGCGTGGACGCAGCCCCAAGAGGGATCAGTGGTGGCTGGGGGCTTGGCAGTGCGTGGACGCAGCCCCAAGAGGGATCAGTGGTGGCTGGGGCCTTGGCAGTGCGTGGACGGAGCCCCAAGAGGGATCAGTGGTGGCGGGGCCTTGGCAGTGCGTGGACGCAGCCCCAAGAAGGATCAGTGGTGGCTGGAGCCTTGGCAGTGCGTGGACGCAGCCCCAAGAGGGATCAGTTGTGGCTGGGTGCTTGGCAATGCGTGGACGCAGCCCCAAGAGGCCTCAGTGGTGGCTGGGGACTTTGCAGTGCGTGGCGCAGCCCCAAAAACGATCAGTGGTGGCTGGGGACTTAGCAGTGCGTGGACACAGCCCCAAGAGGGATCAGTGGTGGCTGGGGGCTTGGCAGTGCGTCGACGCAGCCCCAAGAGGGATCAGTGGTGGCTGGGGGCTTGGCAGTGCATGCACGCAGCCCCTGGAGGGATCAGTGGTGGTTGGTGGCTTGGCAGTGCGTGGACGCAGCCCCAAGAGGGATCAGTGATGGCTGGGGCTTGGCAGTGCGTGGACGCAGCGCCAAGAGGGATCAGAAGTGGCTGGGGGCTTGGCAGTGCGTGGAAGCAGCCCCAAGAGGGATCAGTGGTGGCTGGGGGCTTGGCAGTGCATGGACCCAGCCCCAAGAGGGATCAGTGGTGGCTGGGGCTTGGCAGTGCGTGGAAACAGCCCCAAGATGGATCAATGGTGGCTGGGGGCTTGGCAGTGCGTGGACGCTGCACCAAGAGGGATCAGTGGTGGCTGGGGGCTTGGCAGTGCGTGGACGCAGCCCCAAGAGGGATCAGTGGTGGCTGGGGACTTGGCAGTGCGTGGACGCAGCCCCAAGAGGGATCAGTGGTGGCTGGGGGCTTGGCAGTGCGTGGACGCAGCCCCAAGAGGGATCATTGGTGGCTGGGGCCTTGGCAGTGTGTGGACGGAGCCCCAAGAGGGATCAGTGGTGGCGGGGCCTTGGCAGTGCGTGGACGCAGCCCCAAGAAGGATCAGTGGTGGCTGGAGCCTTGGCAGTGCGTGGACGCAGCCTCAAGAGGGATCAGTGGTGGCTGGGGCCTTGGCAGTGGTGGAAGCAGCTCCAAGAGGGATCGGTGGTGGCTGGGGGCTTGGCAGTGCGTGGACGCAGCCCCAAGAGGGAACGGTGGTGGCTGGGGGCTTGGCAGTGCATGGACGCAGCCCCAAGAGGGATCGGTGGTGGCTGGGGGCTTTGCAGTGCGTGGACGCAGCCCCACGAGGGATCAGTGGTGGCTGGGGGCTTGGCAGTGCGTGGACGCAGCCCAAAAAGGGATCAGTGGTGGCTGGGGACTTGGCAGTGCGTGGACGCAGCCCCAAGAGGGATCAGTGGTGGCTGGGGCTTGGCAGTGCGTGGACGCAGCCCCAAGAGGGATCAGTGGTGGCTGGGGCCTTGGCAGTGCTTGGACGCAGCCCCAAGAGGGATTAGTGGTGGCTGGGGCCTTGGTAGTGCGTGGACGCAGCCCCAAGAGGGATCAGTGGTGGCTGGGGCCTTGGCAGTGCGTGGACGCAGCCCCAAGAGGGATCAGTGCTGGCTGGGGCCTTGGCAGTGCGTGGACGTAGCCTCAAGAGGGATCAGTGGTGGCTGGCGCCTTGGCAGTGCGTGGACGCACCCCCAAGAGGGATCGGTGGTGGCTGGGGGCTTTACAGTGCATGGACGCAGCCCCAAGAGGGATCGGTGGTGGCTGGGGGCTTCACAGTGCATGGACGCAGCCCCAAGAGGGATCAGTGGTGGGTGGGGATTTTGCAGTGCATGGACGCAGCCCCACGAGGGATCAGTGGTGGCTGGGGCCTTGGCAGTGTGTGGTCGCAGCCCCAAGAGGGATCAGTGGTGGCTGGAGGCTTGGCAGTGTGTGGACACAGCCTCAAGAGGGATCAGTGGTGGCTGGGGGCTTGGCAGTGCGTGGACGCAGCCCCAAGACAGATCAGTTGTGGCTGGGGGCTTGGCAGTGCGTGGACGCAGCCTCAAGAGGGCTCAGTGGTGGCTGGGGACTTTGCAGTGCGTGGACGCAGCCCCAAGAGGGATCAGTGGTGCCTGGGGCTTGGCAGTGCGTGGACGAAGCCCCAAGAGAGATCAGTGGTGGCTGGGGCCTTGGCAGTGCATGGACACAGCCCCAAGAGGGATCGGTGGTGGCTGGGGCCTTGGCAGTGCGTGGACGCAGCCCTAAGAGGGATCAGTGGTGGCTGGGCCTTGGCAGTGCGTGGACGCAGCCCCAAGAAGGATCAGTGGTGGCTGGGGCCTTAACAGTGTGTGGACGCAGCCCCAAGAGGGATCAGTGGTGGCTGGGGGCTTGGCAGTGCATGGACGCAGCCCCAAGAGGGATCAGTGGTGGCTGGGGACTTTGCAGTGCGTGGACGCAGGCCCAAGAGGGATCAGTGGTGGCTGGGGCCTTGGCAGTGCGTGGACGCAGGCCCAAGAAGGATCAGTGGTGGCTGGGGGCTTGGCAGTGCGTGGACGCAGCCCAAAGAGGGATCAGTGGTGGCTGGGGGCTTGGCAGTGCGTGGACGCAGCCCCAAGAGGGATCAGTTGTGGCTGGGTGCTTGGCAGTGCATGGACGCAGCCCCAAGAGGGCTCAGTGGTGGCTGGGGACTTTGCAGTGCGTGGACGTAGCCCCAAAAGGGATCAGTGGTGGCTGGGAGCTTGGCAGTGCGTGGACGAAGCCCCACGGGGGATCAGTGGTGACTGTGGGCTTGGCAGTGCATGGACGCAGCCCCAAGAGGGATCAGTGGTGGCTGAGGACTTTACAGTGGGTGGACGCAGCCCAAGAGGAATCAGTGGTGGCTGGAGCCTTGGAAGTGCGTGGACGCAGCTCCAAGAGGGATCAGTGGTGGCTGAGGACTTTGCAGTGGGTGGACGCAGCCCAAGAGGAATCAGTGGTGGCTGGGGCCTTGGAAGTGTGTGGACGCAGCTCCAAGAGGGATCAGTGGTGGCTGGGGGCTTGGCAGTGCGTGGACGCAGCCTCAAGTGGGATCAGTGGTGGCTGGGGGCTTGGCAGTGTGTGGACGCAGCCCCAAGAGGGATCAGTGGTGGCTGGGGGCTTGGCAGTGCGTGGACACAGCCCCAAAAGGGCTCAGTGGTGGCTGGGGACTTGGCAGTGCGTGAACGTAGCCTCAAGAGGGATCAGTGGTGGCTGGGGGCTTGGCAGTGCGTGGACGCAACCCCAAGAGGGATAAGTGGTGGCTGGGGGCTTGGCAGTGCGTGGACGCAGCCCCAAGAGGGATCAGTGGTGGCTGGGGGCTTGGCAGTGCGTGGACGCAGCCCCAAGAGGGATCAGTGGTGGCTGGGGGCTTGGCAGTGCGTGGACGCAGCCCCAAGAGGGATCAGTTGTGGCTGGGTGCTTGGCAGTGCGTGGACGCAGCCCCAAGAGGCCTCAGTGGTGGCTGGGGACTTTGCAGTGCATGGCGCAGCCCCAAAAACGATCAGTGGTGGCTGGGGACTTAGCAGTGTGTGGACACAGCCCCAAAAGGGATCAGTGGTGGCTGGGGGCTTGGCAGTGCGTGGACGCAGCCCCTGGAGGGATCAGTGGTGGTTGGTGGCTTGGCAGTGCGTGGACGCAGCCCCAAGAGGGATCAGTGGTGGCTGGGGGCTTGGCAGTGCATGGATGCAGCCCCAAGAGGGATCAGTTGTGGTTGGGGGCTTGGCAGTGCATGGACGCAGCCCCAAGAGGCCTCAGTGGTGGCTGGGGACTTTGCAGTGCGTGGACGCAGCCCCAAAAGGGATCAGTGGTGGCTGGGGACTTGGCAGTGCGTGGACGCAGCCCCAAGAGGGATCAGTGGCGGCTGGGTGCTTGGCAGTGCGTGGACGCAGCCCCAAGAGGGATCAGTGGTGGATGGTGGCTTGGCAGTGCGTGGACGCAGCCCCAAGAGGGATCAGTGGTGGCTGAGGGCTTGGCAGTACGTGGACGCAGCCCCAAGAGGGATCAGTGGTGGGTGAGGGCTTGGCAGTGCATGGATGCAGCCCCAAGAGGGATCAGTTGTGGCTGTGGGCTTGGCAGTGCGTGGACACAGCCCCAAGAGGCCTCAGTGGTGGCTGGGGACTTTGCAGTGCGTGGACTCAGCCCCAAAAGGGATCAGTGGTGGCTGGGGACTTGGCAGTGGGTGGACGCAGCCCCAAGAGGGATCAGTGGTGGCTGGGGGCTTGGCAATGCGTGGACGCAGCCCCAAGAGGGATCAATGTGGCTGGGGGCATTGCAGTGCGTGGACGCAACCCCAAGAGGGATCAGTGGTGGCTGCGGGCTTGGCAGTGCGTGGGCGCAGCCCAAAAAGGGATCAGTGGTGGCTGGGGGCTTGCAAGTGCGTGGACCCATTCCCAAGAGGGATCAGTGGTGGCTGGGCACTTTGCAGTGCATGGACGCAGCCCCAAGAGGGATCATTGGTGGCTGGGGCCTTGGCAGTGCGTGGACGCAGGCCCAAGAGGGATCAGTGGTGGCTGGGGGCTTGGCAGTGCGTGGACGCAGCCCCAAGAGGGATCAGTGGTGGCTGGGGGCTTGGCAGTGTGTGGATGCAGCCCCAAGAGGGATCAGTGGTGGCTGGGGGCTTGACAGTGCGTGGATGCAGCCCCAAGGGATCAGTGGTGGCTGGGGGCTTGGCAGTGTGTGGATGCAGCCCCAAGAGGGATCAGTGGTGGTTGGGGCCTTGGCAGTGCGTGGACGCAACCCCAAGAGGGATCAGTGGTGGCTGGGGGCTTGGCAGTGCGTGGACGCAGCCCCAAGAGGGATCAGTGGTGGCTGGGGGCTTGGCAGTGCGTGGACGCAGTCCCAAGAGGGATCAGTGGTGGCTGGGGGCTTGGCAGTGCGTGGACGCAGCCCCAAGAGGGATCAGTGGTGGCTGGGGGCTGGGCAGTGCATGGACGCAGCCCCAAGAGGGCTTGGTGGTGGCTGGGGACTTTGCAGTGCGTGGACGCAGCCCGAAGAGGGATCAGTGGTGGCTGGGGACTTTGCAGTGCATGGACGCAGGCCCAAGAGGGATCAGTGGTGGCTGGGGCCTTGGCAGTGCGTGGACGCAGGCCCAAGAAGGATCAGTGGTGGCTGGGGGCTTGGCAGTGCGTGGACGCAGCCCAAAGAGGGATCAGTGGTGGCTGGGGGCTTGGCAGTGCGTGGACGCAGCCCCAAGAGGGATCAGTTGTGGCTGGGGGCTTGGCAGTGCGTGGATGTAGCCCCAAGAGGGCTCAGTGGTGGCTGGGGACTTTGCAGTGCGTGGACACAGCCCCAAAAGGGATCAGTGGTGGCTGGGAGCTTGGCAGTGCGTGGACGAAGCCCCATGGGGGATCAGTGGTGACTGGGGGCTTGGCAGTGCATGGACGCAGCCCCAAGAGGGATCAGTGGTGGCTGAGGACTTTGCAGTGCGTGGACGCAGCCCAAGAGGAATCAGTGGTGGATGGGGCCTTGGAAGTGTGTGGACGCAGCTCCAAGAGGGATCAGTGGTGGCTGGGGGCTTGGCAGTGTGTGGACGCAGCCCCAAGAGGGATCAGTGGTGGCTGGGGGCTTGGCAGTGCGTGGACACAGCCCCAAGAGGGATCAGTTGTGGCTGGGGGCTTGGCAGTGCGTGGACGCAGCCCCAAAAGGGCTTAGTGGTGGCTGGGGACTTGGCAGTGCGTGGACGCAGCCCCAAGAGTGATCAGTGGTGGCTAGGGGTTTGGCAGTGCGTGGACGCAACCACAAGAGGGATAAGTGGTGGCTGGGGGCATGGCAGTACATGGACGCAGCCCCAAGAGGGATCAGTGGTGGCTGGGGGCTTGGCAGTTCGTGGACGCAGCCCCAAGAGGGATCAGTGGTGGCTGGGGGCTTGGCAGTGCGTGGACGCAGCCCCAAGAGGGATCAGTTGTGGCTGGGTGCTTGGCAGTGCGTGGACGCAGCCCCAAGAGGCCTCAGTGGTGGCTGGGGACTTTGCAGTGCATGGCGCAGCCCCAAAAACGATCAGTGGTGGCTGGGGATTTAGCAGTGCGTGGATACAGCCCCAAAAAGGATCAGTGGTGGCTGGTGGCTGGCAGTGCTGGACGCAGCCCCAAGAGGGATCAGTGGTGGCTGGGGGCTTGGCAGTGCGTGGACGCAGCCCCTGGAGGGATCAGTGGTGGTTGGTGGCTTGGCAGTGCGTGGACGTAGCCCCAAGAGGGATCAGTGGTGGCTGGGGGCTTGGCAGTGCATGGACGTAGCCCCAAGAGGGATCAGTTGTAGTTGGGGGCTTGGCAGTGCATGGATGCAGCCCCAAGAGGCCTCAGTGGTGGCTGGGGACTTTGCAGTGCGTGGACGCAGCCCCAAAAGGGATCAGTGGTGGCTGGGGACTTGTCAGTGTGTGGACGCAGCCCCAAGAGGGATCAGTGGCGGCTGGGTGCTTGGCAGTGCGTGGACGCAGCCCCAAGAGGGATCAGTGGTGTTTGGTGGCTTGGCAGTGCGTGGACGCAGCCCCAAGAGGGATCAGTGGTGGCTGATGGCTTGGCAGTACGTGGACGCAGCCCCAAGAGGGATCAGTGGTGGGTGAGGGCTTGGCAGTGCATGGATGCAGCCCCAAGAGGGATCAGTGGTGGCTGAGGACTTTGCAGTGCGTGGACGCAGCCCAAGAGGAATCAGTGGTGGATGGGGCCTTGGAAGTGTGTGGACGCAGCTCCAAGAGGGATCAGTGGTGGCTGGGGGCTTGGCAGTGTGTGGACGCAGCCCCAAGAGGGATCAGTGGTGGCTGGGGGCTTGGCAGTGCGTGGACACAGCCCCAAGAGGGATCAGTTGTGGCTGGGGGCTTGGCAGTGCGTGGACGCAGCCCCAAAAGGGCTTAGTGGTGGCTGGGGACTTGGCAGTGCGTGGACGCAGCCCCAAGAGGGATCAGTGGTGGCTGGGGGTTTGGCAGTGCGTGGACGCAACCCCAAGAGGGATAAGTGGTGGCTGGGGGCATGGCAGTACATGGACGCAGCCCCAAGAGGGATCAGTGGTGGCTGGGGGCTTGGCAGTTCGTGGACGCAGCCCCAAGAGGGATCAGTGGTGGCTGGGGGCTTGGCAGTGCGTGGACGCAGCCCCAAGAGGGATCAGTTGTGGCTGGGTGCTTGGCAGTGCGTGGACGCAGCCCCAAGAGGCCTCAGTGGTGGCTGGGGACTTTGCAGTGCATGGCGCAGCCCCAAAAACGATCAGTGGTGGCTGGGGATTTAGCAGTGCGTGGACACAGCCCCAAAAGGGATCAGTGGTGGCTGGTGGCTTGGCAGTGCTGGACGCAGCCCCAAGAGGGATCAGTGGTGGCTGGGGGCTTGGCAGTGCGTGGACGCAGCCCCTGGAGGGATCAGTGGTGGTTGGTGGCTTGGCAGTGCGTGGACGTAGCCCCAAGAGGGATCAGTGGTGGCTGGGGGCTTGGCAGTGCATGGACGTAGCCCCAAGAGGGATCAGTTGTAGTTGGGGGCTTGGCAGTGCATGGATGCAGCCCCAAGAGGCCTCAGTGGTGGCTGGGGACTTTGCAGTGCGTGGACGCAGCCCCAAAAGGGATCAGTGGTGGCTGGGGACTTGTCAGTGCATGGACGCAACACCAAGAGGGATCAGTGGCGGCTGGGTGCTTGGCAGTGCGTGGACGCAGCCCCAAGAGGGATCAGTGGTGTTTGGTGGCTTGGCAGTGCGTGGACGCAGCCCCAAGAGGGATCAGTGGTGGCTGACGGCTTGGCAGTACGTGGACGCAGCCCCAAGAGGGATCAGTGGTGGGTGAGGGCTTGGCAGTGCATGGATGCAGCCCCAAGAGGGATCAGTTGTGGCTGTGGGCTTGGCAGTGCGTGGACACAGACCCAAGAGGCGTCAGTGGTGGCTGGGGACTTTGCAGTGCGTGGACGCAGCCCCAAAAGGGATCAGTGGTGGCTGGGGACTTGGCAGTGCGTGGACGCAGCCCCAAGAGGGATCAGTGGTGGCTGGGGGCTTGGCAGTGCGTGGACGCAGCCCCAAGAGGGATCAGTGGTGCCTGGGGCTTGGCAGTGCGTGGACAAAGCCCCAAGAGAGATCAGTGGTGGCTGGGGCCTTGGCAGTGCGTGGACCCAGCCCCAAGAGGGATCAGTGGTGACTGGGGCCTTGGCAGTGCGTGGACGCAGCCCTAAGAGGGATCAGTGGTGTCTGGGGCCTTGGCAGTGCGTGGACGCAGCCATAAGAAGGATCAGTGGTGGCTGGGGCCTTAGCAGTGTGTGGACGCAGCCTCAAGAGGGATCAGTGGTGGCTGGGGCCTTGGCAGTGTGTGGACGCAGCCCCAAGAAGGATCAGTGGTGGCTGGGGCCTTAGCAGTGTGTGGAAGCAGCCTCAAGAGGGATCAGTGGTGGCTGGGGCCTTGGCAGTGTGTGGACGCAGCCCCAAGAGGGATCAGTGGTGGCTGGGGGCTTGGCAGTGCGTGGACGCAGCCCCAAGAGGGATCAGTGGTGGCTGGGGCTTGGCAGTTGTGGACGCAGCCCCAAGAGGGATCAGTGGTGGCTGGGGCCTTGGCAGTGCGTCGACGCAGCCCCAAGAGGGATCAGTGGTGGCTGGGGCCTTGGCAGTGCGTCGACGCAGCCCCAAGAGGGATCAGTGGTGGCTGGGGCCTTGGCAGTGTGTGGACGCAGCCCCAAGAGGGATCAGTGGTGGCTGGGGCCTTGGCAGTGTGTACGCAGCCTCAAGAGGGATCTGTGGTAGCTGGGGCCTTGGCAGTGTGTGGACGCAGCCCCAATAGTGATCAGTGGTGGCTGGGGGCTTGGCAGTGCGTGGACGCAGCCCCAAGAGGGATCAGTGGTGGCTGAGTGCTTGGCAGTGCGTGGACACAGCCCAAAAATTGATCAGTGGTGGCTGGGGGCTTGCAAGTGCGTGGACCCATTCCCAAGAGGGATCGATGGTGGCTGGGGACATTGCAGTGCGTGGACGCAACCCCAAGAGGGATCAGTGGTGGCTGGGGGCTTGGCAGTGCGTGGACGCAGCCCAAAAAGGGATCAGTGGTGGCTGGGGGTTTGCAAGTGCGTTGACCCATTCCCAAGAGGGATCAGTGGTGGCTGGGGACTTTGCAGTGCGGTGACGCAGCCCCAAGAGGGATCAGTGGTGGCTGGGGCCTTGGCAGTGCGTGGTCGCAGCCCGAAGAGGGATCAGTGGTGGCTGGGGGTTTGGCAGTGCGTGGTCGCAGCCTCAAGAGGGATCAGTGGTGGCTTGGGGCTTGGCAGTGCGTGGACGCAGCCCCAAGAGGGATCAGTGGTGGCTGGGGCCTTGGCAGTGCGTGGACGCAGGCCCAAGAGGGATTAGTGGTGGCTTGGGGCTTGGCAGTGCGTGGACGCAGCCCCAAGAGGGATCAGTGGTGGTTGGGGCCTTGGCAGTGCGTGGACGCAACCCCAAGAGGGATCAGTGGTGGCTGGGGGCTTGGCAGTGCGTGGACGCAGCCCCAAGGGATCAGTGGTGGCTGGGGGCTTGGCAGTGTGTGGATGCAGCCCCAAGAGGGATCAGTGGTGGTTGGGGCCTTGGCAGTGCGTGGACGCAACCCCAAGAGGGATCAGTGGTGGCTGGGGGCTTGGCAGTGCGTGGACGCAGCCCCAAGAGGGATCAGTGGTGGCTGGGGGCTTGGCAGTGCGTGGACGCAGTCCCAAGAGGGATCAGTGGTGGCTGGGGGCTTGGCAGTGCGTGGACGCAGCCCCAAGAGGGATCAGTGGTGGCTGGGGGCTGGGCAGTGCATGGACGCAGCCCCAAGAGGGCTTGGTGGTGGCTGGGGACTTTGCAGTGCGTGGACGCAGCCCGAAGAGGGATCAGTGGTGGCTGGGGACTTTGCAGTGCATGGACGCAGGCCCAAGAGGGATCAGTGGTGGCTGGGGCCTTGGCAGTGCGTGGACGCAGGCCCAAGAAGGATCAGTGGTGGCTGGGGGCTTGGCAGTGCGTGGACGCAGCCCGAAGAGGGATCAGTGGTGGCTGGGGGCTTGGCAGTGCGTGGACGCAGCCCCAAGAGGGATCAGTTGTGGCTGGGGGCTTGGCAGTGCGTGGACGTAGCCCCAAGAGGGCTCAGTGGTGGCTGGGGACTTTGCAGTGCGTGGACACAGCCCCAAAAGGGATCAGTGGTGGCTGGGAGCTTGGCAGTGCGTGGACGAAGCCCCATGGGGGATCAGTGGTGACTGGGGGCTTGGCAGTGCATGGACGCAGCCCCAAGAGGGATCAGTGGTGGCTGAGGACTTTGCAGTGCGTGGACGCAGCCCAAGAGGAATCAGTGGTGGATGGGGCCTTGGAAGTGTGTGGACGCAGCTCCAAGAGGGATCAGTGGTGGCTGGGGGCTTGGCAGTGTGTGGACGCAGCCCCAAGAGGGATCAGTGGTGGCTGGGGGCTTGGCAGTGCGTGGACACAGCCCCAAGAGGGATCAGTTGTGGCTGGGGGCTTGGCAGTGCGTGGACGCAGCCCCAAAAGGGCTTAGTGGTGGCTGGGGACTTGGCAGTGCGTGGACGCAGCCCCAAGAGGGATCAGTGGTGGCTAGGGGTTTGGCAGTGCGTGGACGCAACCACAAGAGGGATAAGTGGTGGCTGGGGGCATGGCAGTACATGGACGCAGCCCCAAGAGGGATCAGTGGTGGCTGGGGGCTTGGCAGTTCGTGGACGCAGCCCCAAGAGGGATCAGTGGTGGCTGGGGGCTTGGCAGTGCGTGGACGCAGCCCCAAGAGGGATCAGTTGTGGCTGGGTGCTTGGCAGTGCGTGGACGCAGCCCCAAGAGGCCTCAGTGGTGGCTGGGGACTTTGCAGTGCATGGCGCAGCCCCAAAAACGATCAGTGGTGGCTGGGGATTTAGCAGTGCGTGGATACAGCCCCAAAAGGGATCAGTGGTGGCTGGTGGCTGGCAGTGCTGGACGCAGCCCCAAGAGGGATCAGTGGTGGCTGGGGGCTTGGCAGTGCGTGGACGCAGCCCCTGGAGGGATCAGTGGTGGTTGGTGGCTTGGCAGTGCGTGGACGTAGCCCCAAGAGGGATCAGTGGTGGCTGGGGGCTTGGCAGTGCATGGACGTAGCCCCAAGAGGGATCAGTTGTAGTTGGGGGCTTGGCAGTGCATGGATGCAGCCCCAAGAGGCCTCAGTGGTGGCTGGGGACTTTGCAGTGCGTGGACGCAGCCCCAAAAGGGATCAGTGGTGGCTGGGGACTTGTCAGTGTGTGGACGCAGCCCCAAGAGGGATCAGTGGCGGCTGGGTGCTTGGCAGTGCGTGGACGCAGCCCCAAGAGGGATCAGTGGTGTTTGGTGGCTTGGCAGTGCGTGGACGCAGCCCCAAGAGGGATCAGTGGTGGCTGATGGCTTGGCAGTACGTGGACGCAGCCCCAAGAGGGATCAGTGGTGGGTGAGGGCTTGGCAGTGCATGGATGCAGCCCCAAGAGGGATCAGTGGTGGCTGAGGACTTTGCAGTGCGTGGACGCTGCCCAAGAGGAATCAGTGGTGGATGGGGCCTTGGAAGTGTGTGGACGCAGCTCCAAGAGGGATCAGTGGTGGCTGGGGGCTTGGCAGTGTGTGGACGCAGCCCCAAGAGGGATCAGTGGTGGCTGGGGGCTTGGCAGTGCGTGGACACAGCCCCAAGAGGGATCAGTTGTGGCTGGGGGCTTGGCAGTGCGTGGACGCAGCCCCAAAAGGGCTTAGTGGTGGCTGGGGACTTGGCAGTGCGTGGACGCAGCCCCAAGAGGGATCAGTGGTGGCTGGGGGTTTGGCAGTGCGTGGACGCAACCCCAAGAGGGATAAGTGGTGGCTGGGGGCATGGCAGTACATGGACGCAGCCCCAAGAGGGATCAGTGGTGGCTGGGGGCTTGGCAGTTCGTGGACACAGCCCCAAGAGGGATCAGTGGTGGCTGGGGGCTTGGCAGTGCGTGGACGCAGCCCCAAGAGGGATCAGTTGTGGCTGGGTGCTTGGCAGTGCGTGGACGCAGCCCCAAGAGGCCTCAGTGGTGGCTGGGGACTTTGCAGTGCATGGCGCAGCCCCAAAAACGATCAGTGGTGGCTGGGGATTTAGCAGTGCGTGGACACAGCCCCAAAAGGGATCAGTGGTGGCTGGTGGCTTGGCAGTGCTGGACGCAGCCCCAAGAGGGATCAGTGGTGGCTGGGGGCTTGGCAGTGCGTGGACGCAGCCCCTGGAGGGATCAGTGGTGGTTGGTGGCTTGGCAGTGCGTGGACGTAGCCCCAAGAGGGATCAGTGGTGGCTGGGGGCTTGGCAGTGCATGGACGTAGCCCCAAGAGGGATCAGTTGTAGTTGGGGGCTTGGCAGTGCATGGATGCAGCCCCAAGAGGCCTCAGTGGTGGCTGGGGACTTTGCAGTGCGTGGACGCAGCCCCAAAAGGGATCAGTGGTGGCTGGGGACTTGTCAGTGCATGGACGCAACACCAAGAGGGATCAGTGGCGGCTGGGTGCTTGGCAGTGCGTGGACGCAGCCCCAAGAGGGATCAGTGGTGTTTGGTGGCTTGGCAGTGCGTGGACGCAGCCCCAAGAGGGATCAGTGGTGGCTGACGGCTTGGCAGTACGTGGACGCAGCCCCAAGAGGGATCAGTGGTGGGTGAGGGCTTGGCAGTGCATGGATGCAGCCCCAAGAGGGATCAGTTGTGGCTGTGGGCTTGGCAGTGCGTGGACACAGACCCAAGAGGCGTCAGTGGTGGCTGGGGACTTTGCAGTGCGTGGACGCAGCCCCAAAAGGGATCAGTGGTGGCTGGGGACTTGGCAGTGCGTGGACGCAGCCCCAAGAGGGATCAGTGGTGGCTGGGGGCTTGGCAGTGCGTGGACGCAGCCCCAAGAGGGATCAGTGGTGCCTGGGGCTTGGCAGTGCGTGGACAAAGCCCCAAGAGAGATCAGTGGTGGCTGGGGCCTTGGCAGTGCGTGGACCCAGCCCCAAGAGGGATCAGTGGTGACTGGGGCCTTGGCAGTGCGTGGACGCAGCCCTAAGAGGGATCAGTGGTGTCTGGGGCCTTGGCAGTGCGTGGACGCAGCCATAAGAAGGATCAGTGGTGGCTGGGGCCTTAGCAGTGTGTGGACGCAGCCTCAAGAGGGATCAGTGGTGGCTGGGGCCTTGGCAGTGTGTGGACGCAGCCCCAAGAAGGATCAGTGGTGGCTGGGGCCTTAGCAGTGTGTGGAAGCAGCCTCAAGAGGGATCAGTGGTGGCTGGGGCCTTGGCAGTGTGTGGACGCAGCCCCAAGAGGGATCAGTGGTGGCTGGGGGCTTGGCAGTGCGTGGACGCAGCCCCAAGAGGGATCAGTGGTGGCTGGGGCTTGGCAGTTGTGGACGCAGCCCCAAGAGGGATCAGTGGTGGCTGGGGCCTTGGCAGTGCGTCGACGCAGCCCCAAGAGGGATCAGTGGTGGCTGGGGCCTTGGCAGTGCGTCGACGCAGCCCCAAGAGGGATCAGTGGTGGCTGGGGCCTTGGCAGTGTGTGGACGCAGCCCCAAGAGGGATCAGTGGTGGCTGGGGCCTTGGCAGTGTGTACGCAGCCTCAAGAGGGATCTGTGGTAGCTGGGGCCTTGGCAGTGTGTGGACGCAGCCCCAATAGTGATCAGTGGTGGCTGGGGGCTTGGCAGTGCGTGGACGCAGCCCCAAGAGGGATCAGTGGTGGCTGAGTGCTTGGCAGTGCGTGGACACAGCCCAAAAATTGATCAGTGGTGGCTGGGGGCTTGCAAGTGCGTGGACCCATTCCCAAGAGGGATCGATGGTGGCTGGGGACATTGCAGTGCGTGGACGCAACCCCAAGAGGGATCAGTGGTGGCTGGGGGCTTGGCAGTGCGTGGACGCAGCCCAAAAAGGGATCAGTGGTGGCTGGGGGTTTGCAAGTGCGTTGACCCATTCCCAAGAGGGATGAGTGGTGGCTGGGGACTTTGCAGTGCGGTGACGCAGCCCCAAGAGGGATCAGTGGTGGCTGGGGCCTTGGCAGTGCGTGGTCGCAGCCCGAAGAGGGATCAGTGGTGGCTGGGGGTTTGGCAGTGCGTGGTCGCAGCCTCAAGAGGGATCAGTGGTGGCTTGGGGCTTGGCAGTGCGTGGACGCAGCCCCAAGAGGGATCAGTGGTGGCTGGGGCCTTGGCAGTGCGTGGACGCAGGCCCAAGAGGGATTAGTGGTGGCTTGGGGCTTGGCAGTGCGTGGACGCAGCCCCAAGAGGGATCAGTGGTGGCTGGGGGCTTGACAGTGCGTGGACGCAGCCCCAAGAGATATCGATGTGGCTGGGGGCATTGCAGTGCGTGGACGCAACCCCAAGAGGGATCAGTGGTGGCTGGGGGCTTGGCAGTGCGTGGACGCAGCCCAAAAAGGGATCAGTGGTGGCTGGGGGCTTGCAAGTGCGTGGACCCATTGACAAGAGGGATCAGTGGTGGCTGGGGACTTTACAGTGCGTGGATGCAGCCCCAAGAGGGATCAGTGGTGGCTGGGGCCTTGGATGTGCGTGTTCGCAGCCCGAAGAGGGATCAGTGGTGGCTGGGGGCTTGCCAGTGCGTGGTCGCAGCCTCAAGAGGGATCAGTGGTGGCTGGGGGCTTGGCAGTGCGTGGATGCAGCCCCAAGAGGGATCAGTGGTGGCTGGGGCCTTGGCAGTGCGTGGACGCAGGCCCAAGAGGGATCAGTGGTGGCTGGGGGCCTGGCAGTGCGTGGACACAGCCCCAAGAGGGATCAGTGGTGGCTGGGGGCTTGGCAGTGTGTGGATGCAGCCCCAAGAGGGATCAGTGGTGGCTGGGGGCTTGACCGTGCGTGGATGCAGCCCCAAGGGATCAGTGGTGGCTGGGGGCTTGGCAGTGCATGGATGCAGCCCTAAGAGAGATCAGTGGTGCCTGGGGCCTTGGTAGTGCGTGGACGCAGCCCCAAGAGGGATCAGTGGTGGCTAGGGGCTTGGCAGTGCGTGGACGCAGCCCCAAGAGGGATCAGTGGTGGCTGGGGGCTTGGCAGTGCGTGGACGCAGTCCCAAGAGGGATCAGTGGTGGCTGGGGGTTTGGCAGTGCGTGGACGCAGCCCAAAGAGGGATCAGTGGTGGCTGGGGGCTTGGCAGTGCATGGACGCAGCCCCAAGAGGGATCAGTGGTGGCTGGGGGCTTGGCAGTGCGTGGACGCAGGCCCAAGAGGGATCAGTGGTGGCTGGGGCCTTGGCAGTGCGTGGACGCAGGCCCAAGGGGGATCAGTGGTGGCTGGGGGCTTGGCAGTGCGTGGACGCAGCCCGAAGAGGGATCAGTGGTGGCTGGGGACTTTGCAGTGCGTGGACGCAGCCCAAAAAGGGATCAGTGGTGGCTGGGGGTTTGCAAGTGCGTGGACCCATTCCCAAGAGGGATCAGTGGTGGCTCGGGACTTTGCAGTGCGGTGACGCAGCCCCAAGAGGGATCAGTGGTGGCTGGGGCCTTGGCAGTGCGTGGTCGCAGCCCGAAGAGGGATCAGTGGTGGCTGGGGGCTTGGCAGTGCGTGGTCGCAGCCTCAAGAGGGATCAGTGGTGGCTGGGGGCTTGGCAGTGCGTGGACGCAGCCCCAAGAGGGATCAGTGGTGGCTGGGGCCTTGGCAGTGCTTTGGCGCAGGCCCAAGAGGGATTAGTGGTGGCTTGGGGCTTGGCAGTGCGTGGACGCAGCCCCAAGAGAGATCAGTGGTGGCTGGGGGCTTGACAGTGCGTGGACGCAGCCCCAAGAGGTATCGATGTGGCTGGGGGCATTGCAGTGCGTGGACGCAACCCCAAGAGGGATCAGTGGTGGCCGGGGGCTTGGCAGTGCGTGGATGCAGCACAAAAAGGAATCAGTGGTGGCTGGGGACTTGCAAGTGCGTGGACCCATTCCCAAGAGGGATCAGTGGTGGCTGGGGACTTTACAGTGCGTGGATGCAGCCCCAAGAGGGATCAGTGGTGGCTGGGGCCTTGGATGTGCGTGTTCGCAGCCCGAAGAGGGATCAGTGGTGGCTGGGGGCTTGCCAGTCGTGGTCGCAGCCTCAAAAGGGATCAGTGGTGGCTGGGGGCTTGGCAGTGCGTGGATGCAGCCCCAAGAGGGATCAGTGGTGGCTGGGGCCTTGGCAGTGCGTGGACGCAGGCCCAAGAGGGATCAGTGGTGGCTGGGGGCCTGGCAGTGCGTGGACGCAGCCCCAAGAGGGATCAGTGGTGGCTTGGGGCTTGGCAGTGTGTGGATGCAGCCCCAAGAGGGATCAATGGTGGCTGGGGGCTTGACCGTGCGTGGACATAGCCCCAAGGGATCAGTGGTGGCTGGGGGCTTGGCAGTGCGTGGATGCAGCCCTAAGAGAGATCAGTGGTGCCTGGGGGCTTGGCAGTGCGTGGACGCAGCCCCTGGAGGGATCAGTGGTGGCTGGGGGCTTGGCAGTGCGTGGACGGGGGCTTGGCAGTGCGTGGACGCAGCCCCAAGAGGGCTCAGTGGTGGCTGGGGACTTTGCAGTGCGTGGACGCAGCCCGAAGAGGGATCAGTGGTGGCTGGGGACTTGGCAGTGCGTGGACGCCGGCCCAAGAGGGATCAGTGGTGGCTGGGGCCTTGGCAGTGCGTGGACGCAGGCCCAAGGGGGATCAGTGGTGGCTGGGGGCTTGGCAGTGCGTGGACGTAGCCCGAAGAGGGATCAGTGGTGGCTGGGGGCTTAGCAGTGCGTGGACGCAGCCCCAAGAGGGATCAGTTGTGGCTGGGGGCTTGGCAGTGCGTGGACGCAGCCCCAAGAGGGCTCAGTGGTGGCTGGGGACTTTGCAGTGCGTGGACGCAGCCTCAAAAGGGATCAGTGGTGGCTGGGGGCTTGGCAGTGCGTGGACGCAGCCCCACGAGGGATCAGTGGTGACTGGGGGCTTGGCAGTGCATGGACGCAGCCCCAAGAGGGATCAGTGGTGGCTGAGGACTTTGCAGTGCGTGGACGCAGCCCAAGAGGAATCAGTGGTGGCTGGGGCCTTGGCAGTGCGTGGACGCAGCCCCAAGAGGGATCAGTGGTGGCTGGGGGCTTGGCAGTGCATGGACACAGCCCCAAGAGGGATCAGTTGTGGCTGGGGACTTGGCAGTGCGTGGACGCAGCCCCAAGAGGGATCAGTGGTGGCTGGGGGCTTGGCAGTGCGTGGACGCAACCCCAAGAGGGAGCAGTGGTGGCTGGGGGCTTGGCAGTGCGTGGACGCAGCCCCAAGAGGGATCAGTGGTGGCTGGGGGCTTGGCAGTTTGTGGACGCAGCCCCAAGAGGGATCAGTGGTGGCTGGGGGCTTGGCAGTGTGTGGACGCAGCCCCAAGAGGGATCAGTTGTGGCTGGGTGCTTGTCGTGCGTGGACGCAGCCCCAAGAGGCCTCAGTGGTGGCTGGGGACTTTGCAGTGCGTGGCGCAGCCCCAAAAACGATCAGTGGTGGCTGGGGACTTAGCAGTGCGTGGACACAGCCCCAAGAGGGATCAGTGGTGGCTGGGGGCTTGGCAGTGCGTGGACGCAGCCCCAAGAGGGATCAGTGGTGGCTGGGGGCTTGGCAGTGCGTGGACGCAGCCCCTGGAGGGATCAGTGGTGGTTGGTGGCTTGGCAGTGCGTGGACGCAGCCCCAAGAGGGATCAGTGGTGGCTGGGGGCTTGGCAGTGCATGGACGCAGCCCCAAGAGGGATCAGTTGTGGTTGGGGGCTTGGCAGTGCATTGACGCAGCCCCAAGAGGCCTCAGTGGTGGCTGGGGACTTTGCAGTGCGTGGACGCAGCCCCAAAAGGGATCAGTGGTGGCTGGGGACTTGGCAGTGCGTGGACGCAGCCCCAAGAGGGATCAGTGGTGGCTGGGGGCTTGGCAGTGCGTGGACACAGCCCCAAGAGGGATCAGTGGTGGTTGGTGGTTTGGCAGTGCGTGGACGCAGCCCCAAGAGGGATCAGTGGTGGCTGAGGGCTTGGCAGTGCGTGGACGCAGCCCCAAGAGGGATCAGTGGTGGCTGAGGGCTTGGCAGTGCATGGATGCAGCCCCAAGAGGGATCAGGTGTGGCTGTGGGCTTGGCAGTGCGTGGACACTGCCCCAAGAGGCCTCAGTGGTGGCTGGGGACTTTGCAGTGTGTGGACGCAGCCCCAAAAGGGATCAGTGGTGGCTGGGGACTTGGCAGTGCGTGGACGCAGCCCCAAGAGGGATCAGTGGTGGCTGGGGGCTTGGCAGTGCGTGGACGCAGCCCCAAGAGGGATCAGTGGTGGCAGGGGGCTTGGCAGTGTGTGGACGCAGCCCCAAGAGGGATCAGTGGTGGTTGGTGGCTTGGCAGTGCGTGGACGCAGCCCCAAGAGGGATCAGTGGTGGCTGGGGGCTTTGCAGTATGTGGACGCAGCCCCAAGAGGGATCAGTGGTGGCTGGGGGCTTGGCATTGCATTGAGGCAGCCCCAAGAGGGATCAGTGGTGGCTGGTGGCTTTGCAGTGCGTGGACGCAGCCCCAAGAGGGCTCAGTGGTGGCTGGGGACTTGGCAGTGCGTGGACGCAGTGCCAAAAGGGAACAGTGGTGGCTGGGGACTTGGCAGTGCATGGACGCAGGCCCAAGAGGGTCAGTGGTGGCTGGGGGCTTGGCAGTGCGTGGACGCAGCCCCAAGAGGGATCAATGGTGGCTGTGGGCTTGGCAGTGCCTAGACGCAGCCCCAAGAGGGATCAGTGGTGGTTGGTGGCTTGGCAGTGCATGGACGCAGCCCCAAGAGGACTCAGTGGTGGCTGGGGACTTTGCAGTGCGTGGACGCAGCCCCACAAGGGATCAGTGGTGGCTGGGGACTTGGCAGTGCGTGGACGCAGCCCCAAGAGGGATCAGTGGTGGCAGGGGGCTTGGCAGTGCGTGGACGCAGCCCTAAGAGGGATCAGTGGTGGTTGGTGGCTTGGCAGTGCATGGACGCAGCCCCAAGAGGGATCAGTGGTGGCTGGGGGCTTGGCAGTGTGTGGACGCAGCCCCAAGAGGGCTCAGTGGTGGCTGGGGGCTTGGCAGTGCGTGGACGCAGCCCCAAGAGGGCTCAGTGGTGGCTGGGGACTTGGCAGTGCATGGACGCAGTGCCAAAAGGGAACAGTGGTGGCTGGGGACTTGGTAGTGCGTGGACACAGCCCCAAAAGGGATCAGTGGTGGCTGGGGACTTGGCAGTGCGTGGACGCAACCCCAAGAGGGATCAGTGTTGGCTGGGGGCTTGGCAGTGCGTGGACGCAGCCCCAAGATGGATCAGTGGTGGCAGGGGGCTTGGCAGTGTGTGGACGCAGCCCCAAGAGGGATCAGTGGTGGTTGGTGGCTTGGCAGTGCGTGGACGCAGCCCCAAGAGGGATCAGTGGTGGCTGGGGGCTTGGCAGTATGTGGACGCAGCCCCAAGAGGGATCAGTGGTGGCTGGGGGCTTGGCATTGCATTGAGGCAACCCCAAGAGGGATCAGTGGTGGCTGGTGGCGTTGCAGTGCGTGGACGCAGCCCCAAGAGGGCTCAGTGGTGGCTGGGGACTTGGCAGTGCGTGGACGCAGTGCCAAAAGGGAACAGTGGTGGCTGGGGACTTGGCAGTGCATGGACGCAGGCCCAAGAGGGTCAGTGGTGGCTGGGGGCTTGGCAGTGCATGGACGCAGCCCCAAGAGGGATCAGTGGTGGCTGTGGGCTTGGCAGTGCGTGGACGCAGCCCCAAGAGGGATCAGTGGTGGTTGGTGGCTTGGCAGTGCATGGACGCAGCCCCAAGAGGACTCAGTGGTGGCTGGGGACTTTGCAGTGCGTGGACGCAGCCCCACAAGGGATCAGTGGTGGCTGGGGACTTGGCAGTGCGTGGACGCAGCCCCAAGAGGGATCAGTGGTGGCTGGGGGCTTGGCAGTGCGTGGACGCAGCCCCAAGAGGGATCAGTGGTGGCAGGGGGCTTGGCAGTGCGTGGACGCAGCCCCAAGAGGGATCAGTGGTGGTTGGTGGCTTGGCAGTGCATGGACGCAGCCCCAAGAGGGATCAGTGGTGGCTGGGGGCTTGGCAGTGCATGGACGCAGCCCCAAGAGGGCTCAGTGGTGGCTGGGGACTTGGCAATGCATGGACGCAGTGCCAAAAGGGAACAGTGGTGGCTGGGGACTTGGTAGTGCGTGGACGCAGGCCCAAGAGGGGTCAGTGATGGCTGGGGGGTTGGCAGTGCATGGACGCAGCCCCAAGAGGGATCAGTGGTGGCTGGGGGCTTGGCAGTGCGTGGACGCAGCCCCAAGAGGGATCAGTGGTGGTGGGTGGCTTGGCAGTGCATGGACGAAGCCCCAAGAGGACTCAGTGGTGGCTGGGGACTTTGCAGTGTGTGGACGCAGCCCCAAAAGGGATCAGTGGTGGCTGGGGACTTGGCAATGCGTGGACGCACCCCCAAGAGGGATCAGTTGTGGTTGGGGGCTTGGCAGTGCATGGACGCAGCCCCAAGAGGCCTCAGTGGTGGCTGGGGACTTTGCAGTGCGTGGACGCAGCCCCAAAAGGGATGAGTGGTGGCTGGGGACTTGGCAGTGCGTGGACGCAACCCCAAGAGGGATCAGTGTTGGCTGGGGGCTTGGCAGTGCGTGGACACTGCCCCAAGAGGGATCAGTGGTGGTTGGTGGCTTGGCAGTGCGTGGACGCAGCCCCAAGAGGGATCAGTGGTGGCTGAGGGCTTCGCAGTTCATGGATGCAGCCCCAAGAGGGATCAGTTGTGGCTGTGGGCTTGGCATTGCATGGACACAGCCCCAAGAGGCCTCAGTGGTGGCTGGGGACTTTGCAGTGCGTGGACGCAGCCCCAAAAGGGATCAGTGGTGGCTGGGGACTTGGCAGTGCGTGGACGCAGCCCCAAGAGGGTTCAGTGGTGGCTGGGGGCTTCGCAGTGCGTGGACGCTGCCTCAAGAGGGATCAGTGGTGGTTGGTGGCTTGGCAGTGCGTGGACGCAGCCCCAAGAGGGATCAGTGGTGGCTGAGGGCTTGGCAGTTCATGGACGCAGCCCCAAGAGGGATCAGTTGTGATTGGGGGCTTGGCAGTGCATGGACGCAGCCCCAAGAGGCCTCAGTGGTGGCTGGGGACTTTGCAGTGCGTGGACGCAGCCCCAAAAGGGATCAGTGGTGGCTGGGGACTTGGCAGTGCGTGGACGCAGCCCCAAGAAGGATCAATGGTGGCTGGGGGCTTGGCAGTGCGTGGACGCAGCCCCAAGAGGGATCAGTGGTGGTTGGTGGCTTAGCAGTGCGTGGAGGCAGCCCCAAGAGGGATCAGTGGTGGCTGAGGGCTTGGCAGTTCATGGAAGCAGCCCCAAGAGGGATCAGTTGTGGCTGTGGGCTTGGCAGTGCATGGACACAGCCCCAAGAGGCCTCAGTGGTGGTTGGGGACTTTGCAGTGCATGGACGCAGCCCCAAAAGGGATCAGTGGTGGCTGGGGGCTTGGCAGTGCGTGGACGCCGCCCCAAAAGGGATCTGTGGTGGCTGGGGGCTTGGCAGTGCGTGGACGCAGCCCCAAGAGGGATCAGTGGTGGTTGTTGGCTTGGCAGTGCGTGGACGAAGCCCCAAGAGGGATCAGTGGTGGCTGGGGGCTTGGCAGTATGTGGACGCAGCCCCAAGAGGGATCAGTGGTGGCTGGGGGGTTGGCATTGCGTGGAGGCAGCCCCAAGAGGGATCAGTGGTGGCTGGTGGCTTGGCAGTGCGTGGACGCAGCCCCAAGAGGGCTCAGTGGTGGCTGGGGACTTGGCAGTGTGTGGACGCAGAGCCAAAAGGGATCAGTGGTGGCTGGGGACTTGGCAGTGCGTGGACGCAGGCCCAAGAGGGGTAAGTGGTGGCTGGGGGCTTGGCAGTGCGTGGACGAAGCCCCAAGAGGGATCAGTGGTGGCTGGGGTCTTGGCAGTGCGTGGACGCAGCCCCAAGAGGGATCAGTGGTGGTTGGTGGCTTGGCAGTGCGTGGACGCAGCCCCAAGAGGCCTCAGTGGTGGCTGGGGACTTTGCAGTGCGTGGACGCAGCCCCAAAAGGGATCAGTGGTGGCTGGGGACTTGACAGTGCGTGGACGCAGCCCCAAGAGGGATCAGTGGTGGCTGGGGGCTTGGCAGTGCGTGGACGGAGCCCCAAGAGGGATCAGTGGTGGTTGGTGGTTTGGCAGTGCATGGACGCAGCTCCAAGAGGGATCAGTGGTGGCTGTGGGCTTGGCAGTGTGTGGACGCAGCCCCAAGAGGCCTCAGTGGTGTCTGGGGACTTTGCAGCGTGTGGATGCAGCCCCAAAAGGATCAGTGGTGGCTGGGGACTTGGCAGTGCGTGGACCCAGCCCCAAGAGGGATCAGTGGTGGCTGGGGGCTCTGCAGTGCTTGGACGCAGCCCCAAGAGGGATCAGTAGTGGCTGGGGGCTTGGCAGTGCGTGGACGCAGCCCCAAGAGGTATCAGTGGTGGTTGGTGGCTTGGCAGTGCGTGGACACAGCCCCAAGAGGGGTCAGTGGTGGCTGGGGGCTTGGCAGTATGTGGACGCAGCCCGAAGAGGCATCAGTGGTGTCTGGGGGCTTGGCAATGCGTGGACGCAGCCCCAAGAGGGATCAGTGGTGGCTGGTGGCTTGGCAGTGCGTGGACGCAGCCCCAAGAGGGCTCAGTGGTGGCTGGGGACTTGGCAGTGCGTGGATGCAGCCCAAAAAGGGATCAGTGGTGGCTGGGGACTTGGCAGTGCGTGGACGCAGGCCCAAGAGGGGTCAGTGGTGGCTGGGGGCTTGGCAGTGCGTGGACGCATCCCCAAAAGGGATCAGTGGTGGCTGGGGACTTGGCAGTGTGTGGACGCAGGCCCAAGAGGGGTCAGTGGTGGCTGGGGGCTTGGCAGTGCGTGGACGCAGCCCCAAGAGGGATCAGTGGTGGCTGGGTGCTTGGCAGTGCTTGGACACAGCCCCAAGAGGGATCAGTGGTGGCTGGGGAGTTTGCAATGGGTGAACACAGCCACAAGAAGGATCAGTGGTGGCTGGGCACTTTGCAATGTGTGAACACAGCTCCTGGAGGGATCAGTGGTGGATGGGCACTTTGCAATGTGTGAACACAGCCCCTGGAGGGATCAGTGGTGGCTGGGCACTTTGCAATGTGTGAACCCAGCCCCTGGAGGGATCAGTGGTGGCTGGGGAGTCTGCAATGGGTGAACACAGCCACAAGAAGGATCAGTGGTGGCTGGGCACTTTGCAGTGTGTGAACACAGCCCCTGGAGGGAACAGTGGTGGCTGGGCACTTTGCAATGTGTGAACACAGCCCCAGGAGGGATCAGTTGTGGCTGGGCACTTTGCAATGTGTGAACACAGCCCCTGGAGGGATCAGTGGTGGCTGGGTACTTTGCAATGTGTGAACACAGCCCCTGGAGGGATCAGTGGTGGCTGGGCACTTTGCAATGTGTGAACACAGCCCCTGGAGAGATCAGTGGTGGCTGGGGACTTTGCAATGTGTGAACACAGCCCCTGGAGGGATCAGTGGTGGCTGGGCACTTTGCAATGTGTGAACACAGCCCCTGGAGGGATCAGTGGTGGCTGGGGACTTTGCAATGTGTGCACACAGCCCCTGGAGGGATCAGTGGTGGCTGGGCACTTTGCAATGTGTGAACACAGCCCCTGGAGGGATCAGTGGTGGCTGGGCACTTTGCAATGTGTGAACACAGCCCCTGGAGAGATCAGTGGTGGCTGGGGACTTTGCAATGTGTGAACACAGCCCCTGGAGGGATCAGTGGTGGCTGGGCACTTTGCAATGTGTGAACACAGCCCCTGGAGGGATCAGTGGTGGCTGGGGACTTTGCAATGTGTGAACACAGCCCCTAGAGGGATCAGTGGTGGCTGGGGACTTTGCAATGTGTGGACACAGCCCCTGGAGGGATCAGTGGTGGCTGGGGAGTCTGCAATGGGTGAACACAGCCACAAGAAGGATCAGTGGTGGCTGGGCACTTTGCAGTGTGTGAACACAGCCCCTGGAGGGAACAGTGGTGGCTGGGCACTTTGCAATGTGTGAACACAGCCCCAGGAGGGATCAGTTGTGGCTGGGCACTTTGCAATGTGTGAACACAGCCCCTGGAGGGATCAGTGGTGGCTGGGTACTTTGCAATGTGTGAACACAGCCCCTGGAGGGATCAGTGGTGGCTGGGCACTTTGCAATGTGTGAACACAGCCCCTGGAGAGATCAGTGGTGGCTGGGGACTTTGCAATGTGTGAACACAGCCCCTGGAGGGATCAGTGGTGGCTGGGCACTTTGCAATGTGTGAACACAGCCCCTGGAGGGATCAGTGGTGGCTGGGGACTTTGCAATGTGTGCACACAGCCCCTGGAGTGATCAGTGGTGGCTGGGGAGTCTGCAATGGGTGAACACAGCCACAAGAAGGATCAGTGGTGGCTGGGCACTTTGCAGTGTGTGAACACAGCCCCTGGAGGGAACAGTGGGGGCTGGGCACTTGCAATGTGTGAACACAGCCCCAGGAGGGATCAGTGGTGGCTGGGCACTTTGCAATGTGTGAACACAGCCCCTGGAGGGATCAGTGGTGGCTGGGGGCTTGGCAGTGCGTGGTCGCAGCCTCAAGAGGGATCAGTGGTGGCTGGGGGCTTGGCAGTGCGTGGACGCAGCCCCAAGAGGGATCAGTGGTGGCTGGGGCCTTGGCAGTGCGTGGACGCAGGCCCAAGAGGGATTAGTGGTGGCTTGGGGCTTGGCAGTGCGTGGACGCAGCCCCAAGAGGGATCAGTGGTGGCTGGGGGCTTGACAGTGCGTGGACGCAGCCCCAAGAGGTATCGATGTGGCTGGGGGCATTGCAGTGCATGGACGCAACCCCAAGAGGGATCAGTGGTGGCTGGGGGCTTGGCAGTGCGTGGACGCAGCCCAAAAAGGGATCAGTGGTGGCTGGGGGCTTGCAAGTGCGTGGACCCATTCCCAAGAGGGATCAGTGGTGGCTGGGGACTTTACAGTGCGTGGATGCAGCCCCAAGAGGGATCAGTGGTGGCTTGGGCCTTGGATGTGCGTGTTCGCAGCCCGAAGAGGGATCAGTGGTGGCTGGGGGCTTGCCAGTGCGTGGTCGCAGCCTCAAGAGGGATCAGTGGTGGCTGGGGGCTTGGCAGTGCGTGGATGCAGCCCCAAGAGGGATCAGTGGTGGCTGGGGCCTTGGCAGTGCGTGGACGCAGGCCCAAGAGGGATCAGTGGTGGCTGGGGGCCTGGCAGTGCGTGGACACAGCCCCAAGAGGGATCAGTGGTGGCTGGGGGCTTGGCAGTGTGTGGATGCAGCCCCAAGAGGGATCAGTGGTGGCTGGGGGCTTGACCGTGCGTGGACGCAGCCCCAAGGGATCAGTGGTGGCTGGGGGCTTGGCAGTGCGTGGATGCAGCCCTAAGAGAGATCAGTGGTGCCTAGGGCCTTGGTAGTGCGTGGACGCAGCCCCAAGAGGGATCAGTGGTGGCTGGGGGCTTGGCAGTGCGTGGACGCAGCCCCAAGAGGGATCAGTGGTGGCTGGGGGCTTGGCAGTGCGTGGACGCAGTCCCAAGATGGATCAGTGGTGGCTGGGGGCTTGGCAGTGCGTGGACGCAGCCCAAAGAGGGATCAGTGGTGGCTAGGGGCTTGGCAGTGCGTGGACGCAGCCCCAAGAGGGATCAGTGGTGGCTGGGGGCTTGGCAGTGCGTGGACGCAGGCCCAAGAGGGATCAGTGGTGGCTGGGGCCTTGGCAGTGCGTGGACGCAGGCCCAAGAGGGATCAGTGGTGGCTGGGGGCTTGGCAGTGCGTGGACGCAGCCCGAAGAGGGATCAGTGGTGGCTGGGGGCTTTGCAGTGCGTGGACGCAGCCCAAAAAGGGATCAGTGGTGGCGGGGGGTTTGCAAGTGCGTGGACCCATTCCCAAGAGGGATCAGTGGTGGCTGGGGACTTTGCAGTGCGGTGACGCAGCCCCAAGAGGGATCAGTGGTGGCTGGGGCCTTGGCAGTGCGTGGTCGCAGCCCGAAGAGGGATCAGTGGTGGCTGGGGGCTTGGCAGTGCGTGGACGCAGCCCCAAGAGGGATCAGTGGTGGCTGGGCCTTGGCAGTGCGTGGACGCAGGCCCAAGAGGGATTAGTGGCGGCTTGGGGCTTGGCAGTGCGTGGACACAGCCCCAAGAGGGATCAGTGGTGGCTGGGGGCTTGACAGTGCGTGGACGCAGCCCCAAGAGGTATCGATGTGGCTGGGGGCATTGCAGTGCGTGGACGCAACCCCAAGAGGGATCAGTGGTGGCTGGGGGCTTGGCAGTGCGTGGACGCAGCCCAAAAAGGGATCAGTGGTGGCTGGGGGCTTGCAAGTGCGTGGGCCCATTCCCAAGAGGGATCAGTGGTGGCTGGGGGCTTGCCAGTGCGTGGTCGCAGCCGCAAGAGAGATCAGTGGTGGCTGGGGGCTTGGCAGTGCGTGGATGCAGCCCCAAGAGGGATCAGTGGTGGCTGGGGCCTTGGCAGTGCGTGGACGCAGGCCCAAGAGGGATCAGTGGTGGCTGGGGGCCTGGCAGTGCGTGAACACAGCCCCAAGAGGGATCAGTGGTGGCTGGGGGCTTGGCAGTGTGTGGATGCAGCCCCAAGAGGGATCAGTGGAGGCTGGGGGCTTGACCGTGCGTGGACGCAGCCCCAAGGGATCAGTGGTGGCTGGGGGCTTGGCAGTGCGTGGATGCAGCCCTAAGAGAGATCAGTGGTGCCTGGGGCCTTGGTAGTGCGTGGATGCAGCCCCAAGAGGGATCAGTGGTGGCTGGGGGCTTGGCAGTGCGTGGACGCAGCCCCAAGAGGGATCAGTGGTGGCTGGGGGCTTGGCAGTGCGTGGACGCAGTCCCAAGAGGGATCAGTGGTGGCTGGGGGCTTGGCAGTGCGTGGACGCAGCCCAAAGAGGGATCAGTGGTGGCTGGGGGCTTGGCAGTGCGTGGACGCAGCCCCAAGAGGGATCAGTGGTGGCTGGGGGCTTGGCAGTGCGTGGACGCAGCCCCAAGAGGGCTCAGTGGTGGCTGGGGACTTTGCAGTGCGTGG
The DNA here is from genome assembly GCF_040938575.1 of Ambystoma mexicanum. Classification (NCBI taxonomy): domain Eukaryota; kingdom Metazoa; phylum Chordata; class Amphibia; order Caudata; family Ambystomatidae; genus Ambystoma; species Ambystoma mexicanum. The sequence goes on along the minus strand of NC_090930.1, from coordinate 6,589,797 downwards.
ACGCAGCCCGAAGAGGGATCAGTGGTGGCTGGGGACTTGGCAGTGCTTGGACACAGGCCCAAGAGGGATCAGTGGTGGCTGGGGCCTTGGCAGTGCATGGACGCAGGCCCAAGGGGGATCAGTGGTGGCTGGGGGCTTGGCAGTGCGTGGACGCAGCCCGAAGAGAGATCAGTGGTGGCTGGGGGCTTAGCAGTGCGTGGACGCAGCCCCATGAGGGATCAGTTGTGGCTGGGGGCTTGGCAGTGCGTAGACGCAGCCCCAAGAGGGCTCAGTGGTGGCTGGGGACTTTGCAGTGCGTGGGCGCAGCCCCAAAAGGGATCAGTGGTAGCTGGGGGCTTGGCAGTGCGTGGACGCAGCCCCACGAGGGATCAGTGGTGACCGGGGGCTTGGCAGTGCATGGACGCAGCCCCAAGAGGGATCAGTGGTGGCTGAGGACTTTGCAGTGCGTGGACGCAGCCCAAGAGGAATCAGTGGTGGCTGGGGCCTTGGCAGTGCGTGGACGCAGCCCCAAGAGGGATCAGTGGTGGCTGGGGGCTTGGCAGTGCGTGGACGCAGCCCCAAGAGGGATCAGTTGTGGCTGGGGACTTGGCAGTGCGTGGACGCAGCCCCAAGAGGGATCAGTGGTGGCTGGGGGCTTGGCAGTGCGTGGACGCAACCCCAAGAGGGAGCAGTGGTGGCTGGGGGCTTGGCAGTGCGTGGACGCAGCCCCAAGAGGGATCAGTGGTGGCTTGGCAGTTTGTGGACGCAGCCCCAAGAGGGATCAGTGGTGGCTAGGGGCTTGGCAGTGTGTGGACACAGCCCCAAGAGGGATCAGTTGTGGCTGGGTGCTTGGCAGTGCGTGGACGCAGCCCCAAGAGGCCTCAGTGGTGGCTGGGGACTTTGCAGTGCGTGGCGCAGCCCCAAAAACGATCAGTGGTGGCTGGGGACTTAGCAGTGCGTGGACACAGCCCCAAGAGGGATCAGTGGTGGCTGGGGGCTTGGCAGTGCGTGGACGCAGCCCCAAGAGGGATCAGTGGTGGCTGGGGGCTTGGCAGTGCGTGGACGTAGCCCCTGGAGGGATCAGTGGTGGTTGGTGGCTTGGCAGTGCGTGGACGCAGCCCCAAGAGGGATCAGTGGTGGCTGGGGGCTTGGCAGTGCATGGACGCAGCCCCAAGAGGGATCAGTTGTTTTTGGGGGCTTGGCAGTGCATTGACGCAGCCCCAAGAAGCCTCAGTGGTGGCTGGGGACTTTGCAGTGCGTGGACGCAGCCCCAAAAGGGATCAGTGGTGGCTGGGGCCTTGGCAGTGCGTGGACGCAGCCCCAAGAGGGATCAGTGGTGGCTGGGGGCTTGGCAGTGCGTGGACGCAGCCCCAAGAGGGATCAGTGGTGGTTGGTGGCTTGGCAGTGCGTGGACGCACCCCCAAGAGGGATCAGTGGTGGCTGAGGGCTTGGCAGTGCGTGGACGCAGCCCCAAGAGGGATCAGTGGTGGCTGAGGGCTTGGCAGTGCGTGGACGCCGCCCCAAGAGGGATCAGTGGTGGTTGGTGGCTTGGCAGTGCGTGGACGCAGCCCCAAGAGGGATCAGTGGTGGCTGGGGGCTTGGCAGTACGTGGACGCAGCCCCAAGAGGGATCAGTGGTGGCTGGGGGCTTGGCATTGCATGGAGGCAGCCCCAAGAGGGATCAGTGGTGGCTGGTGGCTTGGTAGTGCGTGGACGCAGCCCCAAGAGGGCTCAGTGGTGGCTGGGGACTTGGCAGTGCGTGGACGCAGTGCCAAAAGGGAACAGTGGTGGCTGGGGACTTGGCAGTGCATGGACGCAGGCCCAAGAGGGTCAGTGGTGGCTGGGGGCTTGGCAGTGCGTGGACGCAGCCCCAAGAGGGATCAGTGGTGGCTGGGGGCTTGGCAGTGCGTGGACGCAGCCCCAAGAGGGATCAGTGGGGGTTGGTGGCTTGGCAGTGCATGGACGCAGCCCCAAGAGGACTCAGTGGTGGCTGGGGACTTTGCAGTGCGTGGACGCAGCCCCAAAAGGGATCAGTGGTGGCTGGGGACTTGTCAGTGCGTGGACGCAGCCCCAAGAGGGATCAGTGGTGGCTGGGGGCTTGGCAGTGCGTGGACGCAGCCCCAAGAGGGATCAGTGGTGGCAGGGGGCTTGGCAGTGCGTGGATGCAGCCCCAAGAGGGATCAGTGGTGGCTGGGGGCTTGGCATTGCGTGGAGGCAGCCCCAAGAGGGATCAGTGGTGGCTGGTGGCTTGGCAGTGCGTGGACGCAGCCCCAAGAGGGCTCAGTGGTGGCTGGGGACTTGGCAGTGCATGGACGCAGTACCAAAAGGGAACAGTGGTGGCTGGGGACTTGGTAGTGCGTGGACGCAGGCCCAAGAGGGGTCAGTGGTGGCTGGGGGCTTGGCAGTGCATGGACGCAGCCCCAAGAGGGATCAGTGGTGGCTGGGGGCTTGGCAGTGCGTGGACGCAGCCCCAAGAGGGATCAGTGGTGGTTGTTTATTATTTATTTATTCAAATTTGTTGAACGCACATCAGCTCAGAAACATCGTGGCGCTTGTTACAGACATCTTAGTTGCAAAGGAAATCGTAGTTACAAGCAGTACATAAATTACAGAGGAAATATATACAATAGCAAGGCAGTATATTTACATGGCTTCCTGAGAATTTGCTAATTATTTTGCAAGGAATTTTGCAAGGAACGAGGTTGGTGGCTTGGCAGTGCATGGACGCAGCCCCAAGAGGACTCAGTGGTGGCTGGGGACTTTGCAGTGTGTGGACGCAGCCCCAAAAGGGATCAGTGGTGGCTGGGGACTTGGCAGTGCGTGGACGCAGCCCAAGAGGGATCAGTTGTGGTTGGGGGCTTGGCAGTGCATGGACGCAGACCCAAGAGGCCTCAGTGGTGGCTGGAGACTTTGCAGTGCGTGGGCGCAGCCCCAAAAGGGATCAGTGGTGGCTGGGGACTTGGCAGTGCGTGGACGCAACCCCAAGAGGGATCAGTGGTGGCTGGGGGCTTGGCAGTGCGTGGACGCAGCCCCAAGAGGTATCGATGTGGCTGGGGGCATTGCAGTGCATGGACGCAACCCCAAGAGGGATCAGTGGTGGCTGGGGGCTTGGCAGTGCGTGGACGCAGCCCAAAAAGGGATCAGTGGTGGCTGGGGGCTTGCAAGTGCGTGGACCCATTCCCAAGAGGGATCAGTGGTGGCTGGGGACTTTACAGTGCGTGGATGCAGCCCCAAGAGGGATCAGTGGTGGCTTGGGCCTTGGATGTGCGTGTTCGCAGCCCGAAGAGGGATCAGTGGTGGCTGGGGGCTTGCCAGTGCGTGGTCGCAGCCTCAAGAGGTATCAGTGGTGGCTGGGGGCTTGGCAGTGCGTGGATGCAGCCCCAAGAGGGATCAGTGGTGGCTGGGGCCTTGGCAGTGCGTGGACGCAGGCCCAAGAGGGATCAGTGGTGGCTGGGGGCCTGGCAGTGCGTGGACACAGCCCCAAGAGGGATCAGTGGTGGCTGGGGGCTTGGCAGTGTGTGGATGCAGCCCCAAGAGGGATCAGTGGTGGCTGGGGGCTTGACCGTGCGTGGACGCAGCCCCAAGGGATCAGTGGTGGCTGGGGGCTTGGCAGTGCGTGGATGCAGCCCTAAGAGAGATCAGTGGTGCCTAGGGCCTTGGTAGTGCGTGGACGCAGCCCCAAGAGGGATCAGTGGTGGCTGGGGGCTTGGCAGTGCGTGGACGCAGCCCCAAGAGGGATCAGTGGTGGCTGGGGGCTTGGCAGTGCGTGGACGCAGTCCCAAGATGGATCAGTGGTGGCTGGGGGCTTGGCAGTGCGTGGACGCAGCCCAAAGAGGGATCAGTGGTGGCTAGGGGCTTGGCAGTGCGTGGACGCAGCCCCAAGAGGGATCAGTGGTGGCTGGGGGCTTGGCAGTGCGTGGACGCAGGCCCAAGAGGGATCAGTGGTGGCTGGGGCCTTGGCAGTGCGTGGACGCAGGCCCAAGAGGGATCAGTGGTGGCTGGGGGCTTGGCAGTGCGTGGACGCAGCCCGAAGAGGGATCAGTGGTGGCTGGGGGCTTTGCAGTGCGTGGACGCAGCCCAAAAAGGGATCAGTGGTGGCGGGGGGTTTGCAAGTGCGTGGACCCATTCCCAAGAGGGATCAGTGGTGGCTGGGGACTTTGCAGTGCGGTGACGCAGCCCCAAGAGGGATCAGTGGTGGCTGGGGCCTTGGCAGTGCGTGGTCGCAGCCCGAAGAGGGATCAGTGGTGGCTGGGGGCTTGGCAGTGCGTGGACGCAGCCCCAAGAGGGATCAGTGGTGGCTGGGGCCTTGGCAGTGCGTGGACGCAGGCCCAAGAGGGATTAGTGGTGGCTTGGGGCTTGGCAGTGCGTGGACACAGCCCCAAGAGGGATCAGTGGTGGCTGGGGGCTTGACAGTGCGTGGACGCAGCCCCAAGAGGTATCGATGTGGCTGGGGGCATTGCAGTGCATGGACGCAACCCCAAGAGGGATCAGTGGTGGCTGGGGGCTTGGCAGTGCGTGGACGCAGCCCAAAAAGGGATCAGTGGTGGCTGGGGGCTTGCAAGTGCGTGGGCCCATTCCCAAGAGGGATCAGTGGTGGCTGGGGGCTTGCCAGTGCGTGGTCGCAGCCGCAAGAGAGATCAGTGGTGGCTGGGGGCTTGGCAGTGCGTGGATGCAGCCCCAAGAGGGATCAGTGGTGGCTGGGGCCTTGGCAGTGCGTGGACGCAGGCCCAAGAGGGATCAGTGGTGGCTGGGGGCCTGGCAGTGCGTGGACACAGCCCCAAGAGGGATCAGTGGTGGCTGGGGGCTTGGCAGTGTGTGGATGCAGCCCCAAGAGGGATCAGTGGTGGCTGGGGGCTTGGCAGTGCGTGGATGCAGCCCCAAGAGGGATCAGTGGTGGCTGGGGCCTTGGCAGTGCGTGGACGCAGGCCCAAGAGGGATCAGTGGTGGCTGGGGGCCTGGCAGTGCGTGGACACAGCCCCAAGAGGGATCAGTGGTGGCTGGGGGCTTGGCAGTGTGTGGATGCAGCCCCAAGAGGGCTCAGTGGTGGCTGGGGACTTTGCAGTGCGTGGACGCAGCCCCAAGAGGGCTCAGTGGTGGCTGGGGACTTTGCAGTGCGTGGACGCAGCCCGAAGAGGGATCAGTGGTGGCTGGGGGCTTGGCAGTGCGTGGACGCAGCCCAAAAAGGGATCAGTGGTGGCTGGGGGCTTGCAAGTGCATGGGCCCATTCCCAAGAGGGATCAGTGGTGGCTGGGGGCTTGCCAGTGCGTGGTCGCAGCCGCAAGAGAGATCAGTGGTGGCTGGGGGCTTGGCAGTGCGTGGATGCAGCCCCAAGAGGGATCAGTGGTGGCTGGGGCCTTGGCAGTGCGTGGACGCAGGCCCAAGAGGGATCAGTGGTGGCTGGGGGCCTGGCAGTGCGTGGACACAGCCCCAAGAGGGATCAGTGGTGGCTGGGGGCTTGGCAGTGTGTGGATGCAGCCCCAAGAGGGATCAGTGGAGGCTGGGGGCTTGACCGTGCGTGGACGCAGCCCCAAGGGATCAGTGGTGGCTGGGGGCTTGGCAGTGCGTGGATGCAGCCCTAAGAGAGATCAGTGGTGCCTGGGGCCTTGGTAGTGCGTGGATGCAGCCCCAAGAGGGATCAGTGGTGGCTGGGAGCTTGGCAGTGCGTGGACGCAGCCCCAAGAGGGATCAGTGGTGGCTGGGGGCTTGGCAGTGCGTGGACGCAGTCCCAAGAGGGATCAGTGGTGGCTGGGGGCTTGGCAGTGCGTGGACGCAGCCCAAAGAGGGATCAGTGGTGGCTGGGGGCTTGGCAGTGCGTGGACGCAGCCCCAAGAGGGATCAGTGGTGGCTGGGGGCTTGGCAGTGCGTGGACGCAGCCCCAAGAGGGCTCAGTGGTGGCTGGGGACTTTGCAGTGCGTGGACGCAGCCCGAAGAGGGATCAGTGGTGGCTGGGGACTTGGCAGTGCTTGGACACAGGCCCAAGAGGGATCAGTGGTGGCTGGGGCCTTGGCAGTGCATGGACGCAGGCCCAAGGGGGATCAGTGGTGGCTGGGGGCTTGGCAGTGCGTGGACGCAGCCCGAAGAGAGATCAGTGGTGGCTGGGGGCTTAGCAGTGCGTGGACGCAGCCCCATGAGGGATCAGTTGTGGCTGGGGGCTTGGCAGTGCGTGGACGCAGCCCCAAGAGGGCTCAGTGGTGGCTGGGGACTTTGCAGTGCGTGGGCGCAGCCCCAAAAGGGATCAGTGGTAGCTGGGGGCTTGGCAGTGCGTGGACGAAGCCCCACGAGGGATCAGTGGTGACCGGGGGCTTGGCAGTGCATGGACGCAGCCCCAAGAGGGATCAGTGGTGGCTGAGGACTTTGCAGTGCGTGGACGCAGCCCAAGAGGAATCAGTGGTGGCTGGGGCCTTGGCAGTGCGTGGACGCAGCCCCAAGAGGGATCAGTGGTGGCTGGGGGCTTGGCAGTGCGTGGACGCAGCCCCAAGAGGGATCAGTTGTGGCTGGGGACTTGGCAGTGCGTGGACGCAGCCCCAAGAGGGATCAGTGGTGGCTGGGGGCTTGGCAGTGCGTGGACGCAACCCCAAGAGGGAGCAGTGGTGGCTGGGGGCTTGGCAGTGCGTGGACGCAGCCCCAAGAGGGATCAGTGGTGGCTTGGCAGTTTGTGGACGCAGCCCCAAGAGGGATCAGTGGTGGCTAGGGACTTGGCAGTGTGTGGACACAGCCCCAAGAGGGATCAGTTGTGGCTGGGTGCTTGGCAGTGCGTGGACGCAGCCCCAAGAGGCCTCAGTGGTGGCTGGGGACTTTGCAGTGCGTGGCGCAGCCCCAAAAACGATCAGTGGTGGCTGGGGACTTAGCAGTGCGTGGACACAGCCCCAAGAGGGATCAGTGGTGGCTGGGGGCTTGGCAGTGCGTGGACGCAGCCCCAAGAGGGATCAGTGGTGGCTGGGGGCTTGGCAGTGCGTGGACGTAGCCCCTGGAGGGATCAGTGGTGGTTGGTGGCTTGGCAGTGCGTGGACGCAGCCCCAAGAGGGATCAGTGGTGGCTGGGGGCTTGGCAGTGCATGGACGCAGCCCCAAGAGGGATCAGTTGTTTTTGGGGGCTTGGCAGTGCATTGACGCAGCCCCAAGAAGCCTCAGTGGTGGCTGGGGACTTTGCAGTGCCTGGACGCAGCCCCAAAAGGGATCAGTGGTGGCTGGGGCCTTGGCAGTGCGTGGACGCAGCCCCAAGAGGGATCAGTGGTGGCTGGGGGCTTGGCAGTGCGTGGACGCAGCCCCAAGAGGGATCAGTGGTGGTTGGTGGCTTGGCAGTGCGTGGACGCACCCCCAAGAGGGATCAGTGGTGGCTGAGGGCTTGGCAGTGCGTGGACGCAGCCCCAAGAGGGATCAGTGGTGGCTGAGGGCTTGGCAGTGCGTGGACGCCGCCCCAAGAGGGATCAGTGGTGGTTGGTGGCTTGGCAGTGCGTGGACGCAGCCCCAAGAGGGATCAGTGGTGGCTGGGGGCTTGGCAGTACGTGGACGCAGCCCCAAGAGGGATCAGTGGTGGCTGGGGGCTTGGCATTGCATGGAGGCAGCCCCAAGAGGGATCAGTGGTGGCTGGTGGCTTGGTAGTGCGTGGACGCAGCCCCAAGAGGGCTCAGTGGTGGCTGGGGACTTGGCAGTGCGTGGACGCAGTGCCAAAAGGGAACAGTGGTGGCTGGGGACTTGGCAGTGCATGGACGCAGGCCCAAGAGGGTCAGTGGTGGCTGGGGGCTTGGCAGTGCGTGGACGCAGCCCCAAGAGGGATCAGTGGTGGCTGGGGGCTTGGCAGTGCGTGGACGCAGCCCCAAGAGGGATCAGTGGGGGTTGGTGGCTTGGCAGTGCATGGACGCAGCCCCAAGAGGACTCAGTGGTGGCTGGGGACTTTGCAGTGCGTGGACGCAGCCCCAAAAGGGATCAGTGGTGGCTGGGGACTTGTTAGTGCGTGGACGCAGCCCCAAGAGGGATCAGTGGTGGCTGGGGGCTTGGCAGTGCGTGGACGCAGCCCCAAGAGGGATCAGTGGTGGCAGGGGGCTTGGCAGTGCGTGGATGCAGCCCCAAGAGGGATCAGTGGTGGCTGGGGGCTTGGCATTGCGTGGAGGCAGCCCCAAGAGGGATCAGTGGTGGCTGGTGGCTTGGCAGTGCGTGGACGCAGCCCCAAGAGGGCTCAGTGGTGGCTGGGGACTTGGCAGTGCATGGACGCAGTGCCAAAAGGGAACAGTGGTGGCTGGGGACTTGGTAGTGCGTGGACGCAGGCCCAAGAGGGGTCAGTGGTGGCTGGGGGCTTGGCAGTGCATGGACGCAGCCCCAAGAGGGATCAGTGGTGGCTGGGGGCTTGGCAGTGCGTGGACGCAGCCCCAAGAGGGATCAGTGGTGGTTGTTTATTATTTATTTATTCAAATTTGTTGAACGCACATCAGCTCAGAAACATCGTGGCGCTTGTTACAGACATCTTAGTTGCAAAGGAAATCGTAGTTACAAGCAGTACATAAATTACAGAGGAAATATATACAATAGCAAGGCAGTATATTTACATGGCTTCCTGAGAATTTGCTAATTATTTTGCAAGGAATTTTGCAAGGAACGAGGTTGGTGGCTTGGCAGTGCATGGACGCAGCCCCAAGAGGACTCAGTGGTGGCTGGGGACTTTGCAGTGTGTGGACGCAGCCCCAAAAAGGATCAGTGGTGGCTGGGGACTTGGCAGTGCGTGGACGCAGCCCAAGAGGGATCAGTTGTGGTTGGGGGCTTGGCAGTGCATGGACGCAGACCCAAGAGGCCTCAGTGGTGGCTGGAGACTTTGCAGTGCGTGGGCGCAGCCCCAAAAGGGATCAGTGGTGGCTGGGGACTTGGCAGTGCGTGGACGCAACCCCAAGAGGGATCAGTGGTGGCTGGGGGCTTGGCAGTGCGTGGACGCAGCCCCAAGAGGGATCAGTGGTGGCAGGGGGCTTGGCAGTGCGTGGATGCAGCCCCAAGAGGGATCAGTGGTGGCTGGGGGCTTGGCATTGCGTGGAGGCAGCCCCAAGAGGGATCAGTGGTGGCTGGTGGCTTGGCAGTGCGTGGACGCAGCCCCAAGAGGGCTCAGTGGTGGCTGGGGACTTGGCAGTGCATGGACGCAGTGCCAAAAGGGAACAGTGGTGGCTGGGGACTTGGTAGTGCGTGGACGCAGGCCCAAGAGGGGTCAGTGGTGGCTGGGGGCTTGGCAGTGCATGGACGCAGCCCCAAGAGGGATCAGTGGTGGCTGGGGGCTTGGCAGTGCGTGGACGCAGCCCCAAGAGGGATCAGTGGTGGTTGTTTATTATTTATTTATTCAAATTTGTTGAACGCACATCAGCTCAGAAACATCGTGGCGCTTGTTACAGACATCTTAGTTGCAAAGGAAATCGTAGTTACAAGCAGTACATAAATTACAGAGGAAATATATACAATAGCAAGGCAGTATATTTACATGGCTTCCTGAGAATTTGCTAATTATTTTGCAAGGAATTTTGCAAGGAACGAGGTTGGTGGCTTGGCAGTGCATGGACGCAGCCCCAAGAGGACTCAGTGGTGGCTGGGGACTTTGCAGTGTGTGGACGCAGCCCCAAAAAGGATCAGTGGTGGCTGGGGACTTGGCAGTGCGTGGACGCAGCCCAAGAGGGATCAGTTGTGGTTGGGGGCTTGGCAGTGCATGGACGCAGACCCAAGAGGCCTCAGTGGTGGCTGGAGACTTTGCAGTGCGTGGGCGCAGCCCCAAAAGGGATCAGTGGTGGCTGGGGACTTGGCAGTGCGTGGACGCAACCCCAAGAGGGATCAGTGGTGGCTGGGGGCTTGGCAGTGCGTGGACGCAGCCCCAAGAGGGATCAGTGGTGGTTGGTGGCTTGGCAGTGCGTGGACGCAGCCCCAAGAGGGATCAGTGGTGGCTGAGGGCTTTGCAGTTCATGGATGCAGCCCCAAGAGGGATCAGTTGTGGCTGTGGGCTTGGCAGTGCATGGACACAGCCCCAAGAGGCCTCAGTGGTGGCTGGGGACTTTTCAGTGCGTGGACGCAGCCCCAAAAGGGATCAGTGGTGGCTGGGGACTTGGCAGTGCGTGGACGCAGCCCCAAGAGGGATCAGTGGTGGCTGGGGGCTTGGCAGTGTGCAGACGCAGCCCCAAGAGGGATCAGTGGTGGCTGGGGGCTTGGCAGTGCGCGGACGCAGCCTCAAGAGGGATCAGTGGTGGTTGGTGGCTTGGCAGTGCGTGGACGCAGCCCCAAGAGGGATCAGTGGTGGCTGAGGGCTTGGCAGTTCATGGACGCAGCCCCAAGAGGGATCAGTTGTGATTGGGGGCTTGGCAGTGCATGGACGCAGCCCCAAGAGGCCTCAGTGGTGGCTGGGGACTTTGCAGTGCGTGGACGCAGCCCCAAAAGGGATCAGTGGTGGCTGGGGACTTGGCAGTGCGTGGACGCAGCCCCAAGAGGGATCAGTGGTGGCTGGGGGCTTGGCAGTGCGTGGACGCAGCCCCAAGAGGCCTCAGTGGTGGCTGGGGACTTTGCAGTGCATGGACGCAGCCCCAAAAGGGATCAGTGGTGGCTGGGGGCTTGGCAGTGCGTGGACGCAGCCCCAAAAGGGATCAGTGGTGGCTGGGGGCTTGGCAGTGCGTGGACGCAGCCCCAAGAGGGATCAGTGGTGGTTGGTGGCTTGGCAGTGCGTGGACGAAGCCCCAAGAGGGATCAGTGGTGGCTGGGGGCTTGGCAGTATGTGGACGCAGCCCCAAGAGGGATCAGTGGTGGCTGGGGGGTTGGCATTGCGTGGAGGCAGCCCCAAGAGGGATCAGTGGTGGCTGGTGGCTTGGCAGTGCGTGGACGCAGCCCCAAGAGGGCTCAGTGGTGGCTGGGGACTTGGCAGTGTGTGGACGCAGAGCCAAAAGGGATCAGTGGTGGCTGGGGACTTGGCAGTGCATGGACGCAGGCCCAAGAGGGGTCAGTGGTGGCTGGGGGCTTGGCAGTGCGTGGACGAAGCCCCAAGAGGGATCAGTGGTGGCTGGGGTCTTGGCAGTGCGTGGACGCAGCCCCAAGAGGGATCAGTGGTGGTTGGTGGCTTGGCAGTGCGTGGACGCAGCCCCAAGAGGCCTCAGTGGTGGCTGGGGACTTTGCAGTGCGTGGACGCAGCCCCAAAAGGGATCAGTGGTGGCTGGGGACTTGACAGTGCGTGGACGCAGCCCCAAGAGGGATCAGTGGTGGCTGGGGGCTTGGCAGTGCGTGGACGCAGCCCCAAGAGGGATCAGTGGTGGTTGGTGGCTTGGCAGTGCATGGACGCAGCTCCAAGAGGGATCAGTGGTGGCTGTGGGCTTGGCAGTGTGTGGACGCAGCCCCAAGAGGCCTCAGTGGTGTCTGGGGACTTTGCAGCGTGTGGATGCAGCCCCAAAAGGATCAGTGGTGGCTGGGGACTTGGCAGTGCGTGGACCCAGCCCCAAGAGGGATCAGTGGTGGCTGGGGGCTCTGCAGTGCTTGGACGCAGCCCCAAGAGGGATCAGTGGTGGCTGGGGTCTTGGCAGTATGTGGACGCAGCCCGAAGAGGGATCAGCGGTGTCTGGGGGCTTGGCAATGCGTGGACGCAGCCCCAAGAGGGATCAGTGGTGGCTGGTGGCTTGGCAGTGCGTGGACGTAGCCCCAAGAGGGCTCAGTGGTGGCTGGGGACTTGGCAGTGCGTGGACGCAGCCCCAAAAGGGATCAGTGGTGGCTGGGGACTTGGCAGTGCGTGGACGCAGGCCCAAGAGGGGTCAGTGGTGGCTGGGGGCTTGGCAGTGCGTGGACGCATCCCCAAAAGGGATCAGTGGTGGCTGGGGACTTGGCAGTGTGTGGACGCAGGCCCAAGAGGGGTCAGTGGTGGCTGGGGGCTTGGCAGTGCGTGGACGCATCCCCAAGAGGGATCAGTGGTGGCTGGGGGCTTGGCAGTGCTTGGACACAGCCCCAAGAGGGATCACTGGTGGCTGGGGAGTTTGCAATGGGTGAACACAGCCACAAGAAGGATCAGTGGTGGCTGGGCACTTTGCAATGTGTGAACACAGCCCCTGGAGGGATCAGTGGTGGCTGGGCACTTTGCAATGTGTGAACACAGCCCCTGGAGGGATCAGTGGTGGCTGGGGACTTTGCAATGTGTGGACACAGCCCCTGGAGGGATCAGTGGTGGCTGAGGAGTCTGCAATGGGTGAACACAGCCACAAGAAGGATCAGTGGTGGCTGGGCACTTTGCAGTGTGTGAACACAGCCCCTGGAGGGAACAGTGGTGGCTGGGCACTTTGCAATGTGTGAACACAGCCCCACGAGGGATCAGTTGTGGCTGGGCACTTTGCAATGTGTGAACACAGCCCCTGGAGGGATCAGTGGTGGCTGGGTACTTTGCAATGTGTGAACACAGCCCCTGGAGGGATCAGTGGTGGCTGGGCACTTTGCAATGTGTGAACACAGCCCCTGGAGGGATCAGTGGTGGCTGGGGACTTTGCAATGTGTGAACACATCCCCTGGAGGGATCAGTGGTGGCTGGGCACTTTGCAATGTGTGAACACAGCCCCTGGAGGGATCAGTGGTGGCTGGGGACTTTGCAATGTGTGCACACAGCCCATGGAGTGATCAGTGGTGGCTGGGGAGTCTGCAATGGGTGAACACAGCCACAAGAAGGATCAGTGGTGGCTGGGCACTTTGCAGTGTGTGAACACAGCCCCTGGAGGGAACAGTGGTGGCTGGGCACTTTGCAATGTGTGAACACAGCCCCAGGAGGGATCAGTGGTGGCTGGGCACTTTGCAATGTGTGAACACAGCCCCTGGAGGGATCAGTGGTGGCTGGGGACTTTGCAATGTGTGAACACAGCCCCTGGAGGGATCAGTTGTGGCTGGGGACTTTGCAATGTGTGAACACAGCCCCTGGAGGGATCAGTTGTGGCTGGGGACTTTGCAATGTGTGAACACAGCCCCTGGAGGGATCAGTGGTGGCTGGGGAGTTTGCAATGTGTGAACACAGCCCCTGGAGGGATCACTGGTGGCTGGGGAGTTTGCAATGTGTGGTGTGAACACAGCCCGAGGAGGGATCAGTGGTGGCTGGGGACTTTGCAATGTGTGAACACAGCCCCAGGAGGGATCAGTGGTGGCTGGGGACTTTGCAATGTGTGAACAAAGCCCCTGGAGGGATCAGTGGTGGCTGGGGACTTTGCAATGTGTGAACACAGCCCCTGGAGGGATCAGTTGTGGCTGGGGACTTTGCAATGTGTGAACACAGCCCCTGGAGGGATCAGTTGTGGCTGGGGAGTTTGCAGTGTGTGAACACAGCCCCAGGAGGGATCAGTGGTGGCTGGGGACTTTGCAGTGTGTGAACACAGCCCTTGGAGGGATCAGTGGTGGCTGGGGACTTTGCAGTGTGTGAACACAGCCCCTGGAGGGATCAGTGGTGGCTGGGCACTTTGCAGTGTGTGAACACAGCCCCTGGAGGGAACAGTGGTGGCTGGGCACTTTGCAATGTGTGAACACAGCCCCACGAGGGATCAGTTGTGGCTGGGCACTTTGCAATGTGTGAACACAGCCCCTGGAGGGATCAGTGGTGGCTGGGTACTTTGCAATGTGTGAACACAGCCCCTGGAGGGATCAGTGGTGGCTGAGGAGTCTGCAATGGGTGAACACAGCCACAAGAAGGATCAGTGGTGGCTGGGCACTTTGCAGTGTGTGAACACAGCCCCTGGAGGGAACAGTGGTGGCTGGGCACTTTGCAATGTGTGAACACAGCCCCACGAGGGATCAGTTGTGGCTGGGCACTTTGCAATGTGTGAACACAGCCCCTGGAGGGATCAGTGGTGGCTGGGTACTTTGCAATGTGTGAACACAGCCCCTGGAGGGATCAGTGGTGGCTGGGCACTTTGCAATGTGTGAACACAGCCCCTGGAGGGATCAGTGGTGGCTGGGGACTTTGCAATGTGTGAACACATCCCCTGGAGGGATCAGTGGTGGCTGGGCACTTTGCAATGTGTGAACACAGCCCCTGGAGGGATCAGTGGTGGCTGGGGACTTTGCAATGTGTGCACACAGCCCATGGAGTGATCAGTGGTGGCTGGGGAGTCTGCAATGGGTGAACACAGCCACAAGAAGGATCAGTGGTGGCTGGGCACTTTGCAGTGTGTGAACACAGCCCCTGGAGGGAACAGTGGTGGCTGGGCACTTTGCAATGTGTGAACACAGCCCCAGGAGGGATCAGTGGTGGCTGGGCACTTTGCAATGTGTGAACACAGCCCCTGGAGGGATCAGTGGTGGCTGGGGACTTTGCAATGTGTGAACACAGCCCCTGGAGGGATCAGTTGTGGCTGGGGACTTTGCAATGTGTGAACACAGCCCCTGGAGGGATCAGTTGTGGCTGGGGACTTTGCAATGTGTGAACACAGCCCCTGGAGGGATCAGTGGTGGCTGGGGAGTTTGCAATGTGTGAACACAGCCCCTGGAGGGATCACTGGTGGCTGGGGAGTTTGCAATGTGTGGTGTGAACACAGCCCGAGGAGGGATCAGTGGTGGCTGGGGACTTTGCAATGTGTGAACACAGCCCCAGGAGGGATCAGTGGTGGCTGGGGACTTTGCAATGTGTGAACAAAGCCCCTGGAGGGATCAGTGGTGGCTGGGGACTTTGCAATGTGTGAACACAGCCCCTGGAGGGATCAGTTGTGGCTGGGGACTTTGCAATGTGTGAACACAGCCCCTGGAGGGATCAGTTGTGGCTGGGGAGTTTGCAGTGTGTGAACACAGCCCCAGGAGGGATCAGTGGTGGCTGGGGACTTTGCAGTGTGTGAACACAGCCCTTGGAGGGATCAGTGGTGGCTGGGGACTTTGCAGTGTGTGAACACAGCCCCTGGAGGGATCAGTGGTGGCTGGGCACTTTGCAGTGTGTGAACACAGCCCCTGGAGGGAACAGTGGTGGCTGGGCACTTTGCAATGTGTGAACACAGCCCCAGGAGGGATCAGTGGTGGCTGGGCACTTTGCAATGTGTGAACACAGCCCCTGGAGGGATCATTGGTGGCTGGGCACTTTGCAATGTGTGAACACAGCCCCTGGAGGGATTAGTTGTGGCTGGGGACTTTGCAATGTGTGAACACAGCCCCTGGAGGGATCAGTGGTGGCTGGGGAGTTTGCAATGTGTGAACACAGCACCAGGAGGGATCAGTGGTGGCTGGGCACTTTGCAATGTGTGAACACAGCCCCTGGAGGGATCAGTTGTGGCTGGGGACTTTGCAATGTGTGAACACAGCCCCTGGAGGGATCAGTTGTGGCTGAGGACTTTGCAATGTGTGGACACAGCCCCTGGAGGGATCAGTGGTGGCTGGGAACTTTGCAATGTGTGAACACAGCCCCTGGAGGGATCAGTTGTGGCTGGGGACTTTGCAATGTGTGAACACAGCCCCTGGAGGGATCAGTTGTGGCTGGGCACTTTGCAATGTGTGAACACAGCCCCTGGAGGGATCAGTGGTGGCTGGGCACTTTGCAATGTGTGAACACAGCCCCTGGAGGGATCAGTGGTGGCTGGGCACTTTGCAATGTGTGAACACAGCCCCTGGAGGGATCAGTGGTGGCTGGGGACTTTGCAATGTGTGAACACAGCCCCTGGAGGGATCAGTGGTGGCTGGGGACTTTGCAATGTGTGAACACAGCCCCTGGAGGGATCAGTGGTGGCTGGGCACTTTGCAATGTGTGAACACAGCCACTGGAGGGATCAGTGGTGGCTGGGCACTTTGCAGTGTGTGAACACAGCCCCTGGAGGGATCAGTGGTGGCTGGGCACTTTGCAATGTGTGAACACAGCCCCTGGAGGGATCAGTGGTGGCTGGGGACTTTGCAATGTGTGAACACAGCCCCTGGAGGGATCAGTGGTGGCTGGGCACTTTGCAATGTGTGAACACAGCCACTGGAGGGATCAGTGGTGGCTGGGGACTTTGCAATGTGTGAACACAGCCCCTGGAGGGATCAGTGGTGGCTGGGGAGTCTGCAATGGGTGAACACAGCCACAAGAAGGATCAGTGGTGGCTGGGCACTTTGCAGTGTGTGAACACAGCCCCTGGAGGGATCAGTGGTGGCTGGGCACTTTGCAATGTGTGAACACAGCCCCTGGAGGGATCAGTGGTGGCTGGGCACTTTGCAATGTGTGAACACAGCCCCTGGAGGGATCAGTGGTGGCTGCGGACTTTGCAATATGTGAACACAGCCCCTGGAGGGATCAGTGGTGGCTGGGGACTTTGCAATGTGTGAACACAGCCCCAGGAGGGATCAGTGGTGGCTGGGCACTTTGCAATGTGTGAACACAGCCCCTGGAGGGATCAGTGGTGGCTGGGGACTCTGCAATGTGGCGGGATGTAAAAGCTGATACCTGAATACCTGAGGGTGTGCCGTGCATTAGCACAACCTTACAAGGCCATTTCAGGGGGTTCTCCCCGTTAGAAAATGTGGGAAACATATGGTAAAAACTATTCAAATTACAGTAGAATTTCACACAAGCATTGCCCTAAACACAGGCTTTAGTCATTAATGATAAATTATTCTGACATATGCAATTGACCATGTTAAAGCAAGTTGTATTCCATATAGCAGATACTAAAATGATGTACTCACAAAACACGTCATTATACTCGCATTACAATGAATTTAAAACCTGGGTGTATATTATGGGCATTTAGGCTCCCACCTTATAGTATATCGTAATTATTTATGGTGTAACATACACTGACAAACCACTGGCACACCGGCATAACAGCCACCTAAATAATACTCATGCTGCAAGAAAGCTGCCAGCACTCAATGACTAAGCCTTAACACACACAGAATAGCAGAGATCCTGTAAACCACTGGCACGCTGACATAATAGCTTCCTAAAAAATACTCATGTTGCAAGCAGGCTGCCAGCACTCAATGACTAAGCCTTAACACACACAGAATAGCAGAGATCCTGTAAACCACGGGCATCCCGACATAACGGCTGCCTAAATAACACTCATGCTGCAAGAAAGCTGCCAGCACTCAATGACTAAGCCTTAACAAACACAGAATAGCAGAGATCCTGTAAACCACTGGCATGCCGACATAATGGCTGCCTAAATAACACTCATACTGCAAGAAAGCTTCCAGCACTCAATGACTAATCCTTAACACACACAGAATAGCAGAGATCCTGTAAACCACTGGTATGCCGACATAACAGCCATCTAAATAACACTCATGCTGCAAGAAAGCTGCCAGCACTCAATGACTAAGCCTTAACACACACAGAATAGCAGAGATCCTGTAAACCACTAGCATGCCAACATAACAGCTGCCTAAATAATATGCATGCTGCAAGAAAGCTTCCAGCACTCAAAGACTAATCCTTAACACACACAGAATAGTAGAGATTCTGAAAACCACTGGTGCGCTGACATAACAGCCGCCTAAATAAAACTCATGCTGCAAGAAAGTTGCTAGCACTCAATGACTAAGCCGTAGCCCATACAGAACAGCAGAGATTCTGTAAACCACTGGCACGCCGACATAATGGCCGTCTGAATGATACTCATGCTGCAAGAAAGCTGCCAGCACTCCATGACTAAGCCTTAACACACACAGAACAGAAGAGATTCTGTAAACCACTGGCACGCCGACATAACGGCCACCTAAATGACCCTCATACTGCAAGAAAGCTTCCAGCACTCAATGACTAAGCCTTAGCCCACACAGAACAGCAGAGATTCTGTAAATCACTGGCGCGCTGAAATAACAGCCACCTAAATAACACTCATACTGAAAATAAGCTGACAGCACTCAATGACTAAGCCTTAGCCCACACAGAACAGCTGAAATTCTGTAAATCACTGGCGCGCTGACATAACAGTCCCCTAAATAATATTCATGCTGCAAGAAAGCTGCCAGCACTCAATGACTAAGCCTTAACACACACAGAATAGCAGAGATTCTGTAAACCACTGGCACGCCGACATAATAGCTGCCTAAAAAATACTCATGCTGCAAGCAGGCTGCCAGCACTCAATGACTAAGCCTTAACAGACACAGAATAGCAGAGATACTGTAAACCACTGGCATGCCGACATAACAGCCGCCTAAATAATACTCATGCAGCAAGAAAGCTGCTAGCACTCAATGACTAAGCCTTATCACACACAGAATAGCAGAGATTCTGTAAACCAATGGCACGCCGACATAAAAGCTGCCTAAATAATACTCGTGCTGCAAGAAAGCTGTCAGCACTCAATGACTAAGCCTTAACACACAGAATAGCAGAGATCCTGTAAACCACTGACACGCCGACATAACAGTCAGTTAATAATACTTATGTTGCAAGAAAGCTGCCAGCACTCAATGACTAAGCCTTAGCACACAGAATAACAGAGATCCTGTAAACCACTGGCATGCCGACATAACAGTCGCCTAAATAATGCTTATGTTGCAAGAAAGCTGCCAGCACTCAATGACTACGCCTTAACACACACAGATTAGCAGAGATCCTGTAAACTACTGGCACGCTGACATAACAGCCGCCTAATTAATACTCATGCTGTAAAAAAGCTGCCAGCACTCAATGACTAAGCCTTAACACACACAGAACAGCAGAGATCCTGAAACAACTGTCATGCGGACATAACAGCCGCCTGAATAATACTCACATTGCAAGAAAGCTGCCAGCACTCAATTACTAAGCCTTAAGACACACAGATTAGCAGAGATCCTGAAACAACTGTCATGCTGACCTAACAGTCGCCTTAATAATACTTATGTTGCAAGAAAGCTGCCAGCACTCAATGACTAAGCATTAGCCCACTCAGAACAGCAGAGATTGTGTAAATCACTAGCGCTGAAATAACAGACGCCTAAATAACACTCATGCTGAAAATAAGCTGACAGCACTGAATAATACTCACATTGCAAGAAATCTGCCAGCACTCAATGACTAAGCTTTAACACACAGAATAGCAGATATCTTGTAAACCACTGGCACGCCGACATAACAGTCGCCTAAATAATACTTATGTTGCAAGAAAGCTGCCAGCACTCAATGACTAAGCATTAGCCCACTCAGAACAGCAGAGATTGTGTAAATCACTAGCGCTGAAATAACAGACGCCTAAATAACACTCATGCTGAAAATAAGCTGACAGCACTCAATGACTAAGCCTTAGCCCACACAGAACAGCAGAGATTCTGTAAACCACTGGCACGCTGACATAACAGTCCTCTAAATAATACTCATGCTGCAAGAAAGCTGCCAGCACTCAATGACTAAGCCTTAACACACACAGAATAGCAGAGATTCTGTAAACCACTGGCACGCTGACATAATAGCTTCCTAAAAAATACTCATGTTGCAAGCAGGCTGCCAGCACTCAATGACTAAGCCTTAACAGACACAGAATAGCAGAGATACTGTAAACCACTGGCATACCGACATAACAGCCGCCTAAATAATACTCATGCAGCAAGAAAGCTGCTAGCACTCAATGACTAAGCCTTATCACACACAGAATAGCAGAGATTCTGTAAACCAATGGCACGCCGACATAAAAGCTGCCTAAATAATACTCGTGCTGCAAGAAAGCTGTCAGCACTCAATGACTAAGCCTTAACACACAGAATAGCAGAGATCCTGTAAACCACTGACACGCCGACATAACAGTCGCCTAAATAATGCTTATGTTGCAAGAAAGCTGCCAGCACTCAATGACTAAGCCTTAACACACACAGAACAGCAGAGATCTTGTAAACCACTGGCATGCGGACATAACAGCCGCCTGAATAATACTCACATTGCAAGAAAGCTGCCAGCACTCAATGACTAAGCCTTAACACACACAGATTAGCAGAGATCCTGTAAACTACTGTCACGCTGACATAACAGCCGCCTAAATAATACTCATGCTGCAAAAAAGCTGCCAGCACTCAATGACTAAGCTTTAACACACAGAATAGCAGAGATCCTGTAAACCACTGGCACGCCGACATAACAGCCGCCCAAATAATACTCATACTGCAAGAAAGCTGCCAGCACTCAATTACTAAGCCTTAACACACACAGAATAGCAGAGATCCTGTAAACCACTGGCATGCCGACATAACAGCCGCCCAAATAATACTCATACTGCAAGAAAGCTGCCAGCACTCAATTACTAAGCCTTAACAAACACAGAATAGCAGAGATCCTGTAAACCACTGGCACACTGACATAACAGCCGCCTGAATAATACTCACATTGCAAGAAATCTGACAGCACTCAATGACTGAGCCTTAACCTGCACAGAATAGCAGAGATCCTGTAAACCACAGGCATGCCGACATAATATCCACCTAAATAATACTCATGCTGCAAGCAGGCTGCCAGCACTCAATGACTAAGCCTTAACACACACAGAATAGCAGAGATTCTGTAAACCACTGGTATGCCGACATAAAAGCCATCTAAATAACACTCATGCTGCAAGAAAGCTGCCAGCACTCAATGACTAAGCCTTAACAGACACCGAATAGCAGAGATTCTGTAAACCACTGGCACGCCGACATAATAGCCGCCTAAATAATACTCATGTTGCAAGAAAGCGGACAGCACTCAATGACTAAGCCTTAACACACACAGAATAGCAGAGATCCTGTAAACCACAGGCATGCCGACATAACAGCCACCTAAATAATAGTCATGCTGCAAGCCACCAATCAATGACTAAGCCTTAACACACACAGAATAGCAGAGAATTTGAAACCACTGGCATGCTGACATAACAGCCGCCTAAGTAATCGTCATGCTGCAAGGAAGCTGCCAACAGTCAATGACTAATCCTTAACACACACAGAATAGCAGAGATCCTGTAAACCACTGGCATGCCAACATAACAGCCGCCTAAATAATACTCATGCTGCAAGAAAGCTGCCAGCACTCAATGACTAAGCCTTAACACACACAGAATAGCAGAGATCCTGTAAACCACTGGAACACCAACATAACAGCCGCCTAAATAATATTCATGCTGCAAGAAAGCTGCCAACACTCAACGACTAAGCATTAACACACACAGAACAGCAGAGATCCTGTAAACCACTGGCGCGCTGACCTAACAGTCCCCTAAATAATACTCATGCTGCAAGAAAGCTGCCAGCACTCAATTACTAAGCCTTAACACACACAGAATAGCAGAGATTCTGTAAACCACTGGCACGCCGACATAACAGCCGCCTAAATAATACTCATGCAGCAAGAAAGCTGCCAGCACTCAATGACTAAGCCTTAACACACACAGAATAGCAGAGATTCTGTAAACCAATGGCACGCCGACATAAAAGCTGCCTAAATAATACTCGTGCTGCAAGAAAGCTGTCAGCACTCAATGACTAAGCCTTAACACACAGAATAGCAGAGATCCTGTAAACCACTTGCATGCCGGTATAACAGTCGCCTAAATAATGCTTATGTTGTAAGAAAGCTGCCAGCACTCAATGACTAAGCCTTAACACACACAGATTAGCAGAGATCCTGTAAACTACTGTCACGCTGACATAACAGCCGCCTAAATAATACTTATGTTGCAAGAAAGCTGCCAGTACTCAATGACTAAGCCTTAGCACACACAGAATAGCAGAGATCCTGTAAACCACTGGCATGCCGACATAACAGCCGCCCAAATAATACTCATACTGCAAGAAAGCTGCCAGCACTCAATTACTAAGCCTTAGCCCACACAGAACAGCAGAGATTCTGTAAACCACTGGCGCGCTGAAATAACAGCCGCCTAAATAACATTCATGCTGCAAGAAAGCTGCCAGCACTCAATGACTAAGCCTTAACACACACAGAATAGCAGAGATTCTGTAAACCACTGGCTCGCCGACATAATAGCTGCCTAAAAAAGACTCATGCTGCAAGCAGGCTGCCAGCACTCAATGACTAAGCCTTAATAGACACAGAATAGCAGAGATACTGTAAACCACTGGCACGCCAACATAATAGCCGCCTAAATAATACTCATGCACCAAGAAAGCTGCTAACACTCAGTGACTAAGCCTTATCACACACAGAATAGCAGAGATTCTGTAAACCAATGGCACGCCGACATAAAAGCTGCCTAAATAATACTCGTGCTGCAAGAAAGCTGTCAGCACTCAATGACTAAGCCTTAACACACAGAATAGCAGAGATACTGTAAACCACTGACACGCCGACATAACAGTCAGTTAATAATATTCATGCTGCAAGAAAGCTGCCAGCACTCAATTACTAAGCCTTAGCCCACACAGAACAGCAGAGATTCTGTAAACCACTGGCGCGCTGAAATAACAGCCGCCTAAATAACATTCATGCTGCAAGAAAGCTGCCAGCACTCAATGACTAAGCCTTAACACACACAGAATAGCAGAGATTCTGTAAACCACTGGCTCGCCGACATAATAGCTGCCTAAAAAAGACTCATGCTGCAAGCAGGCTGCCAGCACTCAATGACTAAGCCTTAACAGACACAGAATAGCAGAGATACTGTAAACCACTGGCACGCCAACATAATAGCCGCCTAAATAATACTCATGCACCAAGAAAGCTGCTAACACTCAGTGACTAAGCCTTATCACACACAGAATAGCAGAGATTCTGTAAACCAATGGCACGCCGACATAAAAGCTGCCTAAATAATACTCGTGCTGCAAGAAAGCTGTCAGCACTCAATGACTAAGCCTTAACACACAGAATAGCAGAGATACTGTAAACCACTGACACGCCGACATAACAGTCAGTTAATAATACTTATGTTGCAAGAAAGCTGCCAGCACTCAATGACTAAGCCTTAGCACACAGAATAACAGAGATCGTGTAAACCACTGGCATGCCGACATAACAGTCGCCTAAATAATGCTTATGTTGCAAGAAAGCTGCCAGCACTCAATGACTAAGCCTTAACACACACAGATTAGCAGAGATCCTGTAAACTACTTGCACGCTGACATAACAGCCGCCTAATTAATACTCATGCTGTAAAAAAGCTGCCAGCACTCAATGACTAAACCTTAACACACACAGAACAGCAGAGATCTTGTAAACCACTGGCATGCGGACATAACAGCCGCCTGAATAATACTCACATTGCAATAAAGCTGCCAGCACTCAATTACAAAGCCTTAAGACACAAAGAATAGCAGAGATCCTGAAACAACTGTCATGCTGACCTAACAGTCGCCTTAATAATACTTAGGTTGCAAGAAAGCTGCCAGCACTCAATGACTAAGCTTTAACACACAGAATAGCAGAGATCCGGTAAACCACTGGCACGCCGACATAACAGTCGCCTAAATAATACTTATGTTGCAAGAAAGCTGCCAGCACTCAATGACTAAGCCTTAACACACACAGAATAGCAGAGATCCTGTAAACCACTGGCACACTGACATAACAGCCGCCTGAATAATACTAACATTGCAAGAAATCTGCCAGCACTCAATGACTGAGCCTTAACTCGCACAGAATAGCAGAGATCCAGAGATTCAAACGCACCAAAATGGTCGGCAACAGCTTCCAGGTGAAGGCACCCCAACACTGGAACGCCCTACCACCATCCCTCAGGACACCCCAAACCTTCACACACTTTAGACGCAATTATATCCAATGGATAAAGAACAAAGATCACTAATACCTCTAACCCAACACCACACTGCCACTATCCTAGAATGAATGCTTATCTGCAAACTCTTTAAAATATCTGTAATGTACTATACCTCTCTTGTAAAACTGCCCTTTGTACCTCACTGTAACACTGTAAGTGATATGTATAAGATATGTATAAGCAACTTGTAACCAAGCTTTGAATAACCTTGCTGCTCATGCGCCCTCATACTCGTGGGTCTGGTGCGCAATACAAATGAATAAAGTAAACTAAACTAAACTAAACTGTAAGCCACTGGCATGCCGACATAATAGCCACCTAAATAATACTCATGCTGCAAGCAGGCTGCCAGCACTCAATGACTAAGCCTTAACACACACAGAATAGCAGAGATTCTGTAAACCACTGGCACGCCAACATAACAGCCGCCTAAATAATATTCATGCTGCAAGAAAGCTGCCAACACTCAACGACTAAGCATTAACACACACAGAACAGCAGAGATCCTGTAAACCACTGGCGCACTGACATAACAGTCCCCTAAATAATACTCATGCTGCAAGAAAGCTGCCAGCACTCAATGACTAAGCCTTAACAGACACAGAATAGCAGAGATTCTGTAAACCACTGGCACGCCGACATAACAGCCGCCTAAATAATACTCATGCAGCAAGAAAGCTGCTAGCACTCAATGACTAAGCCTTATCACACACAGAATAGCAGAGATTCTGTAAACCAATGGCACGCCGACATAAAAGCTGCCTAAATAATACTCGTGCTGCAAGAAAGCTGTCAGCACTCAATGACTAAGCCTTAACACACAGAATAACAGAGATCCTGTAAACCACTGGCATGCCGACATAACAGTCGCCTAAATAATGCTTATGTTGCAAGAAAGCTGCCAGCACTCAATGACTACGCCTTAACACACACAGATTAGCAGAGATCCTGTAAACTACTGGCACGCTGACATAACAGCCGCCTAATTAATACTCATGCTGTAAAAAACCTGCCAGCACTCAATGACTAAGCCTTAACACACACAGAACAGCAGAGATCTTGTAAACCACTGGCATGCGGACATAACAGCCGCCTGAATAATACTTACATTGCAAGAAAGCTGCCAGCACTCAATTACTAAGCCTTAAGACACACAGAATATCAGAGATCCTGAAACAACTGTCATGCTGACCTAACAGTCGCCTTAATAATACTTAGGTTGCAAGAAAGCTGCCAGCACTCAATGACTAAGCTTTAACACACAGAATAGCAGAGATCTTGTAAACCACTGGCATGCCGACATAACAGTCGCCTAAATAATACTTATGTTGCAAGAAAGCTGCCAGCACTCAATGACTAAGCCTTAACACACACAGATTAGCAGAGATCCTGTAAACCACTGGCACGCCGACATAACAGTCGCCTAAATAATACTTATGTTGCAAGAAAGCTGCCAGTACTCAATGACTAAGCCTTAGCACACACAGAATAGCAGAGATCCTGTAAACCACTGGCATGCCGACATAACAGCCGCCCAAATAATACTCATGCTGCAAGAAAGCTGCCAACACTCAACGACTAAGCATTAACACACACAGAACAGCAGAGATCCTGTAAACCACTGGCGCACTGACATAAGAGTCCCCTAAATAATACTCATGCTGCAAGAAAGCTGCCAGCACTCAATGACTAAGCCTTAACACACACAAAATAGCAGAGATTCTTTAAACCACTGGCATGCCGACATAATAGCTGCCTAAAAAATACTCATGCTGCAAGCAGGCTGCCAGCACTCAATGACTAAGCCTTAACAGACACAGAATAGCAGAGAAACTGTAAACCACTGGCATGCCGACATAACAGCCGCCTAAATAATACTCATGCAGCAAGAAAGCTGCTAGCACTCAATGACTAAGCCTTATCACACACAGAATAGCAGAGATTCTGTAAACCAATGGCACGCCGACATAAAAGCTGCCTAAATAATACTCGTGCTGCAAGAAAGCTGTCAGCACTCAATGACTAAGCCTTAACACACAGAATAGCAGAGATCCTGTAAACCACTGACACGCCGACATAACAGTCAGTTAATAATACTTATGTTGCAAGAAAGCTGCCAGCACTCAATGACTAAGCCTTAGCACACAGAATAACAGAGATCCTGTGAACCACTGGCATGCCGACATAACAGTCGCCTAAATAATGCTTATGTTGCAAGAAAGCTGCCAGCACTCAATGACTATGCCTTAACACACACAGATTAGCAGAGATCTTGTAAACTACTGGCACGCTGACATAACAGCCGCCTAATTAATACTCATGCTGTAAAAAAGCTGCCAGCACTCAATGACTAAGCCTTAACACACACAGAACAGCAGAGATCTTGTAAACCACTGGCATGCGGACATAACAGCCGCCTGAATAATACTTACATTGCAAGAAAGCTGCCAGCACTCAATTACTAAGCCTTAAGACACACAGAATATCAGAGATCCTGAAACAACTGTCATGCTGACCTAACAGTCGCCTTAATAATACTTAGGTTGCAAGAAAGCTGCCAGCACTCAATGACTAAGCTTTAACACACAGAATAGCAGAGAGCTTGTAAACCACTGGCACGCCGACATAACAGTCAGTTAATAATACTTATGTTGCAAGAAAGCTGCCAGCACTCAATGACTAAGCCTTAGCACACAGAATAACAGAGATCCTGTAAACTACTGGCACGCTGACATAACAGCCGCCTAATTAATACTCATGCTGTAAAAAAGCTGCCAGCACTCAATGACTAAGCCTTAACACACACAGAACAGCAGAGATCTTGTAAACCACTGGCATGAGGACATAACAGCCGCCTGAATAATACTCATGCTGCAAGAAAGCTGCCAGCACTCAATTACTAAGCCTTACCAACACAGAATAGCAGAGATTCTGTAAACCACTGGCACGCCGACATAATAGCCACCTAAATAATACTCATGCTGCAAGCAGGCTGCCAGCACTCAATGACTAAGCATTAACACACACAGATTAGCAGAGATTCTGTAAACCACTTGCACGCCGGCATAACAGCCACCTAAATGATACTCATGCTGCAAGAAAGCTGCCAGCACTCAATGACTAAGCCTTAGCACACAGAATAACAGAGATCCTGTAAACCACTGGCATGCCGACATAACAGTGGCCTAAATAATGCTTATGTTGCAAGAAAGCTGCCAGCACTCAATGACTAAGCCTTAACACACACAGATTAGCAGAGATCCTGTAAACTACTGGCACGCTGACATAACAGCCGCCTAATTAATACTCATGCTGTAAAAAAGCTGCCAGCACTCAATGACTAAGCCTTAACACACACAGAACAGCAGAGATCGTGTAAACCACTGGCATGCGGACAT
The DNA here is from genome assembly GCF_040938575.1 of Ambystoma mexicanum. Classification (NCBI taxonomy): domain Eukaryota; kingdom Metazoa; phylum Chordata; class Amphibia; order Caudata; family Ambystomatidae; genus Ambystoma; species Ambystoma mexicanum. The sequence continues at coordinate 6,562,816 of NC_090930.1, read as the reverse complement.
AACAGCCGCCTGAATAATACTCACATTGCAAGAAAGCTGCCAGCACTTAATTACAAAGCCTTAAGACACACAGAATAGCAGAGATCCTGAAACAACTGTCATGCTGACCTAAGAGTCGCCTTAATAATACTTAGGTTGCAAGAAAGCTGCCAGCACTCAATGACTAAGCTTTAACACACAGAATAGCAGATATCTTGTAAACCACTGGCACGCCGACATAACAGTCGCCTAAATAATACTTATGTTGCAAGAAAGCTGCCAGCACTCAATGACTAAGCCTTAACACACACAGATTAGCAGAGATCCTGTAAACTACTGTCACGCTGACATAACAGCCGCCTAAATAATACTCATGCTGCAAAAAAGCTGCCAGCACTCAATGACTAAGCTTTAACACACAGAATAGCAGAGATCCTGTAAACCACTGGCACACCGACATAACAGTCGCCTAAATAATACTTATGTTGCAAGAAAGATGCCAGCACTCAATGACTAAGCCTTAACACACACAGAATAGCAGAGATCCTGAAACAACTGTCATGCTGACCTAAGAGTCGCCTTAATAATACTTAGGTTGCAAGAAAGCTGCCAGCACTCAATGACTAAGCTTTAACACACAGAATAGCAGATATCTTGTAAACCACTGGCACACTGACATAACAGCCGCCTGAATAATACTAACATTGCAAGAAATCTGCCAGCACTCAATGACTGAGCCTTAACTCGCACAGAATAGCAGAGATCCAGAGATTCAAACGCACCAAAATGGGCGGCAACAGCTTCCAGGTGAAGGCACCCCAACACTGGAACGCCCTACCACCATCCCTCAGGACACCCCAAACCTTCACACACTTTAGACGCAATTATATCCAATGGATAAAGAACAAAGATCACTAATACCTCTAACCCAACACCACACTGCCACTATCCTAGAATGAATGCTTATCTGCAAACTCTTTAAAATATCTGTAATGTACTATACCTCTCTTGTAAAACTGCCCTTTGTACCTCACTGTAACACTGTAAGTGATATGTATAAGATATGTATAAGCAACTTGTAACCAAGCTTTGAATAACCTTGCTGCTCATGCGCCCTCATACTCGCGGGTCTGGTGCGCAATACAAATGAATAAAGTAAACTAAACTAAACTGTAAGCCACAGGCATGCCGACATAATAGCCACCTAAATAATACTCATGCTGCAAGCAGGCTGCCAGCACTCAATGACTAAGCCTTAACACACACAGAATAGCAGAGATCCTGTAAACCACGGGCATGCCAACATAATGGCTGCCTAAATAACACTCATGCGCAAGAAAGCTTCCAGCACTCAAAGACAAATCCTTAACACACACAGAATAGCTGAGATCCCGTAAACCACTGGTATGCCGACATTACAGCCATCTAAATAACACTCATGCTGCAAGAAAGCTGCCAGCACTCAATGACTAAGGCTTAACACACACAGAATAGCAGAGATTCTGTAAACCACTGGCATTTCGACATAACAGCCACCTAAATAATAGTCATGCTGCAAGCAGGCTGCCAGCACTCAATGACTAAGCCTTAACACACACAGAATAGCAGAGATTCTGTAAACCACTGCAATGCCGACATAAAAGCCATCTAAATAACACTCATGCTGCAAGAAAGCTGCCAGCACTCAATGACTAAGCCTTAACAGACACAGAATAGCAGAGATTCTGTAAACCACTGGCACGCCGACATAATAGCCGCCTAAATAATACTCATGTTGCAAGAAAGCGGACAGCACTCAATGACTAAGCCTTAACACACACAGAATAGCAGAGATCCTGTAAACCACAGGCATGCCGACATAATGGCTGCCTAAATAACACTCATGCGCAAGAAAGCTGCCAACACTCAATGACTAATCCTTAACACACACAGAATAGCAGAGATCCTGTAAACCACTGGCATGCCAACATAACAGCCGCCTAAATAATACTCATGCTGCAAGAAAGCTGCCAGCACTCAATGACTAAGCCTTAACACACACAGAATAGCAGAGATCCTGTAAACCACTGGCACGCCAACATAACAGCCGCCTAAATAATATTCATGCTGCAAGAAAGCTGCCAACACTCAACGACTAATCCTTAACACACACAGAACAGCAGAGATCCTGTAAACCACTGGCGCGCCGACATAATAGCTGCCTAAAAAATAGTCATGCTGCAAGCAGGCTGCCAGCACTCAATGACTAAGCCTTAACAGACAGAATAGCAGAGATCCTGTAAACCACTGACACGCCGACATAACAGTCAGTTAATAATACTTATGTTGCAAGAAAGCTGCCAGCACTCAATGACTAAGTCTTAGCACACAGAATAACAGAGATCCTGTAAACCACTGGCATGCCGACATAACAGTCGCCTAAATAATGCTTATGTTGCAAGAAAGCTGCCAGCACTCAATGACTACGCCTTAACACACACAGATTAGCAGAGATCCTGTAAACTACTGGCATGCGGACATAACAGCCGCCTGAATAATACTCATGCTGTAAAAAAGCTGCCAGCACTCAATGACTAAGCCTTAACACACACCGAACAGCAGAGATCTTGTAAACCACTGGCATGCGGACATAACAGCCGCCTGAATAATACTCACATTGCAAGAAAGCTGCCAGCACTCAATTACTAAGCCTTAAGACACACAGAATATCAGAGATCCTGAAACAACTGTCATGCTGACCTAACAGTCGCCTTAATAATACTTAGGTTGCAAGAAAGCTGCCAGCACTCAATGACTAAGCTTTAACACACAGAATAGCAGAGATCCTGTAAACCACTGGCACGCCGACATAACAGTCGCCTAAATAATACTTATGTTGCAAGAAAGCTGCCAGTACTCAATGACTAAGCCTTAGCACACACAGAATAGCAGAGATCCTGTAAACCACTGGCATGCCGACATAACAGCCGCCCAAATAATACGCATACTGCAAGAAAGCTGCCAGCACTCAATTACTAAGCCTTAACAAACACAGAATAGCAGAGATTCTGTAAACCACTGGCACGCCAACATAATAGCCACCTAAATAATACTCATGCTGCAAGTAGGCTGCCAGCACTCAATGACTAAGCATTAACACACACAGAATAGCAGAGATTCTGTAAACCACTGGCACGCCGGCATAACAGCCACCTAAATAATACTCATGCTGCAAGAAAGCTGCCAGCACTCAATGACTAAGCCTTAACACACACAGAATAGCAGAGATCCTGTAAACCACTGGTATGCCGACATAAAAGCCATCAAAATAACACTCATGCTGCAAGAAAGCTGCCAGCACTCAATGACTAAGCCTTAACAGACACAGAATAGCAGAGATCCTGTAAACCACTGGCACGCCAACCTAACAGCCGCCTAAATAATATTCATGCTGCAAGAAAGCTGCCAACACTCAATGACTAATCCTTAACACACACAGAACAGCAGAGATCCTGTAAACCACTGACATGCTGGTTGCTGGATGAGTCTAACTACTAGGCCATGTGCAGTGTTGACGTGGGGGGGGCAGTAAACAGCATAGCATACCTAGCTGCTGGGAGAGTCGAACTACAAAGGCCATGTGCAGTGTTGAATTGGGGGCAGGGGGGGCGTAGACAGCATAGCATACCTGGCTGCTGGGTGAGTACATCTACTAGGCCAGGTGCAGTGTCGTATTACAGCCCAGTATGCCTGCCATTACCAGTGGATGTGCACACTGCATGCATGAATCCATCATTACTCCCACAGCAATTAACTGAAACTATTACAAAACCTCCATGTAAGTGCACAGAGGCGGGATAGGGCGGCAAAATGGAAAGGCAGATCAAGAACAAGAGCAAGGAACATAATTACTGACAACTGTAAAACATGTACACCTCAAACATTCAAGTGTAGATGAGCCCACACAGTGTTGGGAGTGTGGCACAAACACAGTGAAGGAAATCCACAACTCATGGTGCACAGCCAGAGAATACTGAAGCAACCACCCACAAAAAACCTTTTGCTGCACAAAAAATGGACAGGTACACTACCAGTCATAATCACACATGCATTTCATAGAAATGCGAAAAGTACTGTCGTACATGGCCATATAGCTGGAATTAATTTGTGACACATTGCTGACATTTCCATCCATTCCATTTGTGTCAGTTCCACAAAAGGGGTCAAAGGTCATGTTGTCTGTGAATGGGCCATGTGAATGCCACTGCACAAACCCCCGGCCCCCACGCATCCGGACAAAGTGCTGTACTGGTGCCTGAAAATTGACATATGCTAATTAATCTCATTCATGCGTGTGCATGTTTGACTCCTCAAATTAGCACTATACAGCCTGTGCCAACATGAAATGAACAGTAAATTGACATGATGACCCAAGTCAGGCAACCCGAAAACATCCAGGAGCAGGCATTCAACCGTGCCCATGTACCTACTCGCGGCACCATAGAACATACTTTTGGCTTGTTGAAGGCCTGGTTCCGCTGCCTCAGCAGATCGGTGGGAGCACTCATGTACAGCCCTGAAAAGGTTGGGAAAATTATGCTTGCCTGTGCCATGTTGCACTACAAGTGCATCATGCATAACGTCCCACTGCACCCCCCCCCTGACATGGACATGCAACCACCTGAGGCTGAGGACGACAGTGACGATGAACTGGCTATTGCACCGCGCCGGGATGGCATGGATGGACGTGTCACACGTGAAGACCTCATACACCACTATTTGTGAGCACCTATTATACAAATGGCACAGGACATCTAGCACAATGGGCACTAGACAATGTACATGAATAAATGCACTCACACTGAAAGATCAATGTCCAGCCATGATTTCTTTTTCAACACCAAATAGATTGTGACAAAAACAATTTACATTAGTGAAAAGCCGTAAATCCCTCTACAATCCCACCCAGCAATCCCTCCCTACATCCCCTCCCCAAATATCCCCACACCCCCTCCCCATCTATCCCGACATTCCCTTCCCAACTATCCCCACACACCCTCCCCAACTGTCCCCACCCAATCACTGTCCTATTTCCGCCCCCTTTTAGGCTCAGGAGTGCAGCCTTCTGCAGGCCAAGAGAGCCGCTCAGATCGACGCCTTGGGCTGCTCTGAAGGGAATTCCCTGTAGTTGAACTTGTGGAGAGAGGCAGTGGCATGGGCATGTGCCCTTGGTCCGCCAGGGCCTGCACCAACATGGAAATTGTCTCAACCAGGGAGGACATCACACTGTTCCCCTCCCTCACATGCCGTGCCATATGCAAAATGGCACCTGTGTGTGTTGTTGCACCATTGAGGGCAGGGATTCCTGACGTGCCTCTATTCTGGACAGGCGCCCCTCATTATCCATGACATTCTGAGGGTGGGTTGTGGGAGTTGGGGGCTCATTAGGCCCACGGGACTGAAGCACTTGGCCTCCTCATAGCTGTGGTCTGTTTCCACACGCCCTACTCTACTTTCACCCCCAATGTTGTCAGCTGGAGCCCCTTGTGGACCCCCTTACAGAAGGGGTGCAGGTGCCTCCTGATCGGGTGGTGGCTGGGGAGCAGGTGCCTCCTGGTTTGTTGGTGGCTGGGGGGCAGGTGTCTCCTGGTTGGTGGGTGGCTGGAGGACAGGTGCCTCCTGGTTTGTGGCTGGCTAGGGTGCAGGAGTTGTTGTCCTCTCTCGCCTGCCAGAGGATGCAGTTGAGTCCTGTGTGGACATGGTGGTGGTCTGTCGTCGGCGTGGCCTGGTGGTCCGGGATGTACTAGGCTGTTCTGCCTCATTGGCAGATGATGGGTGTGGATTCAAGAGACAGACATAAGGGCTAATACTTTCCAATGGCAATGGTGTGTCATGGACATGGTGGTTGCCATGGCATGGTGCACACATGCCTGTTCCAGGGATGCTGTGTGGGTGCACGTGTGGTGTGCGAACATGGTGTGTCCAGTGGCTGTTGTATGGGGTACTGGTGTTTCCCAGTTTGGGTGTTATGGGTGTGCCACACAAGCTGTATGATATATGATATGATATGATATGATATGATATTTTATTTGTATCGCGCTTGTACACAAGTGTTTCAGAGTGCGACTAGGCAAGGGAGGGGAACAGGGGAGAACACAGCACAACATAAAAACGATCTTACTAGGCCCAGTGACATTGAGAACGCGCAAGTGCATGGGAAAGGGAAAAGGGAAAAAGTGCATGGAAGGGGGAGAGTGGAAAGTGCGGAGCCGAGGAGCGCAAATAAATACAAAATTAAAATAAATAGAAAATGGAGGCAAACTGTAGTAGTGCAGCCAGCAAGTGGCAAGTGCTGTGTTTAAGGCAGCAGACTGGGTAAGTCTGAATAAGTGCAGAGAAAGAAGAAAAAAAAGGGAGGGCTGTGTGCGTACAGATACAGTCCCCAGTGCAAGGGGTGGCCAGGAGGCAGTGCAGGAAGGTGGCAGGGTGAGCAGGTACATGGGCCCAGGGGACAGAGGGTGGCCAGGGGCACAGTTCCAAGAGAGAGCAGAACAGCAAGGGAGAAGGGGAGCGAAGGAAGAAGCAAAGAGGAAGGTTTTGAGGTGCTTTCGAAACTGGAGATGGTTCTCCTCAAGTTTTAGAGTGGCAGGGTGGCTGTTTCAGAGGGAGGCCCCAGCCGAACATAGGGTATTACCCAAATTGTTCATTTACAATTGTTCGAATGAACAATTGACCGAATTTAAAGGGTCACAATTGACCTTTTCACAATTGACTGTATATATATATATATAAATATATATATCTGTTTGGTAATATATATTTATTTATATATATAGGGGTTTTGGGGGGTTTGGCGTTAGGTGGGAGGTTGTGGGGGGTTTACCCCCACATATATGTTACAATTGACCTTCACAATTCGTTCAATTATGAAAAGGTCAATTGTAATTCGAACAGTTGTAAAACGAACAATTCGTATACAACCGAAGATAGAGATCTACCCCCAGCTCGTTTCCTTGAAAAACGGTTGACCCGGAGGGAGTTAGAGGTAGAGGAGCGAAGAGCTCGAGAGGGGAGGTATTTGCGGAGGGATAGCTGAAGGTATTTTGGACCCAAGCACCAGAAAGCCTTGTGGACAATGCAGAGGGTTTTGAATTTAATCCTTGCATCCTCTGGGAGCCAATGGAGAGATTTCAGAGCTGGAGAGATACGATCCCAGGGCTTGAGGCCAAGGACAAGTCTCGCAGTCCTGTTCAGGATAAGTTGTAGAGGGCGGAGAGTAGAGGCAGGTAGATTTAGAAAGAGGCTGTTACAATAGTCCAACCTAGAGAGAACCAGAGCTTGGGAGACAGTGAGCTTCTGAGGGAAGGAGAGGAAAGGAAGAATACCTCTGAGGAGGTGCAGTAGGAAGTTTGACTTTTTAGAGACCTCAGAGATATGGGGCGAGAAGGAAAGTGTGGAGTCAAAGATGACCCCAAGGTTCTTAGCCTCGCAGGTAGGGGTAGGAGGAGGGCCAAGGGAGGCCGGCCAGAGGGTGAGGGAAAAGGATGGAGATGGTGTGCCGATGAGGAGGATCTCTGTCTTGCTGACACTCAGACAAAGATCATTGGCGGCACACCAATCTTGAATGGCAGTTAGGCAGTCAGAGATGAGAGAGGGAGAGGAGGTGGCCGAGGGCAGCCGGAAGATGAGTTGAGTGTCATCAGCGTAGCACTGGAAATTTGAGCAGAAAATGGCAATGCAGTGAGCAAGAGTTGCCAGGTATTGGTTGAAAAGCCAGGGTGAAAGGTTAGACCCCTGGGGAACCCCACAGGCGAGGAATATAGATGATAGGAAAGACTGCAGTTGGACCTGGGAGGGTCGATCAGAGAGGAAAGAGGTCAGTCAGGCCAGAGCCTGATCAGTGATACCCAGGTTATCACGGAGACGGTTGAGGATGGTGTGGTTGACAGTGTCAAAGGCAGAAGAGAGATCAAGAAGGATGAGGACAGAGGGAATGTTAGAATCAAGGTTGGAGAGCAGATCTTCACGGATATTGAGGAGAGCAGTTTCCGTGCTTCTGGCCGCTCTGAAGCCAGACTGGTGGTCATGGAGACAACCAACAGAATCTGAATGAAGGTTAAGGTGAGAGATGGCCAGCTTTTCCAGGAGTTTGCCCAGAAAGGGGGTAATGGAAATTGGGCGATAGTTAGCCGGACAGGAAGGATCAGCTGTGGGTTTCTTGAGAAGAGGATGCACAAGGGAGTGCTTCAGAGTGGAGGGGAAGGATCCTGAGACAAACGAGTGGTTGCAAAAATCAGCAAGGGCCGAGTGAGGGTGTCAATGTGGTCCTTGATGGTTTTGGAGGAACAGGGATGAACCTGTTTTGATGAGGCTTTCATAGATCGGACTTGTCTAGCGACCTCATCAGGGGAGAAAATAGGAAAGGAAGAGAAGGACGGTGGGGGGGGTGGTTAAAGGGGGGTCTGCAAGCACAGACTGAGAGGGAATAGGAGGGGGAGGGGAGGCGAGGGTGGACAGGATGTCCTTGGTTTTAGAGATAAAGTGGGAGGCAAGGGCATTGCAGAGAGCCTGGGAGGCAAGAGGAGGGGAGGAGACTGCTGCAGGGTTGGCAAGCTCCTTGCAGATTTTAAAGAGTTTGGCCGAGTTGTTGGATGCCGCAGAGACACGGGCTTGAATGTGGGCTCTCTTCTTAGTGCGGACAGAGAGTCTGTATTGCCTTTGGAGCAGGCGACAAGCCAGTTTGTCAGAGGATGAGCAAGAAGACCTCCATTTCCTCTCAGCCGCCCTACACTTACGTTTAAGTGTAGCTAGGTCAGAGTCATACCAGGAATTGCACTTGGCTTTGGACTTCAAGCGGATCCTCATAACAGGGGCAAGAGCATCAAGAGTGTCATAGATAGAAGGGTAGAGAAGGGACAGGGATGTGTCAGGGTGTGAGTCAGCCAGGGGAGGAGGAGGGGGTGAGAAGGTGGCAGCGAAAGCCTCAGCTGACACACAGAGGCAGTGTTGTGGTGTGGTTGGCTTGGGGGGAAGAGAGTGAGAGATGGGAGGAGAGGAGGCAGTGGTCACTCCAGGAGAGAGGAGTGGTCAGAGGAATAGAGAGGGGGAGGCCAGGGGAGATCAAGACATCAAGTGTGTGTCCTGCAGAGTGCGTTGGGCCAGAGGGAAGGATAGAGAGGGAGAGGGAATCGCAGAGGTTGCGAAAGAGCAGCAGTGAGAATCAAGGTGAATGTTGAGGTCACCAAGGAGGAGGAGTTGAGTGCTTGAGGCCAGGAGGGAGGAGGAGAGGTCGGCCCACTCAGAGAGTAAAGTGGTGATTTGCCCGGGGGGCCGGTAGAGAGTAGCAACAGTAAGAGAGTGGCCAGGGGAGAGAGAGAGAGCCTGCAGACAAGGCATTCAAAAGAGGAGTAAATCTGAATGGGAATGATAGTGGCAGGGATCCACTCAGGAAATATCAGGGCTACGCCCCCTCCAGGTTGAGTGGATCTGGGTGCGGAGAGGATCTTGTAGCCCTCAGGGAGTAGAGTGTCAAAGCTTGTGACAGAGCTGGCCGTGAACCATGTCTCCGTAAAACCGAGGACATCAAGGTCCAGTTCTTCAAGGAGGTGGCAGATGTCAGAGGAGTATTTGACAGCAGAGCGAGAGTTGAGAGTGGCAAGATGAAGATGAAGAAGGTTGCCGGCCTTAAAGACCTTCCAGGGAGGGATACAAATCAGAGGTACGCCCTGCGGAGTCGTGGAGGTAGCCTGAAAAGTGGCAGAGGTGGAGGAAAAAGTGGGCAAGGTAGCCAGGGAGCGAGAGGAGGGGACAGCTGGAGATGAGAGGAAGTTGATGAGGCAAGGGAAACGCCTATCGAAGAGGAGGAGATTGGCCTGAGGACCTTGGACCATGACAGTGCCATTTAGGTGTTGATATGGGGTTGTGGCTGGTTGTGACATGATGTGTTACAAATGTGACTGGTGCTTATGGCAGTTTCTGCGTTGGTGATGATTTAGCGGGATGGGGCGTGGTGGATGGGACGAGTGGACCACATGTATCATTGATGCTTGCGGCTGGTCACTTGCTGGTGGTGCAGGTGATTTACACTGACGTGACTTTGGGCATGTGCTAGCACGGCGGTGACAACAGAAGTTGCGCTGTGTCAGGGGGATGTGTGTCTGAGTGCCAGCAGGTGCATCTTGTGAGGGCGATACAGGGGGACTGTGTGATGTGTGAGTGGTGTATGAATGTGGTTTGGGAGCAAGTTCTATGTGGATGTCTGCAACCAAATTGAGGGGGGCGGTGCCAGCAAGGCTGTACTGGTGTTGAAAACTACATACTTGACATGTTTACCTACTCAATTTTATACAGGGTACAAGGTGTGTGATCTGACATTGGGCTTACGGGTACTCACCAGTCTCATCCGATGTTACAGCTCCACCTACTCCCCAATGGCCTCAAGGTGCATGACGCTGCTGCATGTTTCCTCTCATGGGTGCAGGTGGATGGGAGAGGTTGGGCCACCTCCTGTGGACGTGCCCTGGGTGCGCTGTGCTAACAGGGGGTTCTACACCCTAAGATGTAGATCGTCCCACCTTTGTGGCAGTCCCGGACTGTTCGGGGTGTTGACCCGACAGCCCTGACCTTTCCGGGCCACCTCCACCCAGATGGCCTTTTTGAGCATTTGTGCCTGGCGCCTTAGGTCACTGCTGAACACTTCATCAGCATTTTCCACTAGCGTGTTGGCTAGCATGTTTAGTTTAGCCTCGCTGCCTCTGTGCTGCTGGTACCCTGGAAGACATGTCTCTAGTTGGTTATCAGAGCTTGGGATGTGGCTGTCACTCCTGTGCACTGTGGATTGAAATGGAATTTGTTTTGTTAATGGCTGCCGGTCCATTTCCTGTTCTGGCGATCACATTATTTCCGGTCACAGTAATAACGGCACTGGTAACTACAGTGGTGGTAGGTCCGGGAGCACGGAGCCGGATTCAGAGTCACTGCCACCGAGGGTGCCGGTGTGGGGGCTTTTGTGGGAGTTTGGTGGTATTACTGCCATGCCGGTGCAACTGTTTCCGGCATGCCAGAATGTGCGTGCACGCTGACACAGAATCAACCGTTCATTCCGGCAGCAGTGCTGCACGGACACAGTAGCACTGGCATACCGGTAATTACGATTTTTTTTCCGGCAAACTTGTAATGAGGCCCACTGTGATGCAGAGCAGACACTGCTGAAGTTACACTGTGCTACAACACTTAAAGTGCACCCCAACCCACAAATGCACTGTACACGCCCCTGGCCAAGGGACGATAAGAGCTAAAAGCCTGATTCATGGAATTATTTGTAAAATAGGGTACTTGTGTGCCAAACTGTGTGCTAATCCACATTCGTCGATTCATGGAATCTAATGTGCGCCCCTTTTCCTGAACTTGCATGGAGTTTGTGTAGGCTGGGCACGTCTCTGCGAGCCGTTGAGGGCTTTGCACGAGACTCCACGCAGAGCGTGGCCATGGCTTGCACAGAGGGCTGAAAAGTGGGTGGAAAACCAAAAATGGGGAAGAACTTGCGCAAAAGTGGGCATTCTGAGGGACGGCCTGCAGGCTGTCCCTCGCACAACCACAATTTCGCGGTATGAGACATATTCATGGATTCGATCGCACAACCTGATGGCTGGGATGGGAAATTTCCATGCAAGTCCTTCATACTATCTGCCACCCAAAGGCAGGCGTAAGTACACTTGCACATAGGAATGACAGTGCAGAGGTGGGTTTACATGTCGGATTTTGGGGTGCGTGTATGCAGCCGGGGTTTTGATCCAACTCAGGGATGTGCGTACGCAGTATAGCTGGGTGCAGGAACGGTTTAAAGGGGTTTGCACAAAGATTTTTCGAGATTTCAGCTGAGTTACAATTTTTCATATGCATGCTGTCGGGGTGCTGGATATGGTTACAGGGGACTCTGCTAGGGTCCCGAAAATGCAGGCCTGCTTGCGAGGGACCCCACGCATTGTTTGAAGGGTATGTTTATTCGTGTTCGGTAGAGCACGCAAAGATACCTGTCCTGGCTGCTTTTGCTTCACATCGGGGTGTGTCAGGGGTGTTCTGGGCATGACTTGCGAATACAGTTACTTTGCACAGTAAATTCCATGTATACGCTGGCACGCTTTTTTTTATCTTCCCGCAGTATCCTTCACGGGGCGTGGCCCTTTGCGGGATTTCTGCGCACATTTACATGAATCGGGCCCTAAATCATTAGCCCTCCATCCCCACCAACCCTGGAATGTCACTCTATGTAGCAGGCAATTGCATTACCTAAACACTGGTTAAAGTGACTGTGAATCCCAATCTGAGAAACAGCGCCCTTGATTAATGGGCATGATTGGCCCACTTGGAACTCTAGAGATTTCCCGGTGGACCTCCGCATCATGGGCCTCTTTTCTATTTTATTTCCACATTTCTTATGGGAAGGTGGGTTGGGTTTGCTCAACATGTGTAATATAGGGCCACTTTGAACATTATTTGCAGGGACTTTTTTGGTTCCCAGTCCAGCCCTGGATGTGCCACAGAGAGGCAGAACCAGAATGTAATGTGCCATTTGTGCACGTCCATCTGCCAGGGAGGTGCAGGGTGTGGGTGGGTGCACTAGTGTCTACGGTGACACGATGCAGGCTCAGAATATGGCTGGCAGCAGGGGGGGGCGACTCTAAGCTTTGCCCAGTGGCTCACTTTAGCAGTAGCCACACATGGGCGCCCAGTCTTCAGCATAGCTAGCTGTGCAGCCCTTTAGCTGTGGCCACACATGGGCACTCGCTAGCTGTTCAGCCCTTTAGCTGTGGTCACACATGAGCGCCCAGCCTTTAGCGTGGCTAGCTGTTCAGCCCTTTAGCTGTGGTCACACATGAGCGCCCAGCCTTTAGCGTGGCTTGCTGTCCAGCCCTTTAGCTGTGGCCACACATGAGCGCCCAGCCTTTAGCGTGGCTTGCTGTTCAGCCCTTTAGCTGTGGCCACACATGAGCGCTCAGTCTTTAGCGTGGCTTGCTGTGCAGCCCTTTAGCAGTGGCCACACATGAGCGCCCAGCCTTTAGCGTGGCTTGCTGTTCAGCCCTTTAGCTGTGGCCACACATGAGCGCCCAGCCTTTAGCGTGGCTTGCTGTTCAGCCCTTTAGCTGTGGTCACACATGAGCGCCCAGCCTTTAGCGTGGCTTGCTGTTCAGCCCTTTAGCTGTGGTCACACATGAGCGCCCAGCCTTTAGCGTGGCTTGCTGTTCAGCCCTTTAGCTGTGGCCACACATGAGCGCCCAGCCTTTAGCGTGGCTTGCTGTTCAGTCCTTTAGCTGTGGCCACACATGAGCGCCCAGCCTTTAGCATGGCTTGCTGTTCAGCCCTTTAGCTGTGGCCAGACATGAGCCAAACGCTGCCAGGTGCCCAGGACCCTTGCCAGTGTACAAAGTGGTACAAAGAGTGTTATAGAGACCAATGACGAGGCGTGCAATGGTGCAACCACAAACAGCCCTCTCAAAAGAAACTTGTCATGCGTCCTGTGCTGCTGCAACCACACATTCCAAGTGCGCAGTGGGCAGCAGCAGCCACACATGAGAGGCGGAGATGGGTGAGCTGGCAAGGGAGAACGCCGGAAGGAAATAGGGCTAGAATAATTGAAGGGCTCTGAGCAGTGGGGTATAATGCGAGGAAAGCAGGGCCTATATCAGGGGACACGGAATTCTGCAGAAGAGGCAGCGGTCTCCTGAATAGACCTCAGGTTTCACCGGCGTTCATGCCCACCTGACTGGATACACCTCTCCCACAGGTGATAAAGACACATGTCTTCAATATGTTCTTGAGGGAACCCCCTGCCGCCCACTCAGTGCAGTGGTGTGGACTCTCTGCTCTTGGTCGGTGTGCACGTGTTCCAGGCCCACGTGTGGTTCTCAGCCCCTCCCTGTGCAGCAGAGTCTCAGTAGTGACCAAATGGTTCTCTGTTCTATTGGATGGACCATGTCTCCTTCATCTAAACCCCATGTTCATGTTATCTCCGAACTAAACCCTAGTCCCTTAAAGTCTCCAGCAATTTCCTGCCTCGGCCTGACAAGACTGACCCTACATAGACCCACATCTGCCCTACTTATGGAAAATTAGCCTGAAAGACCGAAACTTTACTGGAAGCACGGATCTCTCTGGAGCAGCCTGACCGGTCACCCATACTCATATCGGAACAGTTGTGTCTGGGCCCAGTGAAGGACACACACTAGGCTGCCTCTGGCCACAGAGGGGCTCATCACATCCTGTGGGAGGGGCACACCCTGCCCAGGCTTCACGGATGGCCTCACTGTAGGATTGAGTGCACTTGGTGACAGTCTTCTCATCTTGGGGAGGGGGATGGATGTTTACCCAGATGTTGGGGAGGGTACATCATGAGTTGCTGAGCCTGTGCAGCAGCCCCCCTGGCAGGCGCTGGGCGGGACCCTGTGAGTGAAGCCCGCGCTGTCTGCTTCGCTTCCTTTGGGGCTCTGGACGAGACATTCACCACTCAGACATGTATTGGTTGCATTGTCTATGGACGTGGACTGTTGTCCAATCCCATCATTTCTGTACTGTGACGTCTACACAGAATGAATGAGTTAATAAAGGGGCGGGTCAATGAATAAAGGAAGACAGTATTGGATTATGAACGTCTTTGAAGAAGGTTGTGGGGGATATTTCTGATCATGAGATGTCTTGGCCAGGGTGGAGACGCCACAGCAATCATGACCCATTGCTGGCAGCAGATGCCAGGAGAAGGAGCGACCCTGTATCTCTTACCTCTGGCAGGAGGCCGACACAGGTCTGTCCCGGAAGCTGAGCTCTGAGAAGGTCACCTCCGTCTGGACACACATGATCCCCCCCAGAAGGAGCTGCCCGGGTCTGGAGAGGGCTTCAAGGTCCCATCCTGGCAGAGTGCACAGAGAAGCCACCAGTGGGTTCAAAGCAAAGAGGACAAGTGTGATAATCACACACCTGTGAAGATCCATGTAGCGGTGATGACTTATGCAGGGCGACCAATCACACAAGAACCCCCCCCCCCACAGAGGAAGCACAGGAGAAGAAACAAAGACACCGTCCTTGCCAGCAGCGCTCAGCAACTGGGCAACACAAGCTCCAACACAACAGTGAAGAGGTCACAGTGCAACCTCTGTCCCATCAGGGCACGAATAGCCCGTGTCTAGTGACCAAGGAATCTCTGCATCGCAGGTGACCCCCCCACCCCCTCTCCATCCGCGCATTTCAGAGTGTTCCAAGTGACCTTATACATACAGAGAGAATTAATGACTGGTTTCATGACATATCATTAAAGAGCTAGGCCGCCTAATCCCAGGGGCGCCTGGATCTGTGATTAAGGAGAGGTTGCAGAATCTAGGGCGTAGAAAGGTAACGCCCCCCCTGCCACCCCGAAGGGGAAGGTGTGAGCGTAGGGGCGAAGCAGAGAGGTGCCAGGGAATATCACCCAACCAGAGAGGAAAGGGTTAACACCAATAGCACAGGGAAGGACGAGAACAGTGGAGGTTTGGGCCGCATGTGCAAACAGACACACACCGATGCACACACAAAGAACACACAAAACACACCGAAATCAGTGCAGACACTGACAGCGCACGCGTGCAATCTCTATCAGACAGAATAGTAATGTCAATAGAAAAATTAAACATAAAATAAATCATTCCGACACATATGATAACGACCGAAACCATGGGATGACACGTGATGGCAGAGCATATGAATGCGTGGGGATTTTGGTCAGATTTAATGTGAGCGGTAATACTGTGCGGTAAATCCACCAGTCTTTGGAGGTTACGTAAAGAATTCACCTCTAGATGTTTTGTGAAGGTGACTCCTCCACTTTACCTCTGGTCATAATTCGGTTTCATCACGTCGCCCATTGAACATCAGAAAGTCAAAAAGGTTGATCACTATGACAACGACACATACACATCTAGCAGTCGAGGACAAAGAGGGACCATTTATAGAAATGTCTTGATCCAATGGGTCCCTCGTTGGATTGCCCAGTGTTACAGCTTGTTGGCTATTATGAGCAAATGCGTGCGCACGCTGCTAGATCCAAATGGCTCTTCATGTGCTTATTTATTTATTTATCTTTGCATTTGTTACAATGCGCTGAACCCTTGGGTATCTGGGTGCTCATTACATTGATAGATCAGGAGACCAGACCAGCAGAAAAAGAGGGGATGGGAGAGATGTTAGGGGGGGGATACATGGAAGGTCGGTTGTAATAGTCTCAGTACAGGCAAGCTCGAGCCCCCAGCATATTGGCCTCTGAAGTTGGGTACTTTGACTAGGTGGCAGTTCGCAGATCTGAGTGGGTACGTGGGGGAGTATCTTTCGGCACGGTGAGAGAGGTAGACTGCGGCAGTATTGGCAAGCCATCTGTGCATGATGGATAAGGTTTTGAATGTAATCCTCTCACGGATCAAAAGGCAGTGAGCGTCCCTTCTAACTTCAGTGACGTGGTCATGCTTGCATAGACCTGTGGCAGCACGTAGGGCATTGTTTTGGATAATCTGTAATTTGCTCAGATTACTCTCAGACATTCCTGCAAATAGGGCATTGCAGTAATCCAGATTGGCTGCTTGTGTGGAAAGGAAGGGCTTGCTGGCATTGAGCAGTTTGCTGGTGTATGCAGCGAGTGAGGCAATGTGGTTTACTTGGCCAGAGACGTCAAGAGTCGAGTCAAGGTAAACGCCCAGTGTTTTGGCTGCAGATCAGTTACCATCAATGTTGAACTCATTATTTGATGGGTCCATGTTTCAGAGCGTGGAGTGGAAGCCAACAATGAGGATTTCAGTTTTGTCATCATTAATGCATAGCAGGTGGGTTCAGAGGTGTAGACAGGTTAGGGCCTGAGCACGAAAGGCCCAACCAAAATCTGTAAATGCCCAATCAGTAGCGATGTGTCAGCATTTACAGATGTTAACGTCATTGTGGTGGGCCCAACTAAATTAGCTTCAGGCCCCACATGCTAGACAATCCTGGCTATGCCCCTGGGTGGGTTACCATCCTGTTTTGAACAGTTTCATAGACTGCACTGATTGCTGCAGCCTCTGGGGCATAGAAGCCTGATAGGGGGATAAGGAGTTGGGTATCGCCGGCGTAGTTCGTGTAGGATATGCTGAGGCGATCAAGCTGATCGAAGAGGGGTTTTGTATGAATGTTATACAGTGTGGGGGAAAGTCAGGAGCCTTGGGGGATCCACATGTTACTGGCGTTGGTGAGATAGCATGGTCATCAATGAAGATATAAATGTTATACAGTGTGGGGGAAAGTCAGGAGCCTTGGGGGATCCACATGTTACTGGCGTTGGTGAGTTAGCATGGTCATCAATGAAGATATAAATGTTATACAGTGTGGGGGAAAGTCAGGAGCCTTGGGGGATCCACATGTTACTGGCGTTGGTGAGTTAGCATGGTCATCAATGAAGATATAAATGTTATACAGTGTGGGGGAAAGTCAGGAGCCTTGGGGGATCCACATGTTACTGGCGTTGGTGAGGTAGCATGGTCATCAATGAAGATATAAATGTTATACAGTGTGGGGGAAAGTCAGGAGCCTTGGGGGATCCACATGTTACTGGCGTTGGTGAGATAGCATGGTCATCAATGAAGATATAAATGTTATACAGTGTGGGGGAAAGTCAGGAGCCTTGGGGGATCCACATGTTACTGGCGTTGGTGAGTTAGCATGGTCATCAATGAAGATATAAATGTTATACAGTGTGGGGGAAAGTCAGGAGCCTTGGGGGATCCACATGTTACTGGCGTTGGTGAGTTAGCATGGTCATCAATGAAGATATAAATGTTATACAGTGTGGGGGAAAGTCAGGAGCCTTGGGGGATCCACATGTTACTGGCGTTGGTGAGATAGCATGGTCATCAATGAAGATATAAATGTTATACAGTGTGGGGGAAAGTCAGGAGCCTTGGGGGATCCACATGTTACTGGCGTTGGTGAGTTAGCATGGTCATCAATGAAGATATAAATGTTATACAGTGTGGGGGAAAGTCAGGAGCCTTGGGGGATCCACATGTTACTGGCGTTGGTGAGTTAGCATGGTCATCAATGAAGATATAAATGTTATACAGTGTGGGGGAAAGTCAGGAGCCTTGGGGGATCCACATGTTACTGGCGTTGGTGAGTTAGCATGGTCATCAATGAAGATATAAATGTTATACAGTGTGGGGGAAAGTCAGGAGCCTTGGGGGATCCACATGTTACTGGCGTTGGTGAGTTAGCATGGTCATCAATGAAGATATAAATGTTATACAGTGTGGGGGAAAGTCAGGAGCCTTGGGGGATCCACATGTTACTGGCGTTGGTGAGTTAGCATGGTCATCAATGAAGATATAAATGTTATACAGTGTGGGGGAAAGTCAGGAGCCTTGGGGGATCCACATGTTACTGGCGTTGGTGAGTTAGCATGGTCATCAATGAAGATATAAATGTTATACAGTGTGGGGGAAAGTCAGGAGCCTTGGGGGATCCACATGTTACTGGCGTTGGTGAGGTAGCATGGTCATCAATGAAGATATAAATGTTATACAGTGTGGGGGAAAGTCAGGAGCCTTGGGGGATCCACATGTTACTGGCGTTGGTGAGTTAGCATGGTCATCAATGAAGATATAAATGTTATACAGTGTGGGGGAAAGTCAGGAGCCTTGGGGGATCCACATGTTACTGGCGTTGGTGAGTTAGCATGGTCATCAATGAAGATATAAATGTTATACAGTGTGGGGGAAAGTCAGGAGCCTTGGGGGATCCACATGTTACTGGCGTTGGTGAGTTAGCATGGTCATCAATGAAGATATAAATGTTATACAGTGTGGGGGAAAGTCAGGAGCCTTGGGGGATCCACATGTTACTGGCGTTGGTGAGATAGCATGGTCATCAATGAAGATATAAATGTTATACAGTGTGGGGGAAAGTCAGGAGCCTTGGGGGATCCACATGTTACTGGCGTTGGTGAGTTAGCATGGTCATCAATGAAGATATAAATGTTATACAGTGTGGGGGAAAGTCAGGAGCCTTGGGGGATCCACATGTTACTGGCGTTGGTGAGTTAGCATGGTCATCAATGAAGATATAAATGTTATACAGTGTGGGGGAAAGTCAGGAGCCTTGGGGGATCCACATGTTACTGGCGTTGGTGAGTTAGCATGGTCATCAATGAAGATATAAATGTTATACAGTGTGGGGGAAAGTCAGGAGCCTTGGGGGATCCACATGTTACTGGCGTTGGTGAGGTAGCATGGTCATCAATGAAGATATAAATGTTATACAGTGTGGGGGAAAGTCAGGAGCCTTGGGGGATCCACATGTTACTGGCGTTGGTGAGTTAGCATGGTCATCAATGAAGATATAAATGTTATACAGTGTGGGGGAAAGTCAGGAGCCTTGGGGGATCCACATGTTACTGGCGTTGGTGAGTTAGCATGGTCATCAATGAAGATATAAATGTTATACAGTGTGGGGGAAAGTCAGGAGCCTTGGGGGATCCACATGTTACTGGCGTTGGTGAGGTAGCATGGTCATCAATGAAGATATAAATGTTATACAGTGTGGGGGAAAGTCAGGAGCCTTGGGGGATCCACATGTTACTGGCGTTGGTGAGTTAGCATGGTCATCAATGAAGATATAAATGTTATACAGTGTGGGGGAAAGTCAGGAGCCTTGGGGGATCCACATGTTACTGGCGTTGGTGAGTTAGCATGGTCATCAATGAAGATATAAATGTTATACAGTGTGGGGGAAAGTCAGGAGCCTTGGGGGATCCACATGTTACTGGCGTTGGTGAGGTAGCATGGTCATCAATGAAGACTTGAGAGGATCTGTCAGCCAAGAAGGATCTGATCCACTCGGTGGCAGATGGTGAGAAGTTTGCTGTTGAGGATAGGTGGTCACAAAGTATCTGGTGGACAACAAGGTTAAATGCTGTCGAGAGGTCCAGCATCATAAGTAGGGTGAGTTTGCCGGCATACTTAATAACATCAAGTTGATTTTTCAAATTGAGCAGGGGAGATTCAGTTCCGTGTCTATGGCGGAATCCCGACTGGCGGATACCCAGAATGTGATTGTTTTCAAGGTATTGTTGTACCTGTATGTAGACGGCTCGGTCAAGGATCTTGAGGATGAAGGGCACGGTTGTGATAGGACGGTAGTTTGTGGGGATGTGGTGTCTAGGGATTTTT
Organism: Ambystoma mexicanum; assembly: GCF_040938575.1. Classification (NCBI taxonomy): domain Eukaryota; kingdom Metazoa; phylum Chordata; class Amphibia; order Caudata; family Ambystomatidae; genus Ambystoma; species Ambystoma mexicanum. Next base: position 6,542,648 of record NC_090930.1, on the reverse strand, counting down.
TTTTTTTAATTTGATTTAGTTGAAAATTACAACTTTGCAAATATTTATATAATAATACAAAGGATAAAATTTCTATTACAAGACAAAATTTACAAACCAAAACAGATTTAAAAACCTGCTATATGCTCGAAACTGATATTCAAAAATAGAGATGTATGTTCTTTCATCTCATTTGTTCTGATTTTAAAAAGTCAGCAGAGGTATTACAACTAACATTACAAGCAACAAGCTTTTTGTCTTTTACATATGCTCCTAGTTTGTTCTTTTAGGATTATTTAGAGATTTCCTCACGAACGGAAAGGCCAGGTCAAGCAGTTGTATTGTTGCAATCCTAACTGAAATTTTCCTCGCACTGAAAATTTCATGCCATATTTCATCATGAGTGCGGACAGCAGATTTCCATGACAAGCATTTCGCTAGTTTGGGACGTTGCAATATAAAGGTTTTGCACTGCATTATGATATGAACAAGAGTTTCAGGGATAGGTTCATCTTTACAAAAACGACAGTAGCCCAACTCTTTAGTTATAAGTCCCCGTCTCAGCAAAACTTTGTTGACCGGCCATAGATTGAAACAAAATCGTAGGATTTTCAGTCTTAAATCTATTGATGGACATCTAACCAGATAGTCTGCCATTCTACGATATTCTTTATGACCAAAAAGATTTCTATTAAAATCTTTTAATTTGAAACATTTATCTTGGGTCACAATCCAATTTTCTTGGTAAAGTTTGGTCTTGGCCCGATTCGGGTTAGTAAGAAGAAGGTCAATTGATATGTTTGCCTCTACAAGGGCATTTAACGTATAAGTTCTCCATTTTAATGGAAATGAATGGAGTGATGTCAGGAGGTAATTTGCTAGAATGGCTAGACAATCTCGGTTGGATAAGCCCATAATGCATTTCCTTAGCAGAACACACATTTTCCAAGTTACTTGAGCTTGGATTGACAACAGACGAGTTCAAACCTAAGCAGCATATTAGGGGTGCTCTTTGGCAACCCGAGTATGGTCTTCCAGAATTTTGCTTCTATATAGTTCCAAAATTTAGAGGTCCTCGGGAGCACAGATTCTAAGCGGTATGTTATGACAGGTAGTACTTTTTGCTGATAAAATCTCATTATCGGTATACAAGTAAATTTCCCAAATCTAGCATGAATTATCCTTGCTTGAGAAGTAAGTCTTGCCATTTTAGTTTGGATTCCTCTCTCGAACATCTTTTCAGATTTAAAGTTGTTAAAATATAATCCGAGATATTTATATTCTGTTACAGTTTGAAGTTTCTTATTGCATATTGACCATTGAAATGTGCTTCGCAAAGAGGGTTTGTGGTTACCGAGAATGACAATTTGAGTTTTGTTTTCATTCACTGTGAGATTATTCTTCAAGACATAGCGATCAAGGACATTCAGTAATGTTTGAAGCTCAGAGGGAGTTTGAGACAACAAAACCAAGTCGTCATCATATAGAAGCCATGCGACGGCTTGATTTCCCAACTTCGGGGGATCAGATTGCACTGCTGTGAAATCATCAGCCAAGTCAAGTAAGAATAGATTGAATAGGGTGGACGCAAGTATACACCCTTGCTTTAATCCTCTGGCAGTCGGGATTCTTTTAGATAGTAAGCCCTCCACATTTAGCTTGACTTGAACAGATGTGTTGGAATGTAATAAACTCACAATACTTATCAATTTCTCCGGGCAACCATATTGCAATAATTTTTGAATGAGCCCACCCGATCAACTGAATCAAACGCCAATGCGAAAGTCCACGAACGCAATATAAAGTGGTTGCTCTCGCACGGCATAGGAAGATTTGATGGCATTAAGAATAGTCAAGTTAATCGCGATACCCAGGACCGAGACAAAACCAGTTTGAAAAGGGTCTCTTCGTTTAAAGCGAAGAGACCAGATGCAATAACCTGCAGAAAATCTTTCCCGAAACATCTAAAAGGGCAAAAGGTCGATAGCTCATCGGATTTTGCCTATTGCCCTTTTTGTAAATTGGAACAATGATCGAATGAGTCCAAGAGGCCGGAATTTCTTGGTAACTAATAATGAGCTGGAAAAGTGAGAACAGAATCGGGGCCCAAGAACCGATGTTCTTTTTTAAGACAGCGTTGGACAGACCATCTGGGATGTTGGCTTTATTAATAAAGTAATAAATATCATCCTCATCAAAAACGAGAGAAAGCGGTGTAGATAGCATGTTAGGAGTCTCATCCAGAGTTGGGGCAACATACAAAGATGCAAAATGGAGACACCAATCATTCTCCAACACTCGGTTGATATGTGAGGAAAGTTGAGACGCATTAGTGACAGAGTTAAGTAACTGCCAGATATGTGCTGTATTTTTACTTTTGATTTGGTTTAGCATGTGCTCCCCATCATTTTGATGTTTAGTGATTCTGTATTCTCTTAACCAATTTTTGTACGTAGTCTTGATAGATCTTAATGCCTGTGTTTTTGAGAGCGGAGATAATTTCAAAGCCTGTCTTTTTTGCGATCTAAACAAGGCTTTCCGAATGCGAACTATATTATCTGACATTTGTCTTGCTTTAGGATTGACACCTTGTTGTGTGGCACATAATTGCATAAGATCAAACGGAGCCATCTTATCTGATTTAGAAGATGGCAACAAAGTCTCTTCATAGGACTGTAAGTGGTCACGATATAACACTAATTAGTCATGTGACCACTTTAGCCGATTTAGAGAATTGTTGATTTCATAATGGCCTTTGAGTGCTTGTCTTTGCACAGATGGGACAAGGACTAAATGGATCTTAAATGTCAGTGGATGCTGATCGCTGTGCTGCGATGATTTAACAGCAAAATCAGTGGAATAGGCAAACAAACTTCTTGAAACAAAAATGTAATCAATGGTAGCTGACTGTTTTTGTCTAGACCAAGTAGCAAGAGGAGGAGAGTCAGCAGCGCTCGTGCCATTTAACATAACAAGATCCCATGATTTCATGAATTTGTTCCACATATATACACGTTCATTGTCTTTCGATACGCCCCCATTTACAAGATGCAGATTTAGATCACCAGCAATAATCAAGTGTGTAATTTCATGTGAGAGCATTACATTTTCCAAAACAATTGTTAGGTTTTTGAAAAATTGAGCAGATGTTATACCCATAGGATTCCAGTAAATATTAAAGCAGGCAATTTTGAGGGAGCTCACAGTAATATAAGAGCATTGAATAAAAGGATTTGGAGATGGCAATGAGAAGAGTTGAATGCTTGCTACCAAGTTGGTTACAGTGAGCAATCCTGACATGGGTCTACCTCTAGTGGCTCTTATAGCTGGATTGAGTAATATATCATAATTATTCCAAGTTGGTGCAATAGAGAGCCATGTTTCTTGGAGAAAAACTAAGTCATAATCACCCAATATGCTCTCCTTGTTGTTGATAAAATGGGTGTAACCTCGTGTATTCCAACTCACTACAGATAATCCCACCAGCTCTTCATTATTGTCTAGTTACACTCTAGTCATGTGATTTTGGCCTCTCTGCAAAAATCTAGTGGAATCAGCATTATTTCTGGGGCATATGGTTGGTATCTTGGTGTAGATTTCAGGCAGGATTTGATTGAGCCTTGTCTCTTTTCATTATGTGTGAGTTTGAATCCCAATTTAAACAAATCCTCGCGGGTAGCCCAGATGATGTTATGAATAATTAGTGACCGTGACCATATAAGAGCTGTTGTGAGGTCTTCAAGATTGGGAATTCAATTTGGTCAATGTCCTCAAACTCAATCTCCTGCAGTGATTTCACATCGGAAAAGAGTCTTAGGATGCTATGTAGATTCATATTATATGACAGACCTAATTCTTGTCGGCATGAGAGTAACAAAGAATGTCTGTTTTCCACTTTTACTGGCTGCTTCCTAGATAACAAGGATGGTTTAACAGATGAAGAATTCAAAACTGCAGTTGCTCGATTATCAGAATACTGTGGGCTTGAGTGATTCCTCTCCTTGACCTGCCTTGACTGCGATCTAGTGTTAAGCATCCACAGACGAGCAATAGAATCTCTAATTTCATTCAGGTCTGTTTGCGACACATTGCTATTAGCAGGACAACCTAAGCTTGGTTTCTCATCAACATGGAGTACCTGGTCAGCAAACGAAACTCGTTTTACTGGCAGATTTGGCATTTCACTCGAAATCACCTTTAACACTGGTTCTGATTGAATAGCCGTTGATGATTTAGCTGGACCATTGGTTATGATTGGAAAATTGGTGGTTCGAATTTCCGGGTTTCAAGATACAAATCAATTTCATGCCTTAGGGCTTTTCTAGATGCCACGATGTCTTTTGCAGCCTCATTGTTATGATTGCTCTGATCACCCGAGTTGACAGGTGTGAGGTTCGGGGATACACTGGGAGTTTTCCCTTGTGATGATTGCTGCTTTTCAGCCAATTTGATCAGTTCATCAAGGGGGGGATGATCTGCAATTGTTTTTATGGGCTGACAGGGATCTAATTGTTTTTTTTTTTTTTCAGGTTAGCAAGAGCAACATATTTTTTAGTTATGAGACTCACGGCCGCTGTCGATCTCGTGTTTGCCTTCACAAGAGTATTAATAAATTGTTTAGTAGACGATGTGCCAGCCAGCTTTGGGGTTTTTACATTTTTTGATTTTTTTTTATCTGGTTGTTTGCTGCATTTCTTCATTTTTGATTTATCATCTGCCCCATTTGCAGCTCTTATGTCGAAAACAGAATACGAAGATTTCGATGTATGTATGCAATCTAAGTTTTTGTCTGTTCGTTTAGTCGGACAATCCATTAGTTGTTGAGTGGGGGTAGAAGTTGTTGCAATTTTGTCTGTTATAACACCTGCAACAAACGGAATAGCTGGTTTAGTATTTTGTGGGCAGCTAGACATAGAGGATGGCAAGTGGGTTTGAGAGTCTAAAATGACTTCTATAATTTGGCAATCTAGATCTTCAATTGTTTGAGTAAACACACAAACCCCTGTTACAGTGGCTTTTGTGTTCGGAACTTGCTTCTGGGCCAGAGACTGAGCTATTTCTTTTTGTTCAAAGCTAACATTATTTAACTTGCCATTAATGTCATCATATCTATAATAAACATCTGAGTTAAATTTCTTTTTGGTCAGTTTCAAGTGATTTGAAATTATCGATGAGACACTTCAAAGAACCATCAACAGATTCGAAAAGCTTTGCAAGGGCCATGAGGGCAATATTCATAACTTCTAGAATCAAATTTGAGTTTTTAGGAGTGTGAGACAATTTTTCTGGACTGGGGGGAGCATTATTTGCTCTCCGTGGAGTTGGAGGGATATAAGAAACATCCAACGTTGATATGCTACATTCAGAATGTTGGAACATATCGGGGGATTTTGACAAATTGGAGCCATCTGCTCTGGCCGAGAAGCATGAATTGTTGGCATCAAGATCAATTACAGCTTCTTTAGATGTCTCAGTTATTTTAGGGGCTCCCAATTTCGGAGCACCAGATAGAGCATTTTGTAGTAGCATGCTATCTGTGAACGAAATTGGCATTTTAGGTGAATTGGAATTTTCTTCTAAATGCATGGTAGTTTCTGTGGTAGGCAAAGCATCTTTATCCATACACATTGCAGAGTTAACAGGCATAACGTTATTAGATATCGCACCTGGTAGCACAGGTATGGAAGGCAAGGTTCCCAAGCCAGGTTTGCTCACGATTCCAAACCCATATTTCCGGATATCCACATTGTCCGTAACAGGCGTTTTCATCTTGTCCTTTGTTTTAGATTTGCTTCGAGCTGAGTGTTGTTTAGGGGTTGAGCACAAGTTTATTACAGCACTCACTGAGAGCCGATCCTCCGGGATCGACTGCGATTCGGACATGATCCGTTGGCGTATGTTTGGAGGCATAGCCGTTGTGATTCGGTAGAGACCGCTTGGTTTACGAATCATGTAGCCTATCAGGCAGAGATTACCACCAAGCTTAATATCAAGAATACAACAATGGCAACTTAACTCGGGCCACTATTTAGAAGGACGGATCACAAAGCCCCGTGGAGCCCCGAACGCCGCGGCGAAGCGGCAAAGCGGGACTCCACGGGACTCGCTTGGGTGCGCGCGGTGCGCGCGACTTCGTCCTTATAAGGGCCCGCCTCCAACAAGGTTTAGCAGAGTGCCTAAGCAAAATATAAACAGACTGTAATTACTATTGTTCTCCTCATATAAAATGCACAAAGTACTTTCTCTGAGTAAAGTTTCACCTGCTGGTAATAGTAGTTACTATTACAAAAATCCACAAAAGTCCAGAACAAGAGTTGAGAGCAGGAGCAGAGTAACGCGGCAAAGCGGGACTCCACGGGACTCGCTTGGGTGCGCGTGCGACTTCGTCCTTATAAGGGCCCGCCTCCAACAAGGTTTAGCAGAGTGCCTGCTGGTAATAGTAGTTACTATTACAAAAGTCCACAAAAGTCCAGAACAAGAGTTGAGAGCAGGAGCAGAGTAACGCGGCAAAGCAGGACTCCACGGGACTCGCTTGGGTGTTTTTTTAGCATGGGCAGGACCCAGGCTTCCTTCAGGGGGGTGGGGAAAGGTTTTGAGGTGAAGGAGGAATTGATGATGGCTGTGATGATTGGGGTGAGCGTCTCGGTGCAGTCTTTGATGATAGGTGCCAAGCAGGCATCTCCTTTGCATCTGGATGGCTTTAGACTTCTGATTATGTTGCAAACCTCAAGTTCTGAGACTGTGTGGAAGTCAAAGAGGATGTGGGGGGTGTTGCTGGGTGCAGTGGGAGAGGGCTGGGGTGGTTTGGAGTGCATGGCTAGTTGTTTGAGGTGGACTTTTCCTTGAGGGAGCTGAATTTTCTGTTGAGGGCATCTTGAATTTTGGAGATGTTGTCTATAGTCAGGTCGGGGAGAGCAGCAGTGGGTCACTCGAGCTCTCACAGGATTGAGAAGAGCTCACGAGAGCTGGATTTGGCATTGTTAATTCTCTTGTTGTAGCTGTTTGCTTTGGTAGTAAGGATCTCTTTTTTGTACGCTTTGGCGAGGGTGCTTAATTGAGCTTTGGTGGTGGCGGAGGGATCCTTTTAGCAGGCTTATTCTGTGGTGCGAATTATGGCGCGGATGGTGAGGGGCTCAGGAATGAACCAGTAGTTCTTGTTTGGGGTTGTTTGGCTTTGCACTGTTTGAGGGGGTAAGGGTGTCAACCGCCTGGGTGATGGCGTTGTTGTAGAGGTTGCCTAGGGCTGCAGGGTCGGTTGCTGTGGTGGGTGGTTTCTCCAGAACAGAGAGGATTGGGGCTAGGCTGTGCTTGTACAGAATCTTGGTGCAGCGAGACAGGCCTTCGGATTTCATGGGGTGGGAGGGGCTGGGCTGTTTGCCGATGGAGATGTCGGAGAAAAAGGTGTGATGGTCGGACCACGGGTAATGTGGTGTGGTGGTGTTGGTGACATTGCAGTTGATTTTAGCAACCCAATCGAAGGTGCGACCTTGGGAGTGGGGGGCCTCAAGGGACCATTGTATGTAGCCAGCTTGGTTGAGCGATGAGGCTAGGGTGGAAGCAGGGGAGTCAGTGGGGTCATTGAGGTCTAGGTTAAGGTCTCCTAGGATTATGATTTTGGCGTTGGGCTTGATGGATGGGATGATGCTTTGCAGGAGGTCTTCCTCGAAGGAGCTGATGGGGACAGAGAGGGGGGCAGTAAATGAGGTGGAGGGAGATGGTCCTGATGGGGGAAGGGGAGAGTTTGGCGATGATGGATTCGCAGCAGGGAGTTGTGCTGGTGCTGACAGTTCTGATGGTGAGAGTGTTTTTAAAGATAAATGCAACACCACCACCTTTGTTGGGGGTTCTGTTGCTTTCTAGGATGGCGTAGTCTGGGGCAATGTCAATCGAGAGATCAGGGCAAGCAGCTGGGTGGAGACAAGTCTCTGTATTGTCTTGTCGGTCTAGGTCATTAAATGTCAGGAGGTCATGGTTTTAGGGGCATGAGCTGGGACTGATCTGTCAATGATCAGTGATCATTTGATGGGCTTGTTGGCTGGGTGTACTAAGGGGGGGGTCATCATGGCTGTTTTGTGCAGAGGCATGGGGTGGGTGGAGTTCGCCAGATATGTAAAGTGAGGAACTTGTTTCTGGTGTTGACAGGAGGCAGTGCGGTGGGGACAACGCAGGGTGCACCAGATCTCCTAGTGTGATGCTGAAGACAAGTGTTTTGTGTTGATGTAAAGGGGGCAGGCTAATGGGGTTAGCTTGAGAAGGGTCTATGGGAAGTTGCCAAGGGGTGAGATTGCGTGATGGGAGGGTGGTAGAGGAGGATGCGCTGTTGCGCTTACCTGGGGTCCAGGAGTAGCAAGCATCCATGACAGCATGTCAGGCTGGGATTGAGTGGTAGAGACAATAGATTCCACCTTGTGAGTCGCCATTGTGCAGTGCCTAACACCCGTGAAGCACAACACTGCACGCATGGCCTGTGTGGGCTTTGCCGAAGAGGGTTTGGAAGTTCGGTTTTAATGGCAAAATGGCATCAAGCATAGGCTACGTGGCATGGTCGTAGCGGACGTCGATCAAGCAGTGTAACCTGCAGACCTGCACCACACAACACTTCGCCTTTGGCCTGCCCAGGCTTTGCCGCAGAGGGTTCAATAGTTCGGTTTTACAGGCAGGACGGCATTAAGCATAGGATGAGTGACTTAGTCGTAGAGGATGGCAATCTGGCAGGGTTACCTGCGGACCTGTGTGACGCACAACACTATGCCCTTGGTCTGCACGGACTTTACACAGAGGGTTTGGTAGTTTGGTTTTAAAGGCAGGACGCGTAAAGGGTAGGGTGTATGGCGTAGTCATAGCGGACGCCGATCAGGCAGCATGACCAGCGTAACCTGCTGTCACGATTTATTAGGCGTTCACTCTCAATTCAGGGTGTTTGTTTCCCCTCATGCAAGGTGGCGCACACCCACATCGCTTATACAGGTTCAACTTTAGTGAGGCCTCCAACCAAGCATATAACCTCTGTACCATCAGTGAGCTAGGAACCATGCCGGTGTATATTAAGAATATATATTCATTTAAGGTTTGACAAAGAACAATAAAACAACCAAAACATCAGCAACCAAAGCTGTTGCACAACACAATATCACAATTTCAGGTTACTTGCACCAATTGACTGACTTTTATATCTAATGTACTTACAGTTACTACAAAACACAGGCTGAATTTAAAGACTTTACATCAAAACGCACAGAGGATTTCTTGCACATTAACAGTTATGAAATCTGAAACAACCCCCAGTGATTGTTTGGGTTATCACAATGCTCTTCTCTCCCAGTAGCCCCGACCCCCAGGAATCAGTTATATATGACCCCTTAATTTGAAGGCAAGGTACAGGAGGTGGGAATACAGTAGAAAAATCATGTTGGCTTTTTGTTAAAAGGCAGAGTTTGAAGAATAGACACAATGAAAAGAAATCGTGTTGGTCTTTTTTATTTGAAAGGAAAAGTTTAGGCAGGAACTAAGCAGGCAAATTGCTTTGGGCTTTTTATTGGCATAAAATGCAGGGTCTTGAGAAAATCGTTTGGGGTGCAAGTAAATAAATGGGAAATGTTGTTTTACACACTCTACATTCACTTGGATGGCAGTGTTTTAGGGTTACTTATGTGGGGATTATGGACATCCCCTTCTGTACCGGAGAGAGCGGTTTCAAAAAGGTAGAGCTGCCCAAGTACTGTATTGTTTATACCTGCTCTAACACCCTGGGCATGAACTTTGTTTCTAAATCTAACAACACTCATCCAGTGATTTTCCATATGGAAATTAATTGGTTTAACTTCAATGCAGTGTGCTAAGGATCTACACAGCTTCCCCCTCCTCACAATTTAATGGAAAGTATTAAGGCAGGCAGTCCCCAACACAATGCAATTTAAATGAATAGGGTGATTTTCAAAAGTGGAATTGATTTAGTAAAATATGCCAAGGTTCTCCCCAGTGCCAGCCCATACCTGCTATGCGAGATGGAGATTTGGCTGGCATATTCAACCTCACACTTTTGTGGCATTTGGATTAATCTACTTACATGGGAGGCCATGGTTATGGGTCATCCAGGGAAAAAGCAGAACTCCTCTGAGGATAGCTGTCAGGACTGGCGGGTGGCGACTATGGAACTACTGGAGGCATTGACCTGCGCTGGGTAACGCTCTAGTCCTCAACAAATATGGCGCCCTGCCCTATAAATTCTGACTCTGCCCTCCCAGCCAGTGCGTTGTATCTGTGTTTCTTCCTGTTACTACGCTCCGTACTCTCGTATGCCTACTCGTGAAATTCTTGTGTGTTTGCATTATTCCATTTCCCTCTATCGTTTTTCCTTACTTTGCTGTCATTATTCTGCCTTTTGCCTTCTCTCTTGATTTCTTTATTTCACGGCTTTCTATCCGTGTATCCCGGCGGCTCTCACCCATTTAGGTAATAAGCAGCGTTTGTTTCACCTGCTTTGCACGCCTGCGAGCCTTTGCATCCTTTTCTTTATTTAATTACGTACTTTCACGGCACCTCGCCGTTTACTTTGCTGCTTTCCGCTGCTGTGCACATCAGCAGCGTTTGCAATCCTTTTCTTTATTTATTCTATACTTACTTTCACAACTCCTGGCCATTCAACACCACTGCTTCCCCTTGCCTTGCACCTTAGCAGCGTTAGCCATTCTTTTCTTGTTTTGTTTTTTTCATACTTTTATTTTCACGGCGCCTGTCCGTTCGGCTCTGCTGCCTTCGCCTGCCTCGCATTGTGCAGCTTAGCCTTTCTTTTCTTTCCTTACCGTACTGTACGCGGCACCTGCCCATTACTGCTTGGCCAACGGATTTCCTTGCTGTGTCTGTTAATTCTGACCACGGTTTGTTTCTATTAGCTTTCTCTTGACAGTTCTAGTACTCGTCCTCCTGATATTTTTATTTCTTCCTTTCTTCTGAGTTTCTTCCTTCCCGGATTCCTCTTCTGTTTATTGGCTCTTCCAAACCTGTCAGACAGTGGTTCGTGCTGGACTTTGGTCTTTGGATACATTCATCACCTCTGAGAAAACTCCATCAAATCCAGGGTTTTTTCTGCCTCCTGGCTTTTTCACTGGGGTGAGGCTGGCCCCCTGGGGTTCCCCGAGTACAGGTTCTCAGTTCTGTCAAGGTGGCCTCCGGAGGGGCCAGACCTTATTTACACGAGCGAAAGGGACCAAAACTCAAGGATCAAAAACCCAAGAAGAAGACGAAGGGTTAAAAGAAGACTGAAGCGGTTCTTAAGGATTACACCTCTGAGGATTCAGGTGAGGAGAAGGGGGAATTAGATCCCGAGCCTGACAGCATACAACGCCAGACTCACACCATGGCTTCATTAGAGCAGTACCAAGAACTTGTGGCTGCTATGCAGAATTTAACCGCAGAGGTGCAAGCCTTGAGAAATGAGAATATTGCACTCCGGCAACAAGTGGTTTTACACCGGGATGATCATGGCGACTTACCCACTATGCCGCTCTCCTTTGGAAAGTATGATGGGCACCCGGGAGGCCTTAAGGATTTTCTTGATGCATGCAAGGTGTATTTTGTCTTCCGGCCCCACTCTTATGATACGGCCAGAGCAAGGATCGGTTTCATCATTGCTAACCTCACTGGAAACGGTCTAGCTTGGGCCACTCCATTAGTCACAAATAATGATCCATCCCTGAATGACTATGACCGATTTTTGGAGATGTTCAAGGAAAGGTTTGACAGACCTGAGGGCTTCTACTCCACTCTGGAAGCCATTCTGGACGTTCGCCAGGGAAACACTGATCTCCAAACCTACATTTCCCGCTTCCAGAGACTAGCGGCCAAAGCAGACTGGCCAGATTCGGCCCAACAGACTATATTTAGACGAGGTCTTCATGACGAGATTAAGGATGAGCTTGCTCGAGTAGCCAGGCCAGCTTCATTCCGAGATCTGGTAACTCTGTCTCTCCAGATAGAATTTCAGCTACAGGAAAGACGGCAAGAAAGAAGACGACCCCGGGGAACTCCTCAGGCTATCAGTCTCCCTTCTCCTGCACCTCAAACGAGATCCACGACCACGACGGAAGAACCCATGCAAATTGGAGCCACCCGAGGACCTTTGACTCCAGAAGAGCGAAGACGACGACGTGATGCTGGATTGTGTATGTACTGTGGTTCTTCTAAGCATTTATTAAGAGACTGCCCTGAAGTACTTCCTCGACGAAAGGAAAACTTCAGCCCTTGCTCTGCTGCAAGGGAAGTGTCGGGGGACCTGACAAGTACCCTTGCAACAACTCAAGAACACTAGGAAATACTGAAGAAAACAGTCTGATGGTGTTTAAGGTTAAACTGTGGTTATCCAAGTCTGCTCCCACTGAGGTTTTGGCCATGCTAGACTGCGGAGCAGCAGGCAATTTCATGGACTTGAAATGGGCAAATGGAACACAAGGTGTCCACAAGGCCAAAGTCTACTCCGATTCCTGTAGCGGGTGTAGATGGCAGACCTCTATCCTCAGGACCCATAACCACAGAGACGATCCCTCTGAAGATGAGAATGGGCCATCACGAAGAGTATTTGGTCTTCGATCAGATCAGAGCAGCTCATTTTCCTTTGGTTATTGGGATCCCGTGGTTAAGAAGACATAACCCGCCCATCGACTGGACTGATAACAAGGTGCATTTTGATTCGCTGTTTTGTCAGAACAACTGCATGAACCTGCCAACTGACCCAACTACCAACATACGAACCGAAGAAGGAAGACATGTCAACAGTTCCGTAATAGTATCTTCAGTTCCTCTTCAATATCAGGAATTTTCAGAAGTATTTATGGATACCCTACCCAGAATACTGCCTCCACATAGGGCGGAAGACTGCTGCATCGACTTGATACCGGAGGCCGTAGTTCCATTTGGATGCATGTATCCTTTGTCACTCCCGGAGCGGAGTGACATTCGAGACGATTAGTTGCAAATCTACAAAACTGACTCATCCGGGAATCTAGATCTTCCTGTGGGGCCTCTCTATTTTTTATCCCCAAAAAGGATTCTGCAGAGTTACACCCTTGTATGGACTACAGAGGCCTGAATAAGGTAACCATCCGAGACAGGTATCCCATGCCGTTGATACGGGACATATTAGAGGCCGTACAAGGAGCTGTGTACTTCACTAAACTTGACTTGAGAGGGGCGTATCATCTGTTGCGTATAAGACAAGGGACGAATGGAAGACGGCTTTCCGCACCCCCTTTGGCTTTTATGAATACAGAGTGATGCCGTTTGGCCTTGTAAACGCTCCAGCCGTATTTCAAAGATACATGAACAAGGTGTTTGCCGAGATGTTATTCATATCGGTGGTGGTATACCTTGATGACATCTTGATATTTTCTAAGACACTTACTGAGCACAGGCAACTTGTCAAGCAGGTGTTACAGCGCCTTAAGTCCCATCAACTTCTGATCAAACTGGAAAAGTGCCACTTTGAAACTACCTCTGTGTCCTACTTGGGATTTATCCTGTGCAAGGAGGGAATAGCGATGGATCCCATCAAGATAAGGGCGATTAGAGAGTGGAAGGAACCTACCAACATCAAGGAGTTACAGAGTTTTTTGGGTTTAGCTAACCTTTATCAAAGGTTCAGTCCCAATTTCTCTAACACTGTACTTCCTCTTACTTCTCTGTTGAAGAAGGGTGTCAAGTTCGCCTTTGGGGATCAACCAAGGGAAGCACTCTTAACCCTCAAAGATTGCTTTTCCACAGCACCCATACTGGTCCAGCCGGATCAGACTAAACCCTACATTTTGGAAACTGATGATTCCATAGGGGCAGTCAGGGCCATCCTACTGCAAAAATCAGAGGACGGTTATGAGCATCCTGTGGCCTATTACTCTAAGACCCTGACTACCAGTGAGCGCAATTATTCTGTACTCGAAAGAGAGCTTTTGGCGATCAAGTTGGCTTGTCAAGAGTGGCAGCATTTATTACAAGGGGCCGCCCACAGCTTTGTCATCCGAACCGACCATCGTAACCTCCGGGTCTTACAACAGATGGAATGTACCAACACACGTCACGCCAGGTGGGCCTACTTTTTCCTTCAGTTCGACTTTGTTATAACCTACATTCCCAGAACAGAGAACAAGAAGGCAGATGCTTTGTCTCGCTGTCTCGGGGAGGGCTCGAGGGCTTACTTGGATCATGACTTCGTCTTACCAGGACTAAGGATTGTAGCATCTACTCTCTCATTTCTTCAAGAATTGATCCCCTAGTATCAAACAGGCTCAGATCTTCCCTCTTCTATCATCCAAGGTAAGGATGGGTTATATTATCATGAAAAGGCACTGTTCATTCCCACTAAAAGGCTCCAGACTCTTGTCCTATCCTGGTGTCACGATACCCCCTTAACAGGACATCCAGGTGTTAGAAAGACTTACAATCTACTACGAAGAGGGTTTTGGTGGCCTACGCTTAGAAAGGACGTTGGTCAGTATGTCTCCACCTGTTCTGTTTGTGGCTCCAACAAGCATCGGACTGGTAAACCTGTAGGTCTACTACAGCAAAACTCATTGCCTGGACGCCCTTGGGAACATATTTCCACCAATTTAATTGTGGATCTTCCCCTGTCAGATGGCATGACTGTGATGTTGGTGACTATCGATTCGTTCAGCAAGTTATCCCACTTCTCAGCCTTCAAACAAATTCCTTCAGCCTCAGAGACAGCAGCTGTTTTTCTCCGAGATATAATCCGCTTGCATGGTTTGAACCGGACGGTGGTTTTTGATCGGGGGCCTCAATTTACTTCCCGATTCTGGGCTTCTCTTTGCCAGACTCTGGGTATTCACAGGGCTCTCTCGTCGAGTTACCACCCTCAGAGTAATGGACAGACAGAAAGACTGAACGCCAGTCTAGAACAATATCTGAGGTGTTTCTGTAGCCCACAGCAAGGGGAGTGGTATCATTTCCTTCCACAAGCAGAATTTGCCTATAACAATGCACTTCACACCTCGATCCAGATGAGTCCTTTTTTTTGTACTTATGGGTATAATCCCCAACACCTACCCTGGCTCAGTCTCCCTTCCACTAAGATCCCCGCGGTGGATGGAGTTCTGAAGGACCTACATGAAGTACACGAACTCGCTAAGAAGTCACACCTGGTCAGCCAACAAACACAAAAGAGATGGGCCGACACGGGCAGGAGCTCCAACCCAGAGTGGAAGATAGGACAATTAGTCTGGTTATCCACCCGATTTGGGTTCATTCGGGCAAATTCTCCTCACGATTCCTTGGGCCCTTTCCTATTGTACAACAGGTCAACCCAGTGGCCTTTAAGCTTAAACTCCCTGACTATCTCAAGAGAGTGCATCCGGTCTTCCATGTCTCCTTGCTCAAGGAATACAAGGAAGATCCTTTACAAAGACCTGTCCGCAAAGGCCGTACTCTGGTGAATCAAATTCCTGATGAATATGAAGTAGCCTACTTGGTGGATTCCAGGTACCGCAGGGGTAGGCTACAATATCTGCTCCATTGGAAGGGCTAACCATTGGAGGAAAGGTCCTGGGAGCCGGTTAGCCACATACATGCACCCCGGCTGATAAGGAGGTTTCACCACTTTCACCCGAGTAAACCCGGGCGACCCCCGAGGAGAAGGGGGTATACTGTCTGGACTGGCGGGTGGCGACTATGGAACTACTGGAGGCATTGACCTGCGCTGGGTAACGCTCTAGTCCTCAACAAATATGGCGCCCTGCCCTATAAATTCTGACTCTGCCCTCCCAGCCAGTGCGTTGTATCTGTGTTTCTTCCTGTTACTACGCTCCGTACTCTCGTATGCCTACTCGTGAAATTCTTGTGTGTTTGCATTCTTCCATTTCCCTCTATCGTTTTTCCTTACTTTGCTGTCATTATTCTGCCTTTTGCCTTCTCTCTTGATTTCTTTATTTCACGGCTTTCTATCCGTGTATCCCGGCGGCTCTCACCCATTTAGGTAATAAGCAGCGTTTGTTTCACCTGCTTTGTACGCCGGCGAGCCTTTGCATCCTTTTCTTTATTTAATTACTTACTTTCACGGCACCTCGCCGTTTACTTTGCTGCTTTCCGCTGCTGTGCACATCAGCAGCGTTTGCAATCCTTTTCTTTATTTATTCTATACTTACTTTCACAGCTCCTGGCCATTCAACACCGCTGCTTCCCCTTGCCTTGCACGTTAGCAGCGTTAGCCATTCTTTTCTTGTTTTTTTTTTCATACTTTTATTTTCACGGCGCCTGTCCGTTCGGCTCTGCTGCCTTCGCCTGCCTCGCATTGTGCAGCTTAGCCTTTCTTTTCTTTCCTTACCGTACTGTACACGGCACCTGCCCATTACTGCTTGGCCAATGGATTTCCTTGCTGTGTCTGGTAATTCTGACCACGGTTTGTTTCTATTAGCTTTCTCTTGACAGTTCTAGTACTCGTCCTCCTAATATTTTTCTTTCTTCCTTTCCGGATTCCTCATCTGTTTATTGGCTCTTCCAAACCTGTCAGACAGTGGTTCGTGCTGGACTTTGGTCTTTGGATACATTCATCACCTCTGAGAAAACTCCATCAAATCCAGGGTTTTTTCTGCCTCCCGGCTTTTTCCCTGGGGTGAGGATGGCCCCCTGGGGTTCCCCGAGTAAAGGTTATAAGAAGGCGAAAAACCAAGGGCAAGCCTTAGAGGAGGAGAAAAGGGATTCACCCTAGTTCCTCAAGCAGAACACAGTACCTTATTCAGTGAAGAAGCTGGTGCCACGGCAGTTGTTCCTGTTGGTTTCCTGAAGACCCACGATTCCTGGAGCTTCGGCAAGAAGGAGGACGTCTGGAGGGGTCTGCACCACACAGGGATAAAGCCAGCAGCAGCGACGGTGAATAAAAGGTGCGCTCCTTTAAAACAGGAGAGGCCCTTCAGATGGCTATCCGGACCACTACAGCAGTGTGCAGCGATTTCGACCACGAAGAGGATCCTCTGGCTGTGGAAGATGAGCTGGTTATCCCCACCAGGCTTAAGGGAAGAGGACTCCAGACTGGATCTTCTTTGGTCATTGAAGGGTAGATAGCTCAGGACTGCAGCAGAGCTTCACCGCGACGGGGTCGTTGCAGCAGCCGACTTCTTCTCTGCTTCTCTTTGATTCCTTGTAGTTCCAGTGGCGTTTCTGACTTTTAGCCCAAGAGACCTGCCTTTTATGCAAAAATCCCCCATTCACACAGCCTGGCTGTCAATCACGCAGCAGGGGGTTGTCCAGCCCGGACAACCACCTCAGCGAATCATGGCAAAGTGATACCCTGTGCAGGGGGTGACTACACCCCTTCCTCACATTCAGCCCACCTAGACACCCAGGCGCCCAGAGGAGGGCTTCTTCGCAGAAGCCCGCCAGAAAAACGGTGAACTAAGAAGGCAAACCTGGTTTGCCACGCAAAGTAAAACACAAGAAGGACTTTAACAAAAAGAAATGGCGAATAAACCCGACCGGAGCCAAAAGAAAGAACATTTGGTCAAGGGGGTTTATGTTCGAGGCTAATATAATAGCCTAAAACAATACCACATTTATATAGTATAATCGCGGTAGAAAAGTTAGGGTAGATACCACTGCCACCAGTCTAAATGTTAAAAGAGCAAAACAAGGCTCTAGGAGGTACAGATAAAAAGGGATACAGAGTAACCCTTTCCAGTACTCCATGTAAGATGGGGTGTACTGGATCTGTGGTTAAATGACTAGATAAAGATAATGGCAACTTTACCCTTTTCTGGGGGGCAGTAGACTGCCTCAGAAAATGGAGTTGGTGGGAAGTCTAAAAGACAACCCTCTGTCACTGCACTGAAGGTGCTGTGTAACACACGAAAGAAGGGGGCTACTGAAGTGGTGTACTCCAGAGTCCACAGTCACAAAAACAGATGAAATACACATGGCAAAACATGGGTAAGAGTGGGGGAAAAGCTCACACTCTTACCAAGTGGAAAAAAATAAACTCCAGAAATCCAGCAAAGCTGCTGGGGGACACACTAGGTGAGGGAAATTAGCCATAAAATGAGAATTCTCCTAACAGGAAGTATAGTGATTACACTTAGTGTGCTGCTATTGCTTGGGTTCAACTAACCACAAGGCTAAACACCACTAATTCTATTAACTGAGAAATCATGTCAAATATGGAAAGCTACAATGAGGAGGATCTCTTAAACTACACTGCTGAGGTTTCGAGAACCATGTGTAGGGAGAGGAGTCTCTCTGGCAAAGGAAAAAAATCTGAACTGGTTGCTAAGTAATTGGGAAAACAAAGTCTGGAGATTGAGTCAGAAGGACTTACCCCTCCAGCAAATGTGGATACTGATTTTTCTGATTCTGAGAGTGTTGAAAAAGAAGTAGATGACCCTTTGATAGGAGTTCATACCAACCCCTTGCCTGCTCAGCAACAAGAACCTCTGTCCACAGGGACCCCCACAGGCCCTACACTCACTCCTGAGTTTATTGCACTAGAGCAAATGAGACTTGAATTAGAAGTGAAACGTATTGAAGCACAAACTGCCATGAAACACCAGGAATTAAGGCTCAGAGAAATGGAGATGGCTCATGCTCTAGAAATGAAGAAATTGTCTTTGGAAAATGTTTCTCTACCAGAGTCTTCTAGGTCTTCCAGCCCTAGGGGACCCCGTATGCCAAAGGAGATGATTGGTATGTATGAGACTTGATGTTTTGGATTGGTTAGCAGTGTTTGAGTACAATCATGGGATTCAGGGTATCTCAGGGAATCAGTTGATTCCTTGCCTTTTTCTCTAGGCTTCCCCCTGTTGCAAGTGATGCTGTAATGGAGCGGGGGGAGGAGGATAAGCAGGATTATGAGTGTGTGAAGCTAGCTTTGATAGCTAGATTTGGGAAAACCCCTTCCCAGTATCTAAAGAGGTTTAGGACCCTCAAAAAGCATGATGGTACCCCTTGGGCTACCTGGGTGTGTGAATGTTTGAAAAACTTAGATGGTTGGGTTAAGGGTTACAAAGTGAACACTAATGAAGGTTTGAGGAATCATGTAATGTTGGAGTCTATTTTTGATGTCTGCTCTCCTGAGCTTAGACAGCACTTGGCTGATTCTAAAGAGATAGATTCAAAGAAGTTAGCTAAGGCTGCTGACCTGTGGGTTGACAATAGGGCTACTCATAAGGATTCCGGGGCTACTCAGAAGAAGGATGAGGGGAAGCAGCCAAAGAAAGACAACAAAGAGAATTCCAATACTTCCACTCCAAAAGAGGGCTCCACACATAACCAGGGTAAGCCACAAGGTAAACCGAATCAGGCTAGTGTACCATCTGGTCCCAAACCAGATGGTGGTCAGAACAAACCCCCAATCCAGAGAGCATTTGGAAAATGCTTTGTTTGTGGGTTGTCTGACCATGTGAAAGGAGATCCCAGATGTCTCCCTAGCATTCTCCCAGGTGGATGAAGTATCCATGGCCAGTGGAAACTTTCAGTTACTAGCTGATGAGCCCATGAGAGTCTCAGCTAGTGTTTCTTTAGTGTCCTTGGGTCTTTGGGAACAACAGAACTTAGATGTCCATAACTCAATCCCAGATAATACTAAAGAGTATTACAAAGATAGTGTTCTTGTGAATGGTCAGGAAACACCTGCCATCAGAGACACTGGAGCCAGCATAACTGTGGTTGATGAATGTTTTTCAAGGTGGAGGATGTTGCTAAGTCACCCAAACACCGAACCAAGTTAGCTGGAGGCCCTGTGCAAATGGATCCCCAGTCACCAGCTCTCATCCAGTGTAATGACATGACTGTCAGAATACCTGTAAGTGTGCAAAATAACGTGCCTGGGAGGGTCCTGTTGGGTAATGACCTTAAAAACTCTTGGAGTTGTGTCCAGTACCCCCAGGCCACCCAACAAAAGGAAGCAGGAGCACACAAGGTCTGCTAGAGAGAGAACCTTGAGAGGCTCTCCTGAGGATTTGATAGCAGAAACTATCACCCCAAGTCCACAGGACTTACTTACTGCTATTGCAAGACAGAAAGAGACCAAGGGGAAACCCAAGTCTGCCAGCAAGAAACAAGCAAGCACTCCTGTGCCCAGAAGGACACCCCCAAGATTGTCTGTGAAGCCCGCGGAGGAGTTAAGGGCGCAGCTGTTTCTGCTGTTCGGCTGGGATCACTGTGCATTGCTGTGACTTTCCTCCATAGAACTTACCATCTTTTGCTCAAAAGACCTGCTCCAACTCACGTAAGACTGCCAGCTGGAGCTTACAGCAGTTGAAGCGAGTGGGTCTTTCCCTCGATCTTTCACGTGACATCCGTCACGTGACACCTTGTGACACACCTCCGGGAAGCACTTCATAAAAGCAGGACAGCGCAACCCTTGCGGCGTGAAGCCCGCGGAGGAGTTAAGGGCGCGGCTGTTTCTGCTTTTCAGCTGGAATCACTGTGCATTGCTGTGACTTTCCTCCATAGAACTTACCATCTTTTGCTCAAAAGACACGCTCCAACTCGCGTAAGACTGCCAGCTGGAGCTGATAGCAGTTGAAGTGAGTGGGTCTTTCCCTCGATCTTTCACGTGACAACCATCACGTGACACCTTGTGACACACCTCCAGGAAGCGCTTTATAAAAGCAGGACAGCGCGACCCTTGCGGCGTGAAGCCCGCGGAGGAGTTAAGGGCGCGGCTGTTTCAGCTGTTTCCGGCTGGTCCCGGCAGGAACTGCGGTAAGTGCTCGTTAAATTAGCATTCAATCTCTTATTTTATATAACACTACTGAGCACTTACCTAGTGTTCTCGCACCAAAATCTATCAATGGAACATACAAAACCCTGCACGAGGCTCCAGGGGAAACTAGAGGAATCTGTAGCCTTAATGACTAAAACCCCAATTCAGCAAGAGTTGTACGGCAGATTCTCGTTCATTTCTAATCTTACAGAGGAATAGAATAAAGATTTAACAAGCATTGCATGCTCAATCCAGAAACCAAATATAGAAGTCAAACCTCTAGTATCTGTTCTCACTATGCCATCGCCTCCAAAATACCAGTCCTCTGATCAAGATCCTTCCATATCAGATCATTTACCAGATTCGAAAAATGAGCCAATAACAAAAAATATAAGCCACCTCATTAATGCAAAGACTTCCATGCAGACAGTTCTCCCACAGGTCGTTTCCGCGAATCAGAACACCGATATCCCGATAACTCAGCTATCGACCACAGCAAACGACATTCTTGATATACTGTCACATGATCTCTCAATTCCATCGTCTTCAGTAACAGTGCCAGTGCAATGCCTGAGTAAAATATCTCAAAAACCTATAACTCAAAAACCAAATTCCGAAGACACATTCTCTACGCCATCTCTTCAAGAAAGAGCAAGAGCAGCCAAACAGCACTGGCAGTCAACATATTTTCCTGTTGACCCTACCAACGATGAGCATACCAAACCTCTGTCTGTCCGTATTGCACGCCTCTCGCTTGACATCACAGAGATAGACGCCATTATGGACTCTCAGCAAAAAAGAACCGAGGTCTTTAGTGGAGTCTTTACTCCTGAGCAAATCGAAAAAATCGATACATCTACGCCCATTGCACCTAAAAGAATGTACTCTCCTTTGAAAGAATCTATACAACCCTCTAATACTGTGCCAACTAAGCTTAAAACGGAGGATATTGAATCTTTTTCTTCAAGTATGAAATATGAACATCAGAGTAATTCTCCTGAAAGCCCACACAGATTGCCACCGACAATGCTCCACCTACAGAACACACTAGTAGCAGTATTATCAACTGCGATGATTCCATTTTTAAAGATCCAAGAATCTATGGTTGATTCAACAAAAGACCAGGCGACGCTGTTAGCAATGATCATGACCAAACAAACCTATTTGGAAACCTTTATAAGTACAATTCAGGAGCGTTTGAAATACGAAGCTGAAACCTCCAGAACATGGCAAACCCGCCTAGCTGATTTGGCAAGAGTAGATCGAGCAGACAAGCAGAACTTAATGGAAACAGTATCAATAATTACAAAAGAAATGATAGACGAAAAAGCAAAAAAACATTTGCAAATGACTCCACAATTACAACAAACAACAAAACAAACGCAATATGAGAATCCAACCCACTTAGACGTCACAAAAACAGACCAAACAACAGAATACGAAATTCAAACTTGTCCCATTGAAGCACTGAACCCCACAGTACCGATGATGCAAGATAATAGCGAACCACCCTCTTGCACTCCATTTGACATCTTTGAGCTTTCTAAACGAAGACTCGTGGGACAAGAAACATCGAGCAAACCAAAGAATAAAAAAGCCACCAAAAATCCTCAAAATGGTTCGCCCGCCTTTCTTAGAAAAATACAATCAGTACAGAAATCGTTAGCAGAAAACACACAGAAGAACAATAAACAATCTGCTAGTAAGCAAACTGCTCAAGAACAAAGCATTTCAAACCTAATAAAGACGAATCCATTGGGAAACTCAATCTAACAGGATAACCATACATCATCTGAACCACTGGACGTGCTCTTAGAAGTAATCAATCAGGATTCGACTAATAAACCGGCAAATTTAACGCCACCTATAGATATATCTATGTCTGATGTTTCAATTGATCGTGATTCCATCTCAATAAACTCGATGATACACTAATCGTCATAGACGAATGTCAAGACACGATCATAGACCTTTCTCAAATTAATCCAGGGAGAGGGGAACCATCAAATAACATCTCCCTTGCATATTCAACAGTATCTAACGATGAATCCTGGTCATCAGCAGAAACGCAAATTGGCTCTAAACACAATGTTACCCCTACGGCCCAACCAAGCCCACCACTTGTTAGACCAACTTTTCAAAATCCTCTGAAGGCTTCTTGCGCATATAGACTTGCACTATTTCCAACTACAACAAACACAGAAGAGCCGGTAACAATGAATAGGTCCAACATACTGCGATTATTTAATGCAATTCCTCAACTTGCCCAAATCGGATCTGACGACCTTGAAGTAATCCTCTTTCCAAACAAACGATATATGGAAGAAGCCCATATTGACTTCTACAACCAAGATACCAGGCACTGCGTCTTGGCTACAAAACATCATTTGTAAACATTGGGCTTCAAAATAGAAGAAATCTTTGTTTCCAGAATAATGGCCGAAGAAAAATCTAAGAAACTTGCGTTGTTTGATCAATACGCTCGTAACAAACAAATGGAACAAAGCAAGCCTCAAGCGACTCAGAAATCTGTCACAAGAGGTTATAAAAAGTCAAATAATATGGCGAGAACAACTAGGGTCTCCTCAATGTAAAACTAAACCTAACTTAAACCAAAGTAGCAGGAAAACGTATCTATAACAACTAAAGTGCAAAGATTTCCATTTGAATAAAACATCGTTATGCACCTGGAACACGAGAGGCCAGAAACATCTCTGTGAAAAACATTCAACAACGTTGGCAGAATCAGAGATTATTTGTTTACAAGAAACTTGGTTGAACGAAGAGGTGTTGTGTGATGGATACATAACTTTAATGAATCCTGCAATAAAATTCGCAACAAGGTAGACCTGCAACAGGAATGATGATACTAACAAAAATAATACTGGCATGGAAAGTAATAACAAGTAAGAACATCCACCGTTGGGCTCAACATATCACCATCTGAATGCCGACGGTCACCAACAACAATGCGACTCATGTCCCGGAATCCATCCTTATATCCATTTTCAACATGTACTGGAATCCAACTGCAATGACCGACAACAGATTCATAGATTCAATATGTGACGAAATCGACAACCTGGTCATTTCTAATAGCGGGACAGAATTCATCATAGCAGGAGACTTCAATATCCATCTATTCAATAAAGAAGGAGCTAAACTAGACCCTCAAGAGATGTCGAGCTGAGCTAGAAAATCGACTAAAGAACTGAACCTCTGTAATATCTTTTTAAGTGAACAACCTACGAATGAGAAAGGCCTTCCGCTTCCAACTTGCTCAAGACAAAATTCCACTTCAATTATTGATTACATCTTTATTTCAGAAGGCATTCGGAAATTAACAATCATGACTGCGAATTTGACACACCCGTCTAGTGATCACCACCAGATATCAATTTCATGGTCAACGCAAACACCAAGCGACCGACGTCTAATTTTACCTGACCTTGAACCGACCAACGGGTTGAATAGACTTTGAATAAAGCAACATCAGATACCCGAATTAATCTCCACATTTGAAGATGCACCACTTCAAGACCAATTAAAACTGAACTATGGATGGATCTTGGAAAAATATCAACAATCTGGACCAAGACGGATGAATACACAAAATGTTACCCATAGCCATCATTTTAACATGGAAATCCATCAGATGAAAAAGCAACATTACAAACGACTACGACTACTAAATAAAAAGAAAGAAATAGATTTTGAAATTGAAATAAAAAAGGAAAAACAAAAATACTCCAATTCAATAAAAACAATCAAAGCCACAATAAAGCAAAAAGATGCAGGGGCGATCCTGAATGTGTTAAACCTGAAAAATACGCGGCAGCTATAGTCTCTGTTGAACAACTCATCTAAATCTCAGAATATGATTCAAGAAGTCGAACCACATATGTGGGTCAATCACTTTTCAAATCTTTACAAGAGAAACACGCAGTCTTTGACAAATGCTATAGAAATAGAAGCTTCTTCTTGGAATCTTAATTGGGACATAGAAGATCTCAGTAATACAATTAAGGCCCTCAATACATCTCGAGCACCAGGTCCTGATGGATTGGCAAACACCAATCTCAAAGCAGCTCCAGAGGAATGGGCTAATTTCTTTAGCCACCTTCTCTGCCTTATAGAAAAGACTAAAGAGATTCCTCGTACCTGGACAGTAGCAGTCTTGATTCCAATCTTCAAGGCAGGAGATCGAAAAAATCCGGCTAATTTAAAGGCCCATAGCCCTATTAGATCTTCTGTGAAAACTATTTGCTGGGTATCTCCAAAAAAAACTTAACACCTGGGTAGAAGATAATAACAAACAAGCAAAAAGACAAACAGGTTTTGTCACCAAAATAAGCACCAATGTGAACCTTCTTTTGTTGAATATGTTAAAATATGAAGCGACAGTCAAAACTCAACAAGTTTACGCAATCTTTATAGATCTAAAGATGGCGTTCGACTCAGTTAATAGGCAAAAACTATGGACCAAACTAACATCTTGGGGCTGTCCTTCCTCCATCTTGAACCCATTAAAACAGCTTTATTCGAATACTTCCATACGCGTCCGACTCACGAACGATGGCAGGGTGACAGAATCAATTCCCACCTGGAATGGGCTGAAACAAGGATGCCCCTTAGCCGCTTGCCTATATAATCTGTTCACGCATGATTTTGGAGAAAACATTCAAAATAAAATCGCGAATCCACCTAAGATTAACAGCGAACCCATCCAAACATTAATCTATGCTGACGACATCATTATCCTAGATAAATCTGTGATTGGTCTTCAAAAAACATTGGATAAAGCACAAATCTTCATGAAGGAAAATGACTTGCAAATTAATACCAACAAAACCAAGGTAATGAAACTCAGTACGCAAAAAAACAAGAACCAATGTAATCTAAAGATTTATTTAGAAAACAAAGAGATCATGATAACCAAGTAAATATAATATCTAGGTGCACTGATTAACCTCTCTGCGAATGAAAAAGAATGGAAAGATCATATTGAGGGGAAAGCAAGATCATTGGCAAGACAAGGACGCTTCTTTCATATAAAATATGGAACATACTCATTAAAAGCCACAATTCTGCTATACAAACAAAAAGTAATCCCGATTTTGACCTACTCTAGTGAATCACTTATTAATCAACAATTTATGAAATGGTCCTGTTACAAAGCAATATTCTGGAGCAAATCCTTAACACTTCCAAAACCATTCCTGATGCCTAGAATTCGATTCGAACTAGCCCTCCAGTCTATACAATCCATAGTACTCTAGAAACAAATGGATCACCATAGAAAAATAATCTCGAAAGAAAAAATACCATCATTGGAAATCCTCAAAGAAAAAAACACGCTTTCCAGAATTCAGATTTTTCGAAGTGGACCACCGAGATTAAACAAAAAATGAAAACAGAAGAAATCACAGAAGAAATGTTGATAAACAGACCACAATATGCGAAACGAAAAATTCAAATGAACGATTGGATAAGAACTATAGACGAACAAACAAGATATAAACGTCATCTCAAATGTGAAATTGAAGTAAGAGCCCTTAATGAATTACCAAACTATCTGAATCAATTTCCGGATTGTAACATTCGTGATCTTTTTCTGCATTTCCGATTTAATATTCTACCCACGCGAGACTATTTATCTTTGATAGATAAAACACATACCCCATCCTCGGTTTGCCGTTTCTGTAAAGAACCAACTATGCAAGAAACTTTATTTTATTTGATTATGGTCTGTCCAGATCTGAAAGATAAAAGAGATCTATACAGAGACTTCTTCAAGATTTCTGACAAACAAATGACAACTGAAGAAAGATGGGCAAAACTGCTACAAGGAAAAGATCAGCGGCTTATTATTACAGTGATCACATTTTGGAATGAGATTAGTAAAGACTCTTAAATGCATGACAAGAATGTAATGTTTTATATATTTATGAAATGTAACAGAAGTACAAATGAAAAGTTTGTCAAATCAAACAAAACATTTTAAATTCTTTAAAAAAAGATTGTCCAAAGTCACCTCTGTGACGCCTCCACCAGATGAGGCTGAGTGTGAGGTTCAACCCTGTATGGTTCAACTAGATACTGAGGAATCAGATCTAGAAGAAGATCTTACTCTGGTTGGAGATCTTGACCCTGTTGAACATCCTGAGCTGCAGTCTTTACTGGCAGAAGGTGGACCCAACAGGGCAGACTTCAGCAGAGGACAAAGAGAGTGTCCTACTCTTGAAGGTCTTCGCCTACAGACAGCTTCTCAGCTCAATGGGACTGACCCTGGGAAGTATAGTTTGCACTGGGAAGATGGCCTCTTCTACAGTGAACCAACTGAGTCAACCCCTAGAGACTGCAAAAGACTTGTAGTACCTCTAGTAAACCGACTCCAGTTTCTGCAGTTAGGCCACGAGATACCTTTGGCTGGTCACTTAAGTTTTAAGAAAACCAAGGAAAGGGTCTCTCTTTACTTATACTGGCCTAAGATGGGTTCAGAAGTAGACAAATTCTGCAGGAGCTGTCACACTTGCCAAACTTCTGGCAGGAGTGGAGCCAAGAATGTGGCACCCCTGGTGCCTCTCGCAGTTGTGGGAGTCCCTTTTGAGAGGGTTGGGATTGACATATTTGGTCCTCTTGCCCCTCCCACATCTTCAGGTAACAAGTTTATCCTGGTTGTAGTAAACCATGCTACTAGGTATCCTGTAGCAATACCTATGAGGACTGTTACGGCTCAAGCTGCGGCTAAGGCCCAACTTGGTATTTTTACCAGAGTAGGTTTTCCTAAGGAGGTGATATCTGACAGGGGATCCAATGTTATGTCCCACTACATGCAAGCCATGTGGAAAACCTGTTGAGTCACCTACAAGTTCTCAACTGCCTACCACCCCCAAGCCAATGGATTGGTGGAGAGGTTTAACAGAACTATGAAGAGCAAGATAGGTGCTTTAGAAGAACCCCTTAAAAGAAAGTGGGACCTTCTACTGCCATGCCTTATCTTTGCATATAGAGAAGTCCCTCAGGAAGGAGTAGGTTACAGTCCCTTTGAACTTCTCTATGGCCATCCAGTCAGAGGTCCATTGGCCCTGATCAAGGAGGGGTTGGAGAGTGCTCCTTCCCCCGAGCCAGTCAGAGTGACTGACTATGTGATAGGTCTCCGGAGGAGAATGTCACACATGATGGCAGAGGCAAGTGATAACTTGAAGGCTGGTCAAGCTCTGGTCAAGCATTGGCATGACCAGAAGGCTAACATGGCTGAGTTTACTCAAGACCAGCTTGTTCTTGTTATGGTACCTACAAGGCAGAGGGCCTTACAAAGCAAATGGATAGGACCCTTCAAAGTTGTGGGTAAACTTGGAGAAGTGAACTATCTGGTGGACATAGGCAATCCAAAGGAGGCTCCTAGAGTCTTTCACACCAACCGTTTAAAGGCTTATGTCTCTAGACCTGACATAGGAGCATTGCTCCTAGCTTCAGCTCAGGAGGAGGAGGAGGAGAGTGAACCTCTACCTTATCTCCTCAGAGGCGTACCTTTAGATGAGCAAGTGGAAGGAGTTAATCTCTCTTCCAGTCTCACATCTGACCAGCAGGATGAGTGCAAATTACTGTTAAATCAGTTTGCCTCCCTGTTCTCACTCTCACCAGGCTTGACCCCTTGGGGACAGCATGATATCCTCACCAGTGACTGTCTGCCTCTTAAAATCAGGGGGTACAGAATGTCAGACAATATAAGAACCCACATAAGAAATGAGGTCAACAAGATGCTTGATCTCGGGGTTATAGAGCCCTCTACTAGCCCATGGTCTAGCCCAGTTGTGCTTGTACCAAAGGCAGGATCTAAGTAGACTATAGAGCTCTAAATGCAGTCACTAAGACTGATGCCCATCCGTTACCAAGGACAGATGAGCTGGTAGAAAAGCTTGGTGCAGCCAGGTACCTCAGCACATTTGACCTACCTTCAGGCTATTGGCAAATAGCCCTGACAGACCATGCCAAGGAGAAAACTGCATTCTCAACTCCAGCTGGCCTCTACCAATTTAAGGTAATGACTTTTGGATTAAAGAATGCACCTGCTAAATTTCAGAGGATCGTCAATCAAGTTCTGAATGGGATGGAGGACTTCTGCATGGCATACTTGGATGACATTGCAGTGTTCAGCCCTACATGGAAATAACATATTGATCACCTAGTTCATGTTTTGCAGGCTCTGGAGCAGGCCCATCTGACCATAAAGGCAAGTAAATGTCAAATTGGTCAGAGTAAAGTGGTCTACCTTGGACGTGAGGTAGGAGGAGGTGAAATAAGGCCATTGCCTAGCAAAGTACAAGCTGTACAAAACTGGGCCACCCCTACTATTCAAACCAAAGTGAGAGCCTTTCTAGGTCTCACTGGGTATTACAGGAACTTCATTGAGAACTATGGGACCATAGCTTCTCCCTTGAATGTCATCTCCTCTCCCAAATTTCCTAAAAAGGTCAGGTGGAATGAGGAGTGCAATCAAGCCTTTGAAGGTCTAAAGAAAGCCCTTTGTCGAGCACCAGTCCTAAGAGCTCCGAACTAACACCAACCCTTCATTGAACAAACTGATGCTTCTAATGTAGGTATAGGTGCAGTCCTTAGTCAACTGGATGAGAAAGGTAGGGAACACCCCATTTGTTTCATTAGCAGGAAGTTAAAGGATCCTGAGACAAGGTGGGCAACAATAGAACGTGGATGGTTTGCTATTGTATGGTCATTGAAGAGGTTTAGGCCATGCTTGTATGGTTCTACCTTCATTATTCAGACTGACCACCAACCCTTGAGATGGCTGATGCAAATGAAAGGGGAAAACCCCAAACTACTCAGATGGTCAATCTGCCTGCAAGGATTAGATTTTACCAATGGTCACAGAGCAGGAAGACACCACCAAAATGCTGATGGTCTCTCTAGGGTGTGTATAACCGACTAGAGGTATGAGATCCAACCAGGAGAGGATTAAATCCTCCTGTCCCTTAGTCTGGGGGGAGGGGGGTTTGGGTGAGTGTAAGGGAGAATTCTCATTCTATGGCTAATTTCCCTCACCTAGTGAGTCCCCCAGCAGCTTTGTTATGTTATGTTATGTTATTTTGCATTTATATAGCGCCTTATATACCATTGGTATGGTCTGAAGGCGCTAGTAGGTTGAACGCCCTTGGGAACCGAAGTTCATATCAGTAGAGAGAGTAGAGAGAGTCAAAAGGTGCGTGTGAGCACCGGGTATGTGTACAGCTCGTGCGGTATCAGTGTAATAGCTGCTTTGTAGCGGTAGGTGTGGTGGTTGAGAGGTCAGGAGTATGTGTTCGTTCTGGCAGGATTTATCCAGATCGGATGTGGCTGCGTTAGGCCTGAGGAAAACGCCTCGCTGGGGGGTGTGTAACCAGCAGTGATTACTTAGAATGATGTGGAGTGAGCGGTGAATGTTCGTATGGGAACAGTTATACCGAATGGTGTCATAGTATCCCTGTGTTCTAGTTGAGTGGTGATGTAAGGAGAGAGTAAGCGTGTTGGTGAGATATGATGGGTTACATGCCCTTTCAGAGACTTCTAAATTCACAGAGAGGCTACTGGGCACACTTCTAAATTCAGCGGGGTTGTTGGGCACATTTCTAGAATCACAGAGAGGCTATTGTGCACATTTCTAAATTCAGCTTCTAAATGCACACTTCTAGAATCACAGAGAGGTTATTGGGCACACTTCTAATGCAACTTCTAAATGCACTTCTAAGTTCAAACTTTTTAAATGTACTTCAAAATTCAACTTTTCCACAGAGTGGGTACACTTCTAAATTCAACTTTTCACAGAGAGGCTATTGGGCACACTTCTAAATTCAACTTTTTCACAGAGTGGGTACACTTCTAAATTCACTTGTCACAGAGAAGCTATTGGGTACACTTCTAAATTCAACTTTTCACAGAGAGGCTATTGGGTACACTTCTAAATTCACTTTCCACAGAGAGGCTATTGGGTACACTTCTAAATTCAACTTTTCACAGAGAGGCTATTGGGTACACTTCTAAATTCACTTTCCACAGAGAGGCTATTGGGTACACTTCTAAATTCAACTTTTCACAGAGAGGCTATTGGGTACACTTCTAATTTCACTTTCCACAGAGAGGCTATTAGGTACACTTCTAAATTCAACTTTTTCACAGAGTGGGTACACTTCTAAATTCAACTTTTTCACAGAGTGGGTACACTTCTAAATTCACTTGTCACAGAGAGGCTATTGGGTACACTTCTAAATTCACTTTCCACAGAGAGGCTATTGGGTACACTTCTAAATTCACTTGTCACAGAGAGGCTATTGGGTACACTTCTAAATTCACTTTCCACAGAGGCTATTGGGTACACTTCTAAATTCACTTGTCACAGAGAGGCTATTGGGTACACTTCTAAATTCACTTTTCACAGAGAGGCTATTGGGTACACTTCTAAATTCACTTTTCACAGAGAGGCTATTGGGTACACTTCTAAATTCAACTCTTCACAGAGAGGCCATTGGGTACACTTCTAAATTCAACTTTTCACAGAGAGGCTACTGGGCACACCTCCAAATTCACTTTTCACAGAGAGGCTACTGGGCACACCTCCAAATTCAACTTCTCACAGAGAGGCTATTGGGTACACTTCTAAATTCAACTTTTTGCACAGAGTGGGCACACTTCTAAATTCACTTTTCACAGAGAGGCTATTGGGTACACTTCTAAATTCAACTTTTCACAGAGAGGCCATTGGGTACACTTCTAAATTCAACTTTTTGCACAGAGTGGGCACACTTCTAAATTCACTTTTCACAGAGAGGCTATTGGGTACACTTCTAAATTCAACTTTTCACAGAGAGGCTATTGGGCACACCTCCAAATTCACTTTTCACAGAGAGGCTACTGGGCACACCTCCAAATTCAACTTCTCACAGAGAGGCTATTGGGTACACTTCTAAATTCAACTTTTCACAGAGAGGCTACTGGGCACACCTCCAAATTCACTTTTCACAGAGAGGCTACTGGGCACACCTCCAAATTCAACTTCTCACAGAGAGGCTATTGGGTACACTTCTAAATTCAACTTTTTGCACAGAGTGGGCACACTTCTAAATTCACTTTTCACAGAGAGGCTATTGGGTACACTTCTAAATTCAACTTTTCACAGAGAGGCCATTGGGTACACTTCTAAATTCAACTTTTTGCACAGAGTGGGCACACTTCTAAATTCACTTTTCACAGAGAGGCTATTGGGTACACTTCTAAATTCAACTTTTCACAGAGAGGCTATTGGGTACACTTCTAAATTCAACTTTTTGCACAGAGTGGGCACACTTCTAAATTCACTTTTCACAGAGAGGCTATTGGGTACACTTCTAAATTCAACTTTTCACAGAGAGGCTATTGGGTACACTTCTAAATTCAACTTTTCACAGAGAGGCTATTGGGTACACTTCTAAATTCAACTTTTTGCACAGAGTGGGCACACTTCTAAATACAACTATCACAGGAGGCTATTAGAGATTCCATCTAAGTGAGGCATATGCTAACAATCACATTTCTGCCTAGATTTGGCACAGGCTAAACTGGGTGGTTCTCTCGGGCTATGGTACTGGTTAACATTAGACTGCAGGCCGTTGAAAGGTAGGTTAGAGTGGCAGGAGCTTTCTGGAGTAGAGTAATTGCTCTACCCCCCACCCTAGCCAGCACTTACAGTTTTGTTGGTGTCTGGTGGCTTCCTTGGCTTCCCCTGCTGACACCTGCAGACACTCTCTGGAGCCGCCACCGTAGGAGCCGCCCTTGGCCTTGGGGCCCTTAGCCGCAGGGGCTGCCGGGCAGAGGACTGCCCTGGGCGGGATCCTGATATGGAGAGGTGGGACCAATCATGGGGCACGGGCAAGATTTTAAACTGAGCACATGCGTCGGAGTGGGTTCGCGAGCACTCAACTGAGTCCGCATTGTAATGGTGGTGAGCAGGGTCACTAGGGTCGCTAGACACACAACACCAGGGAGCCTGGCCCAATCACGGTGCGCGGGTGGGGTGGGAGGAGGAGAGGCAGGAGAAGACTCTGCTGGATTTCTGGAGTTTATTTTTTCCACCTGGTAAGAGTGTGAGCTTTTCCTCCACTCTTACCTGTGTTTTGCCATGTGTATTTCAACTGTTTTTGTGATTGTGCACTCTGGAGTACACCACTTCAGTAGCCGCACTCGTTTATGTGTTACACAGCACCTTCAGTGCAGTAGAACATGGTTGTCTCTTAGGCTTCCCACCGACTCCATTTTCTGGGGCTAACTACTGTCCACCAGAAAATGGTAAAGTTGCCATTAACTTTATATAGTCACTTTTAACCACGGATCCAGTACACCCCATCTTATATGGAGTATTGGAGTATTGGAAAGGGTTAATTCTTAGCCCTATTATATAACGTGGTAACATTTTAGGCTATTTTAGTAGCCTCAAATTTTAAACCCGCTTGCCCAAATACTTTTTATTTCGGCTCCGGTTGGGTTTAATCACCATTTCTTTCGGTTAACATCCTTCTTGGGTCTTTCTTTGCGCGGCAAACCAGGTTTGCCTCCTTTGTTCACCGACCTTTTGCAGGCTTCTGACAAGAAGCCCTCCTTTGGCGTCTGGGTGTCTAGGTGGACTGAATGTGAGGGAGGGGTGTAGTCACTGTGATGCTGGAAATGCATTGGAGGGACATGGCCTCCCTGTCCTTATCCTGTAGTCCTTTTTCATTTGTGTTCTGTATTGTAGCACTGGCGCTACTTAGCTTGCATGTGTGATTGGCCTGGAGGAAGGTCAGCTGGGCCGTGGCCCCTCGTGCTGCTCGCCTTGCTTGGAGCTCCTGGAAATACGTCTGCTTCTGTCGGACGTCTGAGCACAAGCCCCGTGCTTCTGCTTGCACACGCATGTGCACGTGTGCACCACCCAACGTGGTCAGGGTTTTGTAGTACTTGGCCCGGTGTCTGCTGGGAAAGGTAGTCTGGAGGCTCTTTTTCCTGCAGAAAGGGCATAAAAGCTTTTAATAAGGCTTGAAAGTTTCATGTGTGTGTGTCTTTATGCTGATTGTCACAGGGCCATGTCTGAGACCTACATCTGACCTCCTCCCACACAACCCCAGGTTCTGTACCCTGACAGGTAGAGCTGGAACTTGAGTTGAAAATAACCAAGGAGGCTGGCACAACTGGATGGTTGAGCTGAAACCCAATCAATCCTTGATAGCGTGAACAAAGAAAGGCAGAGACAGCAGAAGTCTTTAAAGGCACAGAGAATGCGAGATAGCCGGAAACAGCTGACAGCAAGTTAAGAGGCACAACAGTTGAATAGCATTGGTAAAAGCCAACAGCCAACATAAAGGCATGGATGTAATAGATGAAAGACAGGAGGAGTGACAGATAGATGCTGTTGAACAGAAGTGTACAGAAGCAAACCGAGGCAGTTTAAGAGTATGTGGAAATAACAGCCCGAGAGACGGTCGGACAGATCTGCAACAAGGACAGTAGCAGGAAGAAGAACAGGGACTAAAGGCACCAGAGTGTGAAAGACAAGTAAAAGAGCAGTAGTCCAGTAGGAAAACTGCGCCCTCAGCTGCATCAAAGTCCAAGAGGGAAGACAGACACAACGTGCTGTCCAAACGGAACGGAGCATACGTAGTAGTATAGGCGGACATCTCAGGTGAGGACTGGACCATGACTTGTGCCTCTTGGGTCACATTCCTAATGCATCCTCCTTTGACACAATCCCCATGGGCTGTACTCAACACATACCAACTTTACATTGTCACCACCCGTCCCCCTCCCACTGTAAGTGACTTCAATTCAGCAATCCACCTAAGTCAATGCCTATTCTGGGATGCCCAATGGAAGCCCTTATTTATATATTTTTATGTCAAGTTCTTAAATCTGGATGATGAACCCTTATATAACACCCCTCTCTTTGACTCCCCCTGACCTCACTGAGCCAAGAAGTAGGTTGTTTTGCAAATGAAAAGGTTTATTGGAAAAATTAAACAATATATATATATCACACTTTTATGAATAAATTAATATTTGATAGCATACTTATGAGTATGAACAGTGATCAACAATGGATAATATTACAGTAGCACAATTCTTTAATTACTTAGGAGTTGGTATAGAAAGGATAAGGTAGCAGAGAATACTTTTATGGTTCAAGGAAATGCAAGATGGAAAGAATGCAACACAGAAATAAACTTGATATGAATTCAATCAGAGATAATATGATCACTTTTTTCCTCACTCACCCCCTATGCAATATGAAGAGATGGAAATGAGGGCATACAGGTTTTCAGGAATACAATCAGAAGCAGTTCAGTTCCCCCCAGCAAGCGTAGAGCAACCGGTATGCTTTTAAACAGGCAAAAATACTTTTACATGTGATTTGCAATGAAGTGAAAAATATGCTAAAATGATTTTAATTCCCTATAGGAGATTCAGGGTAGGTGACAGCTACTTTGAATCAGTTCAGGTCAACACTAGCAATGATTCATGAGGGATTATCAGGTTGAAACGAAATTCAGCAGTTGCAAGCAAGAAGCAGCTATTTTTACAAGTGGTGAAATGGAGTCAAATTGCAATTCGCTGCACTTTTTCTGAATGCGTCGATCGCGATTACGGAAAAACTATAGGGAGTTGGAATGTTGTTCTGGGTTTGTTGGAAAGCTCAGGATCTTAGCTTTAAAATGAAAATCTCGTTCCTATCACGTACGGTTCAAAAGATACAGACGTTTTTGTGGAGGTAGATTTTCAGAAATAAAGTTAAGAATTCAGAATGACAGATGCGCTGTGGAAGGTTTTGAATCAACAGGATGGACACAGAATTCTATGATGCAGTTCTGGACAGGTTAAAATGGTTTGAATAGGATTATTTTAGACTAAGAGATTGGTTCTGTACAGTTCTGGCTGGATACTCACTCCTAGTTTTGGACCGGAATGGGCCTTGGACTGCACTCTCGCCACGGGACGGTCTCTGCCACTGGTTCTGCTCACAGCGTGGCCTCTGATCTGGGTCTGGCACTGCACAGCGGTCTGGTCTGGTCTGCTATCGCCATTGCACAGCGGTCTGGTCTGGGTTTGCTACCGGCACTTTACACCCGTCTGGATATGGTTCTGGCACAAGGTTCTAGCCAGAATCAAACAGCTCGCCCGGCTGTTGAATACTTTGGTTAGGTTGCTGGATTCTGAGGCCTGCTGAGAAGAATTCAGCTTTTGGTTCAGGCCTCTCTGCTTCAAGTTCTGGAGTCTATCTGGAGTCTAAGTTCTGGATATGGTCCTTCTCTATATTGTCTTGTCCGGCAAAGTGCTGCGCAAGAAAGTGGAAAGAGCAGTCCCTATCTGGGTTTCAGTGGTTCTTTTTATGTCTTTTGAAAGTGGGTGGGAAGGCTGACTTTCTATGCCCAACCCTCTGAGGATCCTGATAGGTTAGAGGATTTTCTGTGCCCTGACTGGAGAATGGAGTTGTGAGTCATCCTGTGTCATCAGGTATCATTTTTATGGCTTTAAGGAAAGAACACTCCCCTTTGGTTTCTTATAGAAAATCAATTTTACCCAAAACACATATTTCCTAGATACACAAGTTGTTGAAATTACATGTACACATCATAGATTGCTTAAGGTACAGTTCGGTTCAAGGCACATGTTTCTACGAGCTTGGGTTCAAAACGACAGCATTTTGCGCTTTTAGTGGGTTTCGCCATATTGGTTTTTCATCATATCTTCCACGGAGGTACCCACCCTCTCTGGGCACATCACAGTAAGTTTTCAATTCTCTAGTGTAATCCCAGTGTCTGCAATATTAATAATTATGGGGTTTGGTCTCAGAACATCGTACAGGGTTGAGCTTAGTCTCAAATTGTGAGTGAAATTGTCATTTTAAGAATCTCCAAATTGTACATTTTTGTCCGCTTGATACAATATTTTATAAGCAATTTAATAAAACATACATTTGCCTCCACTGCAGTAAACCCCTTGGTTTGTTCCCGCCCCTAGGAACTTGGCTTGACTCAGAGATCAGATGTCTTGCCTTCCCCCAGAGCAATGTTGACAGTTCACACCCCAAATCAGCATACCCCATTCAGCTGAAGGCATCCTTTGTCTGGTTTTCCCTGCTAGCAGGGCATCAGTCCAGGGTGCCACTCTCCATTTGATTAACAGAAACTTGTGATTTCCTGCCTTCTTGTGTGGAGGTCTGAGGTGTGACAGCTTCCCATGGACAAGCAAGCCTTTGAAGTCTCAGCTAACTCAGGTTTGCTGTTTAGCTCCTGAAACCCATGTCTCCTGTCAGATTTTAGATCGCTAGCGCCGGTCAGTGGCGGGCACCGGTATTGCACCCATTTTTGACAGCTGCCTTAAATGAATACATTTCAAAAAGGGGATTTTACCGGATAGCACATGATCCTTGCTAACATTGTATTGATGTGGATTCTGCCGTAGAGTAATGTAGAACACCCAACCAGAAGTTGGATTTTTTGGTGGTTTCATGCCCATGATTTTAGCAATTTTGACAATCAAGAAAATGAATTGTTGAACAGCTCTGTATTCCTTTGTCTGCTCTTGTTCTGTGGGCAGCCAAAGGATAGGGTCTGGCAATGGTCTCCTGTATTAACACTGACAGAGGCAAAAATAGATGGCAACCTATTTTTCATGTTTTCCCTGTTAATTTTTGCATGATTTCTGGCAAGCAGCATGCTTTCCGGCGGCCATTATGATGTTTCCGCTGCCAGTAATGCACAATTATGTTGTAGGGCATGGATGCATGGGTGAAACATCCCACACCACCATCAGTGTGAGTTTGACAGCTAAAGGGTGCAGGCTACCGTTTACAGCATAAAGTGCATCAAGCACGTATATAGGCAGGAAATGAACATACATCCCAATCAACATCAATAAATGGACAGTTCAATAATGTACTCACCAAAATTGATAGCAGACATGCCGTGGAGAAAACATTCATAATCCCCACTAGGAGTGTTAACACAAGTAGTACAGCAGCAGACAGGCCACAGATATGACGAAAGTCCAATGCCCTTGTGTAAATGGCTGTAACACCGAACCATCCTTGCGAGCCCATGGATACGGGAAGCAGGAGTGGCATATGTGAGTCAGGACCCCAAGCTGCAAACACATACACGAGACAAGGTTGAATGGGCCCAGCTGGAACAGACAGTGGATGCTTTCAAAAGCCACAAAGCACCACACCGTCACATGAATGCACAATAGACAAACAATTTTAAACTATATTAACTATTTAAACTAACTATAAAAATAAAAAATGGCCACATACGACCCG
Organism: Ambystoma mexicanum; assembly: GCF_040938575.1. Classification (NCBI taxonomy): domain Eukaryota; kingdom Metazoa; phylum Chordata; class Amphibia; order Caudata; family Ambystomatidae; genus Ambystoma; species Ambystoma mexicanum. The sequence continues at coordinate 6,504,660 of NC_090930.1, read as the reverse complement.
GGGGGCACCCAGGAGGGGGAGGTAGAGGGTGCACCTCAACACCCACATGCGATGATGTGGAGATTAAAAAAAACCTCCATCAGCTCAATGCCTGGATGGCCCGACCTGTGTGGGAGATAAATTGTCGTCCTCCTCACCCTCTGACTCAAAAGGTGGACATGGCACAGTACCCTGACCACGCCTATGCGCAGCTTGCCCCTCGTCGGCAGGAAGTCTGCGGGACTAGTGAGCCTGGTTCTGTGCGGTGATGACACGTAGGTCAGCATGCAGAACCTCATGTGATACGCGTGCTTTCTCTTGCAAGGTAGCACGTGTAACACGGAGTTCTTCCTGCATGGACTGACATGACATCTGGAGTACCTCCCGGCATGCACGTAGCTCAGCTGAGATGGTATTCTCAAGCTACTCCAACCTCTCCTCTGTCCGCTGCCTCTGGGACATCAAGAGCACACCCAGAGTAGATCTGCGGGATTGATGGTCATCCCTCAGGGCCTCCCTGTGTGCCTCTGCGTGAGCAGCAAGGGCTTGATGCAGAGACACCATTTCAGCCCGGTGTGCCCTGTCTGAGACCGCCATGCCCAGCCTGAGTGAACGGGCCGTGGACTGTGCTGCCCGCTGCTGGAGCTCCACCTGCTTGGCAGGGGGAAGCACAGATTGGGCCACACGTTCCATGCTCTGAGCGATCTTATCATTTACTACCCCCTCTTGTTCTGAATTGGCACACATGGATCGCTCCCACTCAGTATAGCCCGGTGGCGCACGGCCACTGCGTTGCCAGGCTTGACACCCGCGGGACCGAAGGAGCTGCGGTCCTCGCTGGGTTGGTACCGCCCGCGGCTGCAGGACTACATCCCTCCGTTGACGTGATGCCCCAGGCCCATCATCAACTTGTGTGGAGTGTGACCGTGCGTCCTGATCCACCACAGGCGGAGGTTCCAACACCATCTGGCCCCTCAGTGCAGGTGTCGCGGACAGAAGATCGTCCGCATCAGAATCACTCACCATCAACGAATGGACATGACGCGTATCCAACTCAACATTGACGTCATAGTGATCATCCGGGCTAGACTCATTGCCAGCCCTAGACACGATGGTCTGGAGCACAAGCGGGTTCTCGTGGTCTACCACCCCACGACCCCCTCTTGTGCCAGGTTGCTGGTGTAATAGCAACCCCGTGTCTGGATTCACATCACCAACCTCTGGCTCCATTGCGTCATCATCTGCAATGTGGGAAAAACAAACATGAGTACACATGTCAGAAGCACATAACCCACACGCACATAGACATCACATCAACAGCCAACACATGAAGCAGACATGTCACACAACTGAAATTCATCCATCCAGTGACATTGATATGCAAACACATCCCAAAAGCAGAAATGGATGTGTCTAAATAGCAAAGCCTACACATGTACAGAATGTAGTATATCACCTCCATCACACACCACCTCTGCCAGGCACATGTCACAGGCAGAAAAGACAGATGGCAACAAAGAGATGGCACATACCATAAGCATGTCTGAACTGCAAAATGGCCACAGCTGCAAGGGAATCCAAACACACAATGACACACGTAATATGCATGGGCACATGCATCACTAATCCATCATCACCAATATAGCTTCATCTATCTGCAGCTTGGCCCGTACCGGGCCTCATGGGCCATGTAGACATAGTGAATTTCCCAAGCAAAGCGAGGGCCTGCAACCAGGCATGAGGGACCATAACGCACAGTACGGTCCGGGCTGCCAGCCATGAAGCCTCCAGAACACCCCTCAGGGCCTGATTGAGCACATTGTGCTATGAATGTGCCCTAAACCATTATTCAGTGTGTCAAATCATCACGGGCATGCCCCAGCAGATTAGCTAAGTGGGCCTGGGCATACACATACTTCACCACAGTGCACCTTCAGGATTGTGCCAGTCGAACATAACGGCACAATGCTGAAATCGCAGCAGCATTAATGTTAATGAAATACATTTTAGTCATTCAACAAAAAATCTGGAAAGAACACATGTGTAAATGAACACCTTCACACACACATGAGTGAGTAGCTGCAATGTTTCACTACACAACGTTGAAGCTGCTTGCATATGTACATGTGAAAGTGTTCAAGAAAACACATGTCCATATACACCCGTATGGTGATTATGAACAGCAACCTATACAGCAAAGCAAGCAGCTACAACGCTGCTTGCTTCGATGTATGTGAAAGTATACAAATACACATGTGAAGGCAGCTCCACAGTCATCACAACCCGATTGTCAGGCTACAATCAATCTGCGGCCTATACCAGTTGGTATAGGCTACAGATTGAACAATCAACTTTGCTAAACACAGGGTGTTCCAATACTGAGTACATGTGTCACAGGATGCACCTGTGCCCGTGGCTTTCATGACAGTGAAGGGATGACAATCTGACCATACATGCCTGTCACTTTGACATTGCAGCAGTGAGTAGGCATGTAGAACAGTGTAACACGGCTCAGAAATGGGTTGGTGCATTGCAGAACATGTGTACGTTACCGACTATCTACATGAACAAGTACATTATGATGTCAATCAATAAACATGAAGGCAGTGCAAGGGCAAGTTCAGGCATCACGTGCAATGGCATGCAATGGGTTGCATGGCTACAAGCAAACCTCCGCCTTAGTAAAAATGCAGGGAGGCATTGCATGGCAGCGAAAGGTTGACCAGAGAACTGTGTATTGGCAGACAGTGTTGACTAGCGTCAATTGCACCATCTGAGTCAACTGACAACACAGCAGATGATGATGGGACAGTAAGCAGGACACATGATGAACCCTCAGTAGTGCACCCATGGGTGCAGAAGCCACTACACCAGTTGAGCAGAGTCAGGGGGCCTGAAACAGGGGGAGGCCTGTGCCCCACACAGACTGTGACACCCTAAACATGTGCGTGATGCAGGACTGAGCCAGAGTGGGCATGGAATGGATGATCAAATGCCATTAAATGTATGTCATCCTGGACACGTACTACAATGATCATCTAGGCAAGACCTCATAGGGGCATGCATGGAATGCACATGGAGCATGAATGGGCAATCATGTATCTGCGGAGCATCTGCCATCTGCACAGTCCGAGTGATACACCCTGCATCAAGGACAAAGGATGTACCCCACTGCATGTGTCTGGCAGGTTGGCAGGGGGAAGTGTGCATGTACACAGGAGCATTGAACAGGCCATTGCAGTAGTCCAACATGATACCCACCAGTGAGTGCCATGGTCAAATTGGGGTGCAGGGGGGTGGATGGGCAAGGGAGCATGCCTACGTGGAGTACCCGCATGCAGGCAGAACACACATGCACATCAGTCATGCGATGACATAGTCCCAGTGCTGAATAGAAAGACACCCAGGCTACATGCAGAAGGGCCAGAGGGGCAGCCGGGTGACTAGCATGTAGGTAGCGTGCAAGCGTGGTGATGAGGACAGTCCCTGTCTGCTCTACATGTCCAGCATGCTGCACAGCAGGCACGCATCAACGAAGCATTGCATGTATCGCACATGAGAACCATGTACACATAGCATGTAGTGGCAGTCAAGCACAACACATCACACAAGCAAACCACACATGGTCTGGACAAACACGCGACAACACTCACTGGACGGGGCATCAAAGTCCAGCATCTCACCCACTCCTTCATACAATTCTGCCGGTGTGAACTCCGCAGCGATCAACTCGTGCGAAGTGAGATCTTCCTCCTCAGGTGGTGACCCACTGCCAGTCACCTGAGTCATGGCATAATTGGAGGCACGCTTCAGTTTAGCACAGCATCGGAGGTCATCTGAACGCTTTTTGCACTCCTGAGCTGTGCGCACCTCATGTCCGAATGCACTGGCACCCTCCGCAACATGCTTCCAGTGGGACAAACGCTGGGCAGCCGTAGTGGAACATTCGGGCCCACTAGCATATCACGGTTGTGTCCCGACACGTAGTCGACAAGGAAGTCCAGTTCTTGCTTGCAGAAAGGCTTCTTCCTCGACGTACCGGAGGCCGGAGCCATGTGTGGGGTCCCAGCCTCTTGTGCAGGTGCAACCTTCCTCCTCTTGGGCAGTGATCTGGGCCCTGACTGGCAAATGCCGCCCTGATCAGTAGGGGCAGTGGCGCTGGTGGATTGAACAGAGGGAGTGGCAGGTGGAACAAGGACGGAAGCCCTGACTTGCGTCGGTGGCTGCTGGATGCCCTTGACTGGACCCTGCGCAGCAACATCTGCTGTACCAAGGTCATTGACAGGGACTGTCCTGGATGGTAGACTCACAGCCGGGGTGGTGTCGGCTGCATCTGCCCATGCACTTGCCAACACCCGGCTGCTCGGGCAGCAGATGACAATACTGCCCCAGGGACAAGTGCCTCGGGGAAGGGCAGCCCTGCGTGCACTTACCGTGTGCCTCCTGACCTCCAGGAAATCATCCTGGGACTCTTCAGGTGCCAATGCAGCATGCGCGGGCCGACCCTGAGCCTGGGTTGTGGTGTCCACAGCTGCAACTGCAGCTACCACAACCCTTGGGCCCATGGCAGTCGATGAAACGGACTGCTAGATCACATGGCCGCCTAGATGTTAACAGCACCCCTGTGCACCTGTAAGGCTGTATGTGACCCCGGTGATAAAGTGACGGGTCACGCAACGCTCAGGCACCCCAAAACTGCAGTAAAACCATGCACGCAACCCCCGGTAGCCTACGTGTGTGGAATTAACCTCCAGCAGATGCGGTGGCACCCAGGGACACGAAAAACACGTACGCATGGGACACGCAGGCTACTATGACCTCGAAAACGGGTACGCGATACACAGGGGAACCCGCAGTGGGAAAAATAGCATGCGCGACTCACCGTCTGACTAGCGTGGTAATGAAAAACACGCGTAGCCAATACCCCCGCCAAAAGAAGAGATACGTCCTTAATCCGCTTTGAAGTTGTAGCAACACACGCGTCAGTCTCCACAAAATGCACGTACAGCGACCAGCCGGGACCCCCTCACGTTTAACCCGTGCCGAGGGAAACACCCGCGCGCGTCATGTCACTTACGCGCTTAGGCCCTTTCCTCGAATTACACGCATTAACACGCGGACGTGCTGTTTTTTCACATGCTGAATCACTATGCACCTGTGACGAGGGAAACGCCTGCCTGTGTTACGTCACATACGCGCTTACGCGCTAAGGTCCATTCCTCGAATTACACGCTAACGTGCTGTTTTTTCGCGTGCCAAATCACTCCGTATCAAGCTGGCCATGCGACAACACATGGAAGACCACGCTCCTGCCCAGAAGGCCATTTTCCTGCCCCCCAGAACCCCGAGCCAACTCCCACCAGCCATCTGCGGCTGCCTGCCTACCTGCTGGCCACGTGCCCTGCTATTTGGTGCCTGCACGTCAGCCATCTGCAGGGGTCCAGTTGCTTTGACCACCCCTGCTGGAAGAAACGACTCCCGACTGCAGTTCCATCGCTCCACAGCCCAGCACCAGGTCCCAGTTGCCCACCCACACCAGCCTCGGGGGTTGCCATGTCAGGGGAAACACCATCAGAGATCACTGGCAACCCCCAGCCAGAGAGGCAGAGGGCTGCCAGCTTCACTGCAGGAGAAGTTGGCATCCTGGTGGAGCAAGTCCTGCTGCATTATGATGCCCTCTATGGAAGAAGACGCGCCGACAAGGATGGACGGGTGAGGATCTGGAAGGACATCATGGTTGCCATCAACGTGGAGGGGGTGGCAACCCGCGACCTACCACACGTCCGTAAGCGCTGGGAGAACTTCAGGTCCAGGACCCTCAGGAAGGCCCGGCGCCTCTTGGAAGCAGCGAGTGCAGTTAGGCGCTGGGTCCACCTTACCACCGACGACATGAGGGTCATGGAAGGCATTAACACAGCGCTTCACCGCCAGGTCCTCGAGAGGCAGACCGGTCCGGAGTCGAGCGGTAAGTGTCGATGCGTACTTATTAGATGCAGTGCATGTTGAGGTGTGCCAGGAGTGTGCAGCTCGGACATATGTCTGAAAAGGACCATGTATGGATGTGTATGTGCAGGGACATGACCATGCTGCATGTGAGTCCTGTCATGTGTGATGCACATCAATGGTGTATGTGTTCCAAAGCATGATGCACAACTGCATGTGGAGATGCACACATGTTAGCATTTCTGTGTATGTACTATGGCATGGTTGGGGTGTGACACATGGATGCTGGTTCCACCTTCATGTACGTGCACGGCATACATGTGCATGTGTGTGTTTGACATGTGCGCGACTGTGATACGCCATGGATGCATGTGACATAGACATGTAGGAACCCAATTGGCAGAAGTGACATAGTTGCCAATGATTGGACTGTGACGGGGGTGGATATGTACAGGTGCATGTCTGTCTGTTGACGTGTGTGCATGTGCTAGGCACTCCCCATGTTGCTTGTGACATCATGCCAACCTTCAGATCTTCATGCTGTTGTGTGTGTATGGATGCTGCTGTTTGCTGCATCATTCCTGTTAATTTGTGCATGTGTGTGGGTTCAAATGATATGAGTGTTGGGGAGTGTGATGCCATCTGTGAAGTTTGACACTGACACTGATGTGCAACTGTCATGTGTGTATCCAACCATTGTACAGTGCCCTGATGCTGTGTTCTGTCTCTCCCTCTCTGCAGCGTCGACTGATGAAGAGGGCGTAGACGGTGCTGTGGAGCACAGTGGCAGGGATCCCACCGCCAGCCGGAGATGCAAGACCCAGCTCTCCTCCCACGTAGTCATCTCTTCCGGGAGTGAGGAGTCTGGTGCCGCATCCATGGCCGCAGCTGCCGAGGAAAGGTCCAAGAGGTGGAGGTTGGAGGTGGACTCCTCAGCAGCAGTGGGGGCAGCTGAGCCCACACATGGGCCTATGGAGGAAGATGGCACAGAGTCATCCAGGTTTGTGGTGGGTTCAGTTGAGGAGGAGGCTGTGGAAGGCCCACGCACGGGGACTGGAGGGGGGATTCCACTGGTGCTAGTGGTGCAGTCCAGGGCAGGGACAGGAGGCAGCACAGGCTGCCGCGGAGGTGCCTGTGTGTAATCCTGTCCCTGATCCTGTGACTGCATCATCCCGCACCAGCAGGGATGTCTTCGTTCAGACCCGTTTTCAGGGAGGTGATGCGCAAACAACAACTGGCCTTCCTCTCTCTGCGGACGTGGCAATCCGTGACCGGATTGAGCCTGTCCTAGCTGGGGTGGCGTTGCGTCAAATTGGTGTTCTGGATGACGTGCAGGGTTCTCGTCTGGACAATGCACGTCATTTTGAATACCTGTTTGACCGCATCGGCCTACTAGGACAGGTCACCAGCGCTGGGTTCCTCTGTGTGCTGGATCTTCTAGCGACCCCCTCCTCAACTGAACCCCCTATGCTCCAGTCGTCCTCCGTGCCATCGTCCTGCCCAAGTATCATCTGGGCACCCTGTGTAGCTGCCCCTGAGCCAGCGGCCAGGCTGGTGGAGGACACATCGCTGCCACAGTCAGGAGTCGGAGGTCCAGCAGGGGTGGCCACCACACCAACTGGACCCTAGCAAGAGGAGGACATGCAGGCATCAACAGGCAGGGCACATGCACGGCAGCAGAAGGCTCAGGGTGGGAGCGATGATGGCTCGGGGGCATCAACATCACAGGGGCAGGCATCGGCCAGAGGGCAGGAGGTTCCTGGATTGGGAGTGTCTTCCGTGTGGCAGCGGTTGGGCCAGCAGATAGATGCAGAGCGGCGGCGGGCGGAGGAGGCACGGCTCCCTATGGTCAGGGCGGAGAACTCCATGCGCAGGGCATTGAGGCAGGCTGAGTGCCTCGAGGCAACTCACAGGGAGTTGGAGGAGGGCATGGCTACATCCCTGCAAGACCCTGAGGCCAGGAAAGAGGTCCGCCTCCGGAACATCGACGTGGAGTTCGATGATGCTCTGGCCCGGAACATCAAAAAGTGAGCAATAGGACTTGCCCGCCGCCTTTGTACATAGTTCTTTAGGGTTAGGTTTCCTTTCTTTTATCTTTTTTTTTGGAGTTCATGGACTTTGCTCCACTTTATGTATATAGTTTTTTATTCATAGGACTTTTTTGTAGGTTTCCTTTTGTTTGGGGATCATGGACCCTTTGGACTTCCATTGTATATAGTTCCGGACTTGTACATACTTTCATTCTTTGGACATCCCATGGATCAATGGTTTATTTTATTTTTTTATGTACTTTATTTGGACATTGGCAATGGACCACTTCTCTTTTTTCCGGTTGTGGATTTTTGTTTTACATTGGATTTTCTTTTTGATTTTTTTTTTTGCTTTCATTATTTCTTAATTTGCAAGTTTGAATTTTCATTATGTTTTTTCATTACGTTTTTGAATACATTTCATATATCTTCATTATTGGTGTGGTGTACTCTCATTGGTTTTGTGCATTTCTCTATGAGCATTGCCTCAGTCATGTGTTGCCACTGTGTGGCTCTGTTGTACATTTATACATGGCCATGGTGGTTCTTTTAAGACTCTCATGGCATGGGTAATTTGGGAGTGGGTGCAGTGGATGGTTGCGTGCTTATACTGGGGGGCAGGAGGGATTTGGGTTGGCATTAGGGCCATGGGTCTGTTTTGTTAGGAGATGTTGTTTGGTGGGCCATGTGTCAGGGCCTGCTGTCAGGTGCCCGTCACTGGGGGTGGGGTGTGGGACATGAGTCAGGGCCTCTTGGCAGGTGCTCGTCAATGGTGGGTGGGGTGGGGGACATGAGTCGGGGCCTGCTGGCTGGTGCCTGTCAATCTTGACTGGATTGCACAGCACAAATGCCCCCTCACAATCACAGGCAACTCCCCCACCCCACATTCCAACCATCACCCCCCACCCCACCCTCCTCAACCCCTGCCACCTGCCCTCACTAGGAGCGCCCGCCTTCTCACCAAAGAAAGACTCCTACCATTCCTACAGGGACCTTCCTTCAGACCTCCCTTCTCCAACGACCCAGAAGCCCTAGCGCAAAATTACAACAATGCTATATCGGCAGCAATCAACACCATTGCTCCCCTCAAACCTCAGAAATCCAAGCCCACAAGCCATACCAACTCTTGGTTCACCCCCGACCTCCTCAAACTCCGGACGGACAAACGCTCTGCCCTTGCACGTTGGCAAACCTCCCAAGATGACAAAGACAAGCTTGACTTCAAAAACCGGTCCAAGGAGTATAAAAAGCCATCATCCAAGCCAAAGCCAAATCATTCAAAGCCAGAATTACCGAAGCAAACTCCAACACGAAGGAAATGTTCTCCATATTCAGGGAACTTGAAACCCCTACCCCCGCCCCCAAAAACTTCACAAAAATAGGGCCTGGTGCGATGGCATTCAAACAGCCATGCGTAATGAACTGGACCTGCTTCAAGCCAAAATTATGAACTCCAGACTCTCTCTCCCTAGCCCCCCCACTCCCGCCCCCACTCACACCTCAGATGCCTCCCCCACCTTCTCCTTCAAAACCATGCAGGAGAAAGACATCATCAACTTAATGAAAGGCATCAAACCCTCCAACTGCAAAGGAGACCCCTGCCCCGCCACCATTATCAAAGACTGCGCAGAGTCCCTCGCCCCATTTCTGACAGCCTTTGTCAACGCCTCCTTCACCACAGGGAAAGTACCTTCATCCCTCAAGGAAGCGTGGGTCAGGCCTCTCATAAAAAAAACACACTCGACCCCACCTCGCCCAACAACTATAGGCCCATCACCACTGTCCCCTTCCTTCTGAAATTTCTAGACAAAGCAGCTTACCTGCAGGTCCAACAATTTCTCGAAGAGAATAAACTCCTAGGTCTGAGACAATCCGGTTTCCGCCCCAAACACGGAACCGAGACCGCCCTTCTCGACCTTAAAAACCAGATGGATGATGCAAGAGACCTGGGCAAACCCGTCCTGCTCCTTCTCCTCGATCTCTCCGCCGCGTTCGACCTTGTTGAACACGACGTCCTATGCCATCACCTGACCTCCGCTGCAAATTTTTCAGCCCATGCTACCGCCTGGATCACTTCATTCCTACAAGGAAGAACCATGCAGGTCTTCTCTGATCTAGCTACTGCCTCACCCACCATTATGCTATGTGGGGTCCCACAAGGCTCATGTCTCTCTCCCACCCTCTACAATATATTCACTCGCCCCCTCTTCCTCATCCTTGACGCCATAGGGATCTCCTACACTAACTACGCGGACGACACGCAGATCCTCCTCACTCTGACAGGCAACTATGACACTGACTCCAAGACCCTTAACTTCATCTACAACACCATCCAAACCTGGATGGCGGCTAACAGTCTCTGTCTCAACTCAGACAAAACTGAACTCCTGCTTGTAGGCTCCCCCAACACTCTCAAAAAACTTGACGCCCAGTTTAGTCACTTCATCATTGATCCCATCAAAATCCCAGTGTCCGAGGCAGTAAAAACCTTAGGCGTTTACCTGGATTCAGGTCTGCCCATGACCAGACAAGTGAATTCCATTGCCTCCTCAGCTGCCTACCATGCCAAACTCCTCAACGCAGTCAGACCCTACCTTTCCAATGACACCTGCACCAATATAGCAAGAGCTATTACTGGATCACGGTTGGACTACTGCAATGTTCTCTTCCTAGGTACATCCACAAAAAATCTTGAGAAACTGCAAGTTATTCAAAACAATGCCTTACGTGCAGCACAAGGCATTTCCAAAAGAGATCACATCACTACCGCCAGAAGAGCCTCCCACTGGATGCCCATAAAACAGAGGATCATCTTCAAAGCCCTGACGCTCACCCACAAATGCATTCACCTCGCCACACCAGCATACCTATCACAAAGGACCCACCTGGCCTCATCCTCAAGACCAACTAGGACCCTGTATGCTAACCTTCTCACCGTACCCATGGTAAAAAGAGCAAGAGCAGGTGGTGCCAGCTTCCCCTACATAGCCTCCCTGCACTGGAATGCCCTCCCCACTGCCCTGCGAGCTGAACCTTCACTCACTGCCTTCCGCACAACCTTGAAAACCACCTTTTTCGCCTGATCACCACACCCCTGCCATGATGGATTTGCTAACCATGCTCGTTTTTATGTATGACTACATCTCTGCACTCCAATGTTGTAATTTATGCATATGTAACTAAGTTTGCTGAAAGTAACAGCGCCATAATGCCCCTGGGCTGTCTGTGTGCTATATAAATGTAAAAAATAAATAAAATAAAATAATGGTGGGTGGGTGTGTGGGGTGGGGGACATGAGTTGGGGCCTGCTGGCAGGTGCCCGTCAATGGTGGGTGGGTGCTTGGTTTCGGGGGACATGAGTCGGGGCCTGCTGGCAGGTGCCCATCAATGGTGGGTGTGGTGGGGGACATGAGTCGGGGCCTGCTGGCAGGTGCCCATCAATGGGGTGGGGGACATGAGTCGGGGCCTGCTGGCAGGTGCCTGTCACATGGGGTGGGGGACATGAGTCGGGGCCTGCTGGCAGGTGCCCGGCAATGGTGGGTGGGTTTTTAGGGGTGGGGGACATGAGTTGGGGCCTGCTGGCAGGTGCCCGTCAATGGTGGGTGGGTTTTTAGGGGTGGGGGCATTCGTCGGGGCCTGCTGGCAGGTGCCCGTCAATGGTGGGTGGGTGGGTGGATGGGGTGGGGGACATGAGTTGGGGCCTGCTGGCAGGTGCCCGTCACTGGTGGGTGGGTGGCTGGTATTGGGCGACATGAGTCAGGGCATTCTGGCAGGTGCCCGTCAATGATGGGTGGGGTGGGGGACATGAGTCGGGGCCTGCTGGCAGGTGCCCGTCAATGGTGGGTGGGTGTGTGGGGTGGGGGACATGAGTCGGGGCCTGCTGGCAGGTGCCCGTCAATGGTGGGGGGTGTATGGTTTCGGGGACATGAGTCGGGGCCTGCTGGCAGGTGCCCGTCAATGGTGGGTGGGGTGGGGGACATGAGTCGGGGCCTGCTGGCAGGTGCCCGTCAACAGTGGGTGGGTGGATGGGGTGGGGGACATGAGTCGGGGCCTGCTGGCAGGTGCCCGTCACTGGTGGGTGGGTGGCTGGTATTGGGCGACATGAGTCAGGGCCTGCTGGCAGGTGCCCGTCAATGGTGGGTTGGGTGGGGGACATGGGTCGGGGCCTGCTGGCAGGAGCCCGTCAATGGTGGGTGGGTGGACGGGGTGGGGGACATGAGTCGGGGCCTGCTGGCAGGTGCCTGCCAATGGTGGGTGGTTGGGTGGGGTGGGGGACATGAGTCGGGGCCTGGTGGCAGGTGCACGTCAATGGTGGGTGGGGTCGGGGCTCCCAAGTGCATGGTGCCATGTGGCCTTCCTGCGGGGCATGGTATGGGGTGCTGGGCTGCCTGCGCGGCATGGCCAGGGTTGTGGGGTGGTCCCCTGTGGTGTGGGCTGCCTGCGGGGCATGGGGAGGGGGGTGGGGCACACCCGGGAGGGCACACACTGCCAAATCGAGTGTGAAACTCCCCACGCACCCCCGGAATACACGTACCCCACTCGCGCCAGCAAAATCGCGTGTAAAACTCCCTGCGCACCCCTGGAATACATGTACCAGGCTCGCGCCAGGCCAATCGCGTGTGAAAGTCCACGCGCACCCCCGGAATACACGTACTGCGCTTGCGCTAGTGAAATCGCATGTGAAACTCCCCGCGCATCCCCGGAATACACGTACCCCGCTCACGCCAGGCCAATCGCGTGTGAAAGTCCACGTGCACCCCTGGAATACGCACAGGCACACCATCCATCCTCCCCATGCCCCGCAGGCAGCCCATCACCCCTGGGCATGCCCCGCAGGCAGCCCATCACCCGAGTCCATGCCCCACAGGCAGCCCATCACCCCTGGTCATGCCCCGCGGGCAGCCCATCACCCCTGGCCATGACCCGCAGGCAGCCCATCACCCCAGTCCATGCCCCACAGGCAACCCATCAACCCTGGTCATGCCCACAGGCAGCCCATCACCCCTTGACTTCCCCCCCAGGCAGCCCATCACCCCAGTCCATGTCCTGCAGGCAGCCCATCACCCCTGGGCATGCCCCGCAGGCAGCCCATCACCCCTGGGCATGCCCCGCAGGCAGCCCATAACACCAGTCCATGCCCTGCAGGCAGCCCATCACCCCTGGGCATGCCCCGCAGGCAGCCCATCACCCCAGTCCATGTCCCGCAGGCAGCCCATCACCGCTGGGCATGCACCGCAGGCAGCCCATCACCCCAGTCATGCCCCACAGGCAGCCCATCACCCCTGGGCATGCCCCGCAGGCAGCCCATCACCCCTGGGCATGCCCCGCAGGCAGCCCATAACCCCAGTCCATGCCCCGCAGGCAGCCCATCACTCCTGGGCATGCCCCGCAGGCAGCCCATCACCCCTGGGCATGCCCCGCAGGCAGCCCATAACCCCAGTCCATGCCCCGCAGGCAGCCCATCACCCCTTGGCATGCCCCGCAGGCAGCCCATCACCCCGGGGCATGCCCCATAGGCAGCCCATCACCCCTGGACATGCCCCGCAGGCAGCCCATCACCCCTGGACATGCCCCGCAGCTAGCCCATCACCCCTGGGCATGCCCCGCAGGCAGCCCATCACCCATGGCCATGCCCCGTGGACAGCCCATCACCCCAGTCCATGCCCCACAGGCAGCCCATCACCCCTGGGCATGCCCTGCAGGCAGCCCATCACCCCTGGGCATGGCCCGCAGGCAGCCCATAACCCCAGTCCATGCCCCGCAGGCAGCCCATCACCCCTGGGCATGCCTTGCATGCAGCCCATCACCCCTGGGCATGCCCCGCAGGCAGCCCATCACCCCAGTCATGCCCCACAGGCAGCCCATCACCCCTGGGCATGCCCCGCACGCAGCCCATCACCCCTGGGCATGCCCCACAGGCAGCCCATCACCCCTGGGCATGCCCCGCAGGCAGCCCATCACCCCTGGACATGCCCCGCAGCTAGCCCATCACCCCTGGGCATGCCCTGCAGGCAGCCCATCACCCATGGCCATGCCCCGTGGGCAGCCCATCACCCCAGTCCATGCCCCACAGGCATCACCTCAGTCATGCCCCAGAGGCAGCCCATCACCCCTGGGCATGCCCTGCAGGCAGCCCATCACCCCTGGACATGGCCCGCAGGCAGCCCATCACCCCAGTTCATGCCCCGCAGGCAGCCCATCACTGCTGGACATGCACCGCAGGCAGCCCATCACCCATGGGCATGCCCCGCAGGCAGCCCATCACCCCAGTCCATGGCCCACAGGCAGCCCATCACCTCTGGGCATGCCCCGCAGGCAGCCCATAACCCCAGTCCATGCCCTGCAGGCAGCCCATCACCCCTGGGCATGCCCTGCAGGCAGCCCATCACCCGTGGGCATGCCCCACAGGCAGCCATTCACCTCAGTCGTGCCCCACAGGCAGCCCATCACCCCTGGGCATGCCCCGCAGGCAGCCCATCACCCCTGGGCATGCCCCGCAGGCAGCCCATCACCCCTGGACATGGCCCGCAGGCAGCCCATCACCCCAGTTCATGCCCCGCAGGCAGCCCATCACCCCAGGGCATGCCTCGCAGGCAGCCCATCACCCCTGGGCATGGCCCGCAGGCAGCCCATCACCCCTGGGCATGCCCCGCAGGCAGCCCATAACCCCAGTCCATGCCCCGCAGGCAGCCCATCACCCCTGGGCATGCCTTGCATGCAGCCCATCACCCCTGGGCATGCCCCGCAGGCGGCCCATCACCCCAGTCATGCCCCACAGGCAGCCCATCACCCCTGGGCATGCCCCGCAGGCAGACCATCACCCCTGGGCATGCCCCACAGGCAGCCCATCACCCCTGGACATGCCCCGCAGGCAGCCCATCACCCCTGGACATGCCCTGCAGCTAGCCCATCACCCCTGGGCATGCCCCGCAGGCAGCCCATCACCCGTGGCCGTGCCCCGCGGGCAGCCCATCACCCCAGTCCATGCCCCACAGGCAGCCCATCACCCCTGGGCATGCCCCGCAGGCAGCCCATCACCCCAGTCCATGCCCCGCAGGCAGACCATCACCACTGGGCATGCACTGCAGGCAGCCCATCACCGATGGGCATGCCCCGCAGGCAGCCCATCACCCCAGTCCATGCCCCGCAGGCAGCCCATCACCCCTGGGCATGCCCCGGAGGCAGCCATCACCCCTGGGCATGCCCCGCAGGCAGCCCATAACCCCAGTCCATGCCCTGCAGGCAGCCCATCACCCCTGGGCATGCCCCACAGGCAGCCCATCACCCCTGGGCATGCCCCGCAGGCGGCCCATCACCCCAGTTCATGCCCTGCAGGCAGCCTGTCACCCCTGGGCATGCCCTGCAGGCAGCCCATAACCCCAGTCCATGCCCCGCAGGCAGCCCATCACCCCTGGGCATGCCCTGCAGGCAGCCTGTCACCCCTGGGCATGCCCTGCAGGCAGCCCATAACCCCAGTCCATGCCCCGCAGGCAGCCCATCACCCCTGGGCATGCCCCGCAGGCAGCCCATCACCCCTGGACATGCCCTGCAGCTAGCCCATCACCCCTGGGCATGCCCCGCAGGCAGCCCATCACCCGTGGCCGTGCCCCGCGGGCAGCCCATCACCCCAGTCCATGCCCCACAGGCAGCCCATCACCCCTGGGCATGCCCCGCAGGCAGCCCATCACCCCAGTCCATGCCCCGCAGGCAGACCATCACCACTGGGCATGCACTGCAGGCAGCCCATCACCGATGGGCATGCCCCGCAGGCAGCCCATCACCCCAGTCCATGCCCCGCAGGCAGCCCATCACCCCTGGGCATGCCCCGGAGGCAGCCATCACCCCTGGGCATGCCCCGCAGGCAGCCCATAACCCCAGTCCATGCCCTGCAGGCAGCCCATCACCCCTGGGCATGCCCCACAGGCAGCCCATCACCCCTGGGCATGCCCCGCAGGCAGCCCATCACCCCAGTCCATGCCCTGCAGGCAGCCTGTCACCCCTGGGCATGCCCTGCAGGCAGCCCATAACCCCAGTCCATGCCCCGCAGGCAGCCCATCACCCCTGGGCATGCCCTGCAGGCAGCCCATCACCCCAGTCATGCCCCGCAGGCAGCCCATCACCCCTGGGCATGCCCCGCAGGCAGCCCATCACCCCTGGGCATGCCCCACAGGCAGCCCATCACCCAAGTTCATGCCCCGCAAGCAGCACATCACCCCTGGGCATGCCCCGCAGGCAGTCCATCACCCCAGTCCATGCCCTGCAGGCAGCCAATCACCCCTGGGCATGCGCCACAGGCAGCCCATCACCCCGGGCATGCCCCGCAGGCAGCCCATCACCCCAGTCCATGCCCCGCAGGCAGCCCATCACCCCGGGCATGCCCCGCAGGCAGCCCATCACCCCAGTCCATGCCCCGCAGGCAGCCCATCACCACTGGGCATGCCCCGCAGGCAGTCCATCCATCTTCCCCATGCCCCACAGGCAGCCCACACCACAGGGTGCGCGGGGAGTTTTACACGCGATTACGCTGGCACGAGCGGGGTACGCGTATTCCGAGGGGTGCGCAGGGACTTTTACACGCGATTTTGCTGGCACGAGCGGGGTACGTGTATTCCGAGGGGTGCTCATGACTTTTATACGTGATTTCACTGGCGCTAGCGCTAGCGGGGCACGCATATTTCAAGGGGTGAGACCCACAATTAATTTATGCAAAACAAAGGGGGGTCTGGGAATCTCTCTACCAGCATGAACACAGCCCAATTACCTGTTCTTGGGTGAATAATCCCTGGGAGAGACTCTACCAAGTCTTTAGCTCACTGTCCCTTTCACAGAGAAGAAATGTCCCTGCACATCAGTCTGTCCTGCCAGGGGCAGTCCAGCACCGAAATACTAGGCAATTCTCCTCTGAACAAGAGTACCAACAGCAACCCCATACACGTGTTTCAGCCTTGTTGGGCATCATCAGTGAGGTGAAGCTGTGCCTCTCTAAGAACAGTGAGCAAGGGTTCCACATCTGGATCGCTGGTAACTTAGGGTGAGACCCAAAGTTAATTTATGCAAAACAAGGGGGCGTCTGGGAATCTCTACCAGCACGAACACAGTCCAATGACCTGTTCTTGGGTGAATAACCCCTGGGGGAGACTACCAAGTCTTTAGCTCACTGTCCCTTTCACAGAGAAGAAATTTCCCTGCATATCAGTCTTTGTCCTGCCCAGGGGCAGTCCATCACCGAAATACTAGGCAATTCTCCTCTGAACAAGAGTACCAACAGCAACCCCATACACATGTTTCAGCTTTGTTGGGCATCATCAGCGAGGTGAAGCTGTGCCTCTCTACTTCTTCTTCTTCTTCTAAATTACTGAATGCGTGGACGAACCCTCGCAGGCCCTTCCCATCCAATAGGATGATGTGCACCTACCCCCACCATTCATACACATTGCCCTCACAATCTCATAACTCCTCCCACCGCCCCGTCTGCCTCACAAAATCCAACAAAACACTGCTCCTCCTCCTGCCTCTCACCCCGTCACCTCCCAGCAAAGCCCTCCCACTCAGCTCAGCCACACCCAGCGCAGACATCCGAACTCTCATCAATTCTCTCTCCTCAACATGTCTCTCACACCTAAGCAGAAAATGTCCCACAGTCTCAGGCACCCCACATACTGCACAGTCCCTCGACTCACGCTTCCCCACTCGATATAGACAGTCATTCAGCCCCACATGTCCTATTCTCAACTGATTCAGCATCACCTCCTCCCCCCTCCTCCATTCCAGACTCCCCGCATCCACCTTCACCGAAACTTTCCCACGGACACCAAACATCCACCTGCACTTCACCCCACCCCACTCCCCCACCTCTCCTGCCACTCATCCATGACCCGTCTCACCACCACAGCCTTCACCTCATCCACACTCAAAGGCAACCTAACATCAACCGCTCCCCTCCTCATACCCTCACCCGCTGCCAGATCCACCAACTCATTACACAAAACGCCACTATGACTGGGGACCCACGCCAACTCCAAATCCATTCCCCCATGCACACACCGATCAATCTTCCTCCTGATGTCCAAAATCACATCCTTCCTATCACCATCCCCTTCCACAATCGCCTGCAATCCACTATATGAATCTGAGAACACCACCACTTTCACATACCCCAACTCGCACATCCTGTCAATCGCCAATGCAATCGCCACCAACTCAGCTGTACAAATAGACACATCATTCGTCAGTCGCCCAACTTTATACTCCCCAGTGCTTTCCAAATAATACGCCATACCCACTCTCCCAGACACAGGATCTTTCTAACCATCCGTGAACACCTTACATCCTTCCTTCCCTGCCACAAGAACAGTGAGCAAGGGGTCCACATCTGGATCGCCTGGTAACTTAGGGTGAGACCCAAAGTTAATTTATGCAAAACAAGGGGGGGTCTGGGAATCTCTCTACCAGCACAAACACAGTCCAATGACCTGTTCTTGGGTGAATAACCCCTGGGAGAGACTCTACCAAGTCTTTAGCTCACTGTCCCTTTCACAGAGAAGACATTTCCCTGCATATCAGTCTTTGTCCTGCCCATGGGCAGTCTAGCACCGAAATACTAGGCAATTCTCCTCTGAACAAGAGTACCAACAGCAACCCCATACACGTGTTTCAGCCTTGTTGGGCATCATCAGTGAGGTGAAGCTGTGCCTCTCTAAGAACAGTGAGCAAGGGGTCCACATCTGGATCGCCTGGTAACTTAGGGTGAGACCCAAAGTTAATTTATGCAAAACAAGGGGGGGTCTGGGAATCTCTCTACCAGCACAAACACAGTCCAATGACCTGTTCTTGGGTGAATAACCCCTGGGAGAGACTCTACCAAGTCTTTAGCTCACTGTCCCTTTCACAGAGAAGACATTTCCCTGCATATCAGTCTTTGTCCTGCCCATGGGCAGTCTAGCACCGAAATACTAGGCAATTCTCCTCTGAACAAGAGTACCAACAGCAACCCCATACACGTGTTTCAGCCTTGTTGGGCATCATCAGTGAGGTGAAGCTGTGCCTCTCTAAGAACAGTGAGCAAGGGGTCCACATCTGGATCGCCTGGTAACTTAGGGTGAGACCCAAAGTTAATTTATGCAAAACAAGGGGGGTCTGGGAATCTCTCTACCAGCACGAACACAGTCCAATGACCTGTTCTTGGGTGAATAACCTCTGGGAGAGACTCTACCAAGTCTTTAGCTCACTGTCCCTTTAACAGAGAAGAGATTTCCCTGCATATCAGTCTTTGTCCTGCCCAGGGCACTATTGATAGCCCACTGCTGACACCATCCAGTAACCCTGCATATGAGTATTAAAAGACATGTACCATAGATAATATATCCATACACAATGCATTTAGATAGAAGCCCCATTCTTTAAGTTCATCTTCAAGTACTTCTCACTCAATAACAAACACTCAAATGCGTTGTATACTCCCATGTAAAAAAGATATCTTTTAATTATAAGAAATGTATAATAAAGACACATTGGCATTATTATTGTCACTTTACACAACACACTTAAAATGCAAAGTCATTAATGAAAAATCTGAACTATTGCCATTGCCTCTCCCTCAGATCAAGACTAAGACTGATCAACCATCTCCAAGAAATCGTAGTCACCTTAAAAACTAACTACCTGCATCACCAGGTCATGATAGGCAACCTCACCGAACATGCTAGGCAATCTAGCACCTGCCTCACCAAATCACGATAGGCAACTTCATAGAAGTATCTGCCTCAATAAATACCTCAATACCTTTCTCTGTGATATATGAAGAGCAGAAGGCCTCCCATATTCATTAACTGTCGAAGGTAGATTGTTTAGACGGCTGGAGAAGTCTGGATGCCTGGTATTATCCACAATTCAAGGAAATTGCCCAAATGATTAAAAAGCCACCTATGATACACCATGATCTTGTCATCAAAAAAGTATCAAGAACAGGATAAAACACTTCAAAAAAGAATTAAATGTCCATTGGGATTAATGGTTCCAGCATACAGCCAATCCAGAAAAAGGTGTCTGCTCTTAGCTGATGAGCTGATATGCCTTGGGGGAAAAAACAAAGTTGTTTGCCAGGCAGTGTTAGGCAGAATCCAGTGCAGTTCCCTTAGGGAGCACTACACTAGATTAGGACTACAGGTGAGAGCAATAAATCCCCTTTGGTATCAGTCTGTACCACACAGATTTAGTTGGTAGCTGTGGCTAAGCAGTCAGACTTATCTCAAGAGGGAGATGAGCAGTATTCAGGGTTTACACAATAGGTATCACAGTACTATGCACAAGGAAACACTGACCAAAGCGTTGTATCAAAAGAGAATATATTTATTCTATACACATCTAGTTCAACACATAATTCACAGTTGATTAAGTAAGTTAAATTTAGTCAAGGAAAAGTATATACAACTCCCTATTCAATTGTAGACAAGTTTGCGGTAGAGTGAAAACTGAGCACAACGGCACAGTGAAAACCAACTACAAATGGCACTCTATCAATTTAACGAAAGGGAGGGAAAGCACAAGTTAAACCGAAATATCTTCAGACACCCCCTAGCAACACTTCCCTGAAGTTTTGTGAACAAGTAATGCACAGTGACACTTTAGCAGAAAGATAAGTGAATGAAAACTGAGCAAAATGGCATTCCACAAGTTCACACAGTAGGAAGGAAGAGGGGTTTAGAAGATTTAGGTGCATCAACACATTTCTTATTGAAAATCAATCTAGTGAGAGCAGATCTAACAAATCAGGGAGAGTTATTAGGACTGAGCCAGAGTCAGTGGTACAGGACCAAGAGCTTAGGAGCAAAAATGTTCCTGTAGCTGCAGTCAAGTCTTTAGTAGAAAAATATTGAAGAGGTAGATGCGAGGTGAAAGACAATGTTAAGAGAGAGGGCGGCTGCCCCCACAAGTAGTTAAAGGATTTAAAACACCTTTAGGGCTACCACAGAAAAAGGGCAGCCTGGCGGAACAATGTACCTTAAATGTGAATAAGTGGCTTCTGTGGATTGGCGGTTGTTCCTGGTAGTTCCTGCAGGTCGAGGGATCCAGCAGAGGAAGAAAGGCTCTCGTCATGGAGGAAGGTTCGAGACACGGCACTACCCAGGGATGAAACCAGCCGCAGTGCTGCCAAACAAAGTTTAAAAGGTACGCTCCTTTTAATCGTGGTCCAGGTCGATAGCTGCCTGGCTATCCGGTCTCCAAGTGCTGAGCACTGTCGATTCGACCAAGGCAGGTCCGAGGAAGCGATGGGTGAACTGGATGGCCCCCCAGCTCAAGGGAAGAAGGCTCTTTCGATGAAGATCTCCTCTCGTCGTGTGGAAGAAAAGTGGTGAGACAATCCGGCAGGGCTTCACCGGTGTATAGATGCTGAAGATGTCTGTGGCTTCTCTCCCCTTTGGTTCCGTAGTTTCAGTGGCGACGTCTTGCTTTTCCAGTCCTCAGGACCCTGCTTTTATGCAGAAAGAGACCCATTCATACAGCCTAGCTCTCACTCACACAGTGGAGTGGTCTTCTTGGCAGGAGACCCTCCAGCCTATCAGGTTAGAGTGCGACCTGAGTTGCTGCGGCAACTCTGTCCAGGGGTTCTACTCCCCCTCCCAAACAACAGACCCACCCCAGACTCAGAGGCGCCGAAAGGAGGGCTTCTTGGCAGAAGCCCGCCAAAAGAGCGAACAAAGGATCGCCGACCTGGGTTAGGAGTTTAGAATAAGACACGAGAAAGAAGTTATATTAGTACCCGGTGAGAGCCAAGGAGAATGCAACACGCATTCTGATTGGCTCTCGCCGGGTCGTTACCCGGCCGGGAATCCCTCAGCCGGGATTCCACGGCCATTGTCCCCGGCGGGGGCGGGGCAACCCCTCAGCCAATGAGGAGGCTCGAAGCGGGGCCATCCCCGCTCCGAGCCTCCCCGCGGCTGAGAGGCTGCCTTTGCCCCCCACCGGGGACTCGAGTAAGTCTTTTTTTTAATTCCCTTCCTTCCCACCGCCCCTCCCCCCCAACTTACCTTCTTGTTCCCGCGTCCCCGGCAGGGGGACAAGGGAATCCTCCAGCCGTGTGGAGACTCAGAGCGGGGCCCCCGCTCTGCGCCTCCACACGGCTGGAGGCTTCCCTCGTCCATCGCCAGGGACGCAGGTAAGTTTTTTTTTTTTTTTTCCCCACCCCACTCCCGCCCTCCCAATCCCACTTACCTTCGTTTTGATCCTTTTTCAGCAGCGGACGCGCTGGGAACACTTGTGTTCCCAGCGCGTCCGCTCCCGATGGCCGCCATGGAAAGGGAAAACGGACTCCGTTTTCCCTGTCCATGGCGGCGGCCATTTTCTTTTTTTTTTTTTTTTTCTCCCGAAACACCACAGCATTTCGGGACAAAAAAAAAGCTTTTAGTGCCCCGGTCACGCAATTTTTGCGGGCCGGGGTACTAATAGCAATATAACCCTCGCGTCGGGGGCATTACCGACTCTGGTAATGCCCCGGGGCCTTACCTATGGGTCCCAGGGCATTACCTGAGTCGGTAATACCCCCAACGCTGGGGTTATATTGCTTAATTAAAGTTCTCGCAAATAAAACCTACCGGAGTAAAGTTAATAATAAAATAAACCGGCGGTATGTTAGAGTCTGTCAGTAAAAGTGTTAGCCTCGAACAATGGGAAAATCCCATAGGAAAATATTTGCGGTTGAATATTTACGGTAGAACCACTGCCACCAGCCAGAAACTTTAGAGAGCGGGGCTTTAAGGTACCCCCTCGAAAATGAACCTAAGGGAAAAACTATTAACCCTTTCCAGTACCTCCATAGTAAGATGGGTTTGGACTGGTTAAGTTCATAAGAATTGACTAGTAAAGTCAATGGGGACTTTACATGCCCTCGGAGACAGTAGTCAGTCCCAGGGTATGGAGACTATGTTTGGGGGTCGCTACGACACCCCTGTGTCACTGCATCGAGGGTGCTGTGTAACACAAGTGCATAAAGATGGTTCCTATGGGTGAGAGAAAATCCCATAGGCATTAAACACAAAAATAGCCTAGAACACACATAGCAAAAATGCCTAAGAGTGGGAAAAAGAGTCTCACTCTTAGCAGGTAAAAAGAAACAAACCCTTCAAATCCAGCAAAGCTGCTGGGGGACTCTATAGGTAAGGGAAATTAGCCATAGAATGAGAATTCTCCCTAACACTCGCCGCCCCCCCAGACTAAGGGACAGGAGGATCTAATCCACTCCTGGATGAGTCTCATACCTCTAGTCGGTTATAAACATCCCTCTTGTGACCTCAGGCAGTACTCTGGCAGCCCTCTTGTCAACCTCAGACAGTACTCTGGCAGCCCTCTTGTGACCTCAGGCAGTACTCTGGCAGCCTGCTTGTGAACCTCAGGCAGTACTCTGGCATCCTGCTTGTGAACCTCAGGCAGTACTCTGGCAGCCCTCTTGTGACCTCAGGCAGTATTCTGGCAGCCTGCTTGTGAACCTCAGGCAGTACTCTGGCAGCCCTCTTGTGACCTCAGGCAGTACTCTGGCAGCCCTCTTGTGAACCTCAGACAGTACTCTGGCAGCCCTCTTGTGACCTCAGGCAGTACTCTGGCAGCCCTCTTGTGAACCTCAGGCAGTACTCTGGCAGCCCTCTTGTGACCTCAGGCAGTACTCTGGCAGCCCGCTTGTGAACCTCAGGCAGTACTCTGGCAGCCCTCTTGTGACCTCAGGCAGTACTCTGGCAGCCCTCTTGTGACCTCATGCAGTACTCTGGCAGCCCTCTTGTGAACCTCAGACAGTGCTCTGGCAGCCCTCTTGTGACCTCAGGCAGTACCCTGGCAACCCTCTTGTGACCTCAGGCAGTATTCTGGCAGCCTGCTTGTGAACCTCAGGCAGTACTCTGGCAGCCCTCTTGTGACCTCAAGCAGTACTCTGGCAGCCCTCTTGTGACCTCAGGCAGTACTCTGGCAGCCCTCTTGTGAACCTCAGACAGTACTCTGGCAGCCCTCTTGTGACCTCAGGCAGTACTCTAGCAGCCTGCTTGTGAACCTCAGGCAGTACTCTGGCAGCCTGCTTGTGAACCTCAGGCAGTACTCTGGCAGCCCTCTTGTGACCTCAGGTAGTACTCTGGCAGCCCTCTTGTGACCTCAGGCAGTACTCTGGCAGCCCTCTTGTGAACCTCAGGCAGTACTCTGGCAGCCCTCTTGTGACCTCAGGCAGTACTCTGGCAGCCTGCTTGTGAACCTCAGGCAGTACTCTGGCAGCCCTCTTGTGACCTCAGGCAGTACTCTGGCAGCCCGCTTGCGAACCTCAGGCAGTACTCTGGCAGCCCTCTTTTGACCTCAGGCAGTACTCTGGCAGCCCTCTTGTGACCTCAGGCAGTATTCTGGCAGCCCGCTTGCGAACCTCAGGCAGTACTCTGGCAGCCCTCTTGTGACCTCAGGCAGTACTCTGGCAACCCTCTTGTGACCTCAGGCAGTACTCTGGCAGCCCGCTTGTGAACCTCAGGCAGTACTCTGGCAGCCCTCTTGTGACCTCAGGCAGTACTCTGGCAGCCCTCTTGTGACCTCAGGCAGTACTCTAGCAGCCCGCTTGCGAACCTCAGGCAGTACTCTGGCAGCCCTCTTTTGACCTCAGGCAGTACTCTGGCAGCCCTCTTGTGACCTCAGGCAGTATTCTGGCAGCCCGCTTGCGAACCTCAGGCAGTACTCTGGCAGCCCTCTTGTGACCTCAGCCAGTACTCTGGCAACCCTCTTGTGACCTCAGGCAGTACTCTGGCAGCCCGCTTGTGAACCTCAGGCAGTACTCTGGCAGCCCTCTTGTGACCTCAGGCAGTACTCTGGCAGCCCTCTTGTGACCTCAGGCAGTACTCTAGCAGCCCTCTTGTGACCTCAGGCAGTACTCTGGCAGCCCTCTTGTGACCTCAGACAGTACTCTGGCAGCCCTCTTGTGACCTCAGGCAGTACTCTGGCAGCCCTCTTGTGAACCTCAGACAGTACTCTGGCAGCCCTCTTGTGACCTCAGGCAGTACTCTGGCAGCCCGCTTGTGAACCTCAGGCAGTACTCTGGCAGCCCTCTTGTGACCTCAGGCAGTACTCTGGCAGCCCTCTTGTGACCTCAGGCAGTACTCTGGAAGCCCTCTTGTGAACCTCAGACAGTACTCTGGCAGCCCTCTTGTGACCTCAGGCAGTACTCTGGCAGCCCTCTTGTGACCTCAGGCAGTACTCTGGCAGCCCTCTTGTGACCTCAGACAGTACTCTGGCAGCCCTCTTGTGACCTCAGGCAGTACTCTGGCAGCCCTCTTGTGAACCTCAGTCAGTACTCTGGCAGCCCTCTTGTGACCTCAGGCAGTACTCTGGCAGCCCGCTTGTGAACCTCAGGCAGTACTCTGGCAGCCCTCTTGTGACCTCAGGCAGTACTCTGGCATCCCTCTTGTGACCTTAGGCAGTACTCTGGCAGCCCTCTTGTGAACCTCAGACAGTACTCTGGCAGCCCTCTTGTGACCTCAGGCAGTACTCTGGCAACCCTCTTGTGACCTCAGGCAGTATTCTGGCAGCCCGCTTGTGAACCTCAGGCAGTACTCTGGCAGCCCTCTTGTGACCTCTGGCAGTACTCTGGCAGCCCTCTTGTGAACCTCAGACAGTACTCTGGCAGCCCTCTTGTGACCTCAGGCAGTACTCTGGCAGCCCTCTTGTGAACCTCAGGCAGTACTCTGGCAGCCCTCTTGTGACCTCAGGCAGTACTCTGGCAGCCCTCTTGTGACCTCAGGCAGTACTCTGGCAGCCCTCTTGTGAACCTCAGACAGTGCTCTGGCAGCCCTCTTGTGACCTCAGGCTGTACTCTGGCAACCCTCTTGTGACCTCAGGCAGTATTCTGGCAGCCTGCTTGTGAACCTCAGGCAGTACTCTGGCAGCCCCCTTGTGACCTCAGGCAGTACTCTAGCAGCCCTCTTGTGACCTCAGGCAGTACTCTGGCAGCCCTCTTGTGAACCTCAGACAGTACTCTGGCAGCCCTCTTGTGACCTCAGGCAGTACTCTGGCAGCCTGCTTGTGAACCTCAGGCAGTACTCTGGCATCCTGCTTGTGAACTTCAGGCAGTACTCTGGCAGCCCTCTTGTGACCTCAGGCAGTATTCTGGCAGCCTGCTTGTGAACCTCAGGCAGTACTCTGGCAGCCCTCTTGTGACCTCAGGCAGTACTCTGGCAACCCTCTTGTGACCTCAGGCAGTACTCTGGCAGCCCTCTTGTGAACCTCAGACAGTACTCTGGCAGCCCTCTTGTGACCTCAGGCAGTACTCTGGCAGCCCTCTTGTGACCTCAGGCAGTACTCTGGCAGCCCTCTTGTGACCTCAGGCAGTACTCTGGCAGCCCTCTTGTGAACCTCAGACAGTCCTCTGGCAGCCCTCTTGTGACCTCAGGCAGTACTCTGGCAGCCTGCTTGTGAACCTCAGGCAGTACTCTGGCAGCCCTCTTGTGACCTCAGGCAGTACTCTGGCAGCCCGCTTGCGAACCTCAGGCAGTACTCTGGCAGCCCTCTTTTGACCTCAGGCAGTACTCTGGCAGCCCTCTTGTGACCTCTGGCAGTACTCTGGCAGCCTGCTTGTGAACCTCAGGCAGTACTCTGGCATCCTGCTTGTGAACCTCAGGCAGTACTCTGGCAGCCCTCTTGTGACCTCAGGCAGTATTCTGGCAGCCTGCTTGTGAACCTCAGGCAGTACTCTGGCAGCCCTCTTGTGACCTCTGGCAGTACTCTGGCAGCCCTCTTGTGAACCTCAGACAGTACTCTGGCAGCCCTCTTGTGACCTCAGGCAGTACTCTGGCAGCCCTCTTGTGAACCTCAGGCAGTACTCTGGCAGCCCTCTTGTGACCTCAGACAGTGCTCTGGCAGCCCTCTTGTGACCTCAGGCTGTACTCTGGCAACCCTCTTGTGACCTCAGGCAGTATTCTGGCAGCCTGCTTGTGAACCTCAGGCAGTACTCTGGCAGCCCCCTTGTGACCTCAGGCAGTACTCTAGCAGCCCTCTTGTGACCTCAGGCAGTACTCTGGCAGCCCTCTTGTGAACCTCAGACAGTACTCTGGCAGCCCTTTTGTGACCTCAGGCAGTACTCTGGCAGCCTGCTTGTGAACCTCAGGCAGTACTCTGGCATCCTGCTTGTGAACTTCAGGCAGTACTCTGGCAGCCCTCTTGTGACCTCAGGCAGTATTCTGGCAGCCTGCTTGTGAACCTCAGGCAGTACTCTGGCAGCCCTCTTGTGACCTCAGGCAGTACTCTGGCAACCCTCTTGTGACCTCAGGCAGTACTCTGGCAGCCCTCTTGTGAACCTCAGACAGTACTCTGGCAGCCCTCTTGTGACCTCAGGCAGTACTCTGGCAGCCCTCTTGTGACCTCAGGCAGTACTCTGGCAGCCCTCTTGTGACCTCAGGCAGTACTCTGGCAGCCCTCTTGTGAACCTCAGACAGTCCTCTGGCAGCCCTCTTGTGACCTCAGGCAGTACTCTGGCAGCCTGCTTGTGAACCTCAGGCAGTACTCTGGCAGCCCTCTTGTGACCTCAGGCAGTACTCTGGCAGCCCGCTTGCGAACCTCAGGCAGTACTCTGGCAGCCCTCTTTTGACCTCAGGCAGTACTCTGGCAGCCCTCTTGTGACCTCTGGCAGTACTCTGGCAGCCTGCTTGTGAACCTCAGGCAGTACTCTGGCATCCTGCTTGTGAACCTCAGGCAGTACTCTGGCAGCCCTCTTGTGACCTCAGGCAGTATTCTGGCAGCCTGCTTGTGAACCTCAGGCAGTACTCTGGCAGCCCTCTTGTGACCTCTGGCAGTACTCTGGCAGCCCTCTTGTGAACCTCAGGCAGTACTCTGGCAGCCCTCTTGTGACCTCAGGCAGTACTCTGGCAGCCCTCTTGTGAACCTCAGGCAGTACTCTGGCAGCCCTCTTGTGACCTCAGACAGTGCTCTGGCAGCCCTCTTGTGACCTCAGGCTGTACTCTGGCAACCCTCTTGTGACCTCAGGCAGTATTCTGGCAGCCTGCTTGTGAACCTCAGGCAGTACTCTGGCAGCCCCCTTGTGACCTCAGGCAGTACTCTAGCAGCCCTCTTGTGACCTCAGGCAGTACTCTGGCAGCCCTCTTGTGAACCTCAGACAGTACTCTGGCAGCCCTTTTGTGA
This sequence comes from Ambystoma mexicanum, assembly GCF_040938575.1. Lineage (NCBI taxonomy): Eukaryota > Metazoa > Chordata > Amphibia > Caudata > Ambystomatidae > Ambystoma > Ambystoma mexicanum. Next base: position 6,476,563 of record NC_090930.1, on the reverse strand, counting down.
CCTCAGGCAGTACTCTGGCAGCCTGCTTGTGAACCTCAGGCAGTACTCTGGCATCCTGCTTGTGAACTTCAGGCAGTACTCTGGCAGCCCTCTTGTGACCTCAGGCAGTATTCTGGCAGCCTGCTTGTGAACCTCAGGCAGTACTCTGGCAGCCCTCTTGTGACCTCAGGCAGTACTCTGGCAACCCTCTTGTGACCTCAGGCAGTACTCTGGCAGCCCTCTTGTGAACCTCAGACAGTACTCTGGCAGCCCTCTTGTGACCTCAGGCAGTACTCTGGCAGCCCTCTTGTGACCTCAGGCAGTACTCTGGCAGCCCTCTTGTGACCTCAGGCAGTACTCTGGCAGCCCTCTTGTGACCTCAGGCAGTACTCTGGCAGCCCTCTTGTGACCTCAGGCAGTACTCTGGCAGCCCTCTTGTGAACCTCAGACAGTCCTCTGGCAGCCCTCTTGTGACCTCAGGCAGTACTCTGGCAGCCTGCTTGTGAACCTCAGGCAGTACTCTGGCAGCCCTCTTGTGACCTCAGGCAGTACTCTGGCAGCCCGCTTGCGAACCTCAGGCAGTACTCTGGCAGCCCTCTTTTGACCTCAGGCAGTACTCTGGCAGCCCTCCTGTGACCTCAGGCAGTATTCTGGCAGCCCGCTTGTGAACCTCAGGCAGTACTCTGGCAGCCCTCTTGTGACCTCAGGCAGTACTCTGGCAACCCTCTTGTGACCTCAGGCAGTACTCTGGCAGCCCGATTGTGAACCTCAGGCAGTACTCTGGCAGCCCTCTTGTGACCTCAGGCAGTACTCTGGCAGCCCTCTTGTGACCTCAGGCAGTACTCTAGCAGCCCTCTTGTGACCTCAGGCAGAACTCTGGCAGCCCTCTTGTGACCTCAGACAGTACTCTGGCAGCCCTCTTGTGACCTCAGGCAGTACTCTGGCAGCCCTCTTGTGAACCTCAGACAGTACTCTGGCAGCCCTCTTGTGACCTCAGTCGGTACTCTGGCAGCCCTCTTGTGAACCTCAGACAGTACTCTGGCAGCCCTCTTGTGACCTCAGGCAGTACTCTGGCAGCCCGCTTGTGAACCTCAGGCAGTACTCTGGCAGCCCTCTTGTGACCTCAGGCAGTACTCTGGCAGCCCTCTTGTGACCTCAGGCAGTACTCTGGAAGCCCTCTTGTGAACCTCAGAAAGTACTCTGGCAGCCCTCTTGTGACCTCAGGCAGTACTCTGGCAGCCCTCTTGTGACCTCAGGCAGTACTCTGGCAGCCCTCTTGTGACCTCAGACAGTACTCTGGCAGCCCTCTTGTGACCTCGGCAGTACTCTGGCAGCCCTCTTGTGAACCTCAGACAGTACTCTGGCAGCCCTCTTGTGACCTCAGGCAGTACTCTGGCAGCCCGCTTGTGAACCTCAGGCAGTACTCTGGCAGCCCTCTTGTGACCTCAGGCAGTACTCTGGCATCCCTCTTGTGACCTTAGGCAGTACTCTGGCAGCCCTCTTGTGAACCTCAGACAGTACTCTGGCAGCCCTCTTGTGACCTCAGGCAGTACTCTGGCAACCCTCTTGTGACCTCAGGCAGTATTCTGGCAGCCCGCTTGTGAACCTCAGGCAGTACTCTGGCAGCCCTCTTGTGACCTCTGGCAGTACTCTGGCAGCCCTCTTGTGAACCTCAGACAGTACTCTGGCAGCCCTCTTGTGACCTCAGGCACTACTCTGGCAGCCCTCTTGTGAACCTCAGGCAGTACTCTGGCAGCCCTCTTGTGACCTCAGGCAGTACTCTGGCAGCCCTCTTGTGACCTCAGGCAGTACTCTGGCAGCCCTCTTGTGAACCTCAGACAGTGCTCTGGCAGCCCTCTTGTGACCTCAGGCTGTACTCTGGCAACCCTCTTGTGACCTCAGGCAGTATTCTGGCAGCCTGCTTGTGAACCTCAGGCAGTACTCTGGCAGCCCCCTTGTGACCTCAGGCAGTACTCTAGCAGCCCTCTTGTGACCTCAGGCAGCACTCTGGCAGCCCTCTTGTGAACCTCAGACAGTACTCTGGCAGCCCTCTTGTGACCTCAGGCAGTACTCTGGCAGCCTGCTTGTGAACCTCAGGCAGTACTCTGGCATCCTGCTTGTGAACCTCAGGCAGTACTCTGGCAGCCCTCTTGTGACCTCAGGCAGTATTCTGGCAGCCTGCTTGTGAACCTCAGGCAGTACTCTGGCAGCCCTCTTGTGACCTCAGGCAGTACTCTGGCAACCCTCTTGTGACCTCAGGCAGTACTCTGGCAGCCCTCTTGTGAACCTCAGACAGTACTCTGGCAGCCCTCTTGTGACCTCAGGCAGTACTCTGGCAGCCCTCTTGTGACCTCAGGCAGTACTCTGGCAGCCCTCTTGTGACCTCAGGCAGTACTCTGGCAGCCCTCTTGTGAACCTAAGGCAGTACTCTGGCAGCCCTATTGTGACCTCAGGCAGTACTCTGGCAGCCCTTTTGTGACCTCAGGCAGTACTCTGGCAGCCCTCTTGTGAACCTCAGACAGTCCTCTGGCAGCCCTCTTGTGACCTCAGGCAGTACTCTGGCAGCCCTCTTGTGACCTCAGGCAGTACTCTGGCATCCCTCTTGTGACCTAAGGCAGTACTCTGGAAGCCCTCTTGTGAACCTCAGACAGTACTCTGGCAGCCCTCTTGTGACTTCAGGCAGTACTCTGGCAACCCTCTTGTGACCTCAGGCAGTATTCTGGCAGCCTGCTTGTGAACCTCAGGCAGTACTCTGGCAGCCCTCTTCTGACCTCAGGCAGTACTCTGGCAGCCCTCTTGTGAACCTCAGACAGTACTCTGGCAGCCCTCTTGTGACCTCAGGCAGTACTTTGGCAGCCCTCTTGTGAACCTCAGGCAGTACTCTGGCAGCCCTCTTGTGACCTCAGGCAGTTCTCTGGCAGCCCTCTTGTGACCTCAGGCAGTACTCTAGCAGCCCTCTTGTGACCTCAAGCAGTACTCTGGCAGCCCTCTTGTGAACCTCAGACAGTACTCTGGCAGCCTGCTTGTGAACCTCAGGCAGTACTCTGGCAGCCTGCTTGTGAACCTCAGGCAGTACTCTGGCAGCCCTCTTGTGACCTCAGGCAGTATTCTGGCAGCCTGCTTGTGAACCTCAGATAGTACTCTGCTCTGGCAGCCCTCTTGTGACCTCAGGCAGTACTCTGGCAGCCTGCTTGTGAACCTCAGGCAGTACTCTGGCAGCCCTCTTGTGACCTCAGGCAGTATTCTGGCAGCCTGCTTGTGAACCTCAGGCAGTACTCTGCTCTGGCAGCCCTCTTGTGACCTCAGGCAGTACTCTGGCAACCCTCTTGTGACCTCAGGCAGTACTCTGGCAGCCCGCTTGTGAACCTCAGGCAGTACTCTGGCAGCCCTCTTGTGACCTCAGGCAGTACTCTGGCAGCCCTCTTGTGAACCTCAGACAGTACTCTGGCAGCCCTCTTGTGACCTCAGGAAATACTCTGGCAGCCCTCTTGTGACCGCAGGCAGTACTCTGGCAGCCCTCTTGTGAACCTCAGGCAGTACTCTGGCAGCCCTCTTGTGACCTCAGGCAGTACTCTGGCAGCCCTCTTGTGACCTCAGACAGTACTCTGGCAGCCCTCTTGTGACCTCAGGCAGTACTCTGGCAGCCCTCTTGTGAACCTCAGACAGTACTCTGGCAGCCCTCTTGTGACCTCAGGCAGTACTCTGGCAGCCCTCTTGTGAACCTCAGTCAGTACTCTGGCAGCCCTCTTGTGAACCTCAGACAGTACTCTGGCAGCCCTCTTGTGACCTCAGGCAGTACTCTGGCAGCCTGCTTGTGAACCTCAGGCAGTACTCTGGCAGCCCTCTTGTGACCTCAGGCAGTACTCTGGCAGCCCTCTTGTGAACCTCAGACAGTACTCTGGCAGCCCTCTTGTGACCTCAGGCAGTACTCTGGCAGCCTGCTTGTGAACCTCAGGCAGTACTCTGGCATCCCTCTTGTGACCTCAGGCAGTACTCTGGCAGCCCTCTTGTGAACCTCAGACAGTACTCTGGCAGCCCTCTTGTGACCTCAGGCAGTACTCTGGCAACCCTCTTGTGACCTCAGGCAGTATTCTGGCAGCCTGCTTGTGAACCTCAGGCAGTACTCTGGCAGCCCTCTTGTGACCTCAGGCAGTACTCTGGCAGCCCTCTTGTGAACCTCAGACAGTACTCTGGCAGCCCTCTTGTGACCTCAGGCAGTACTCTGGCAGCCCTCTTGTGAACCTCAGGCAGTACTTTGGCAGCCCTCTTGTGACCTCAGGCAGTACTCTGGCAGCCCTCTTGTGAACCGCAGACAGTGCTCTGGCAGCCCTCTTGTGACTTCAGGCAGTACCCTGGCAACCCTCTTGTGACCTCAGGCAATATTCTGGCAGCCTGCTTGTGAACCTCAGGCAGTACTCTGGCAGCCCTCTTGTGACCTCAAGCAGTACTCTGGCAGCCCTCTTGTGACCTCAGGCAGTACTCTGGCAGCCCTCTTGTGAACCTCAGACAGTACTCTGGCAGCCCTCTTGTGACCTCAGGCAGTACTCTGGCAGCCTGCTTGTGAACCTCAGGCAGTACTCTGGCATCCTGCTTGTGAACCTCAGGCAGTACTCTGGCAGCCCTCTTGTGACCTCAGGTAGTACTCTGGCAGCCCTCTTGTGACCTCAGTCAGTACTCTGGCAGCCCTCTTGTGAACCTCAGGCAGTACTCTGGCAGCCCTCTTGTGACCTCAGGCAGTACTCTGGCAGCCTGCTTGTTAACCTCAGGCAGTACTCTGGCAGCCCTCTTGTGACCTCAGGCAGTACTCTGGCAGCCCGCTTGTGAACCTCAGGCAGTACTCTGGCAGCCCTCTTGTGACCTCAGGCAGTACTCTGGCAGCCCTCTTGTGACCTCAGGCAGTATTCTGGCAGCCCGCTTGTGAACCTCAGGCAGTACTCTGGCAGCCCTCTTGTGACCTCAGGCAGTACTCTGGCAACCCTCTTGTGACCTCAGGCAGTACTCTGGCAGCCCGCTTGTGAACCTCAGGCAGTACTCTGGCAGCCCTCTTGTGACCGCAGGCAGTACTCTGGCAGCCCTCTTGTGACCTCAGGCAGTACTCTGGCAGCCCTCTTGTGAACCTCAGACAGTACTCTGGCAGCCCTCTTGTGACCTCAGGCAGTACTCTGGCAGCCTGCTTGTGAACCTCAGGCAGTACTCTGGCAGCCTGCTTGTGAACCTCAGGCAGTACTCTGGCAGCCCTCTTGTGACCTCAGGCAGTACTCTGGCAGCCTGCTTGTGAACCTCAGGCAGTACTCTGGCAGCCCGCTTGTGAACCTCAGGCAGTACTCTGGCAGCCCTCTTGTGAACCTCAGGCAGTACTCTGGCAGCCCTCTTATGACCTCAGGCAGTACTCTGGCAGCCCGCTTGTGAACTTCAGGCGGTACTCTGGCAGCCCTCTTGTGACCTCAGGCAGTACTCTGGCAGCCCTCTTGTGAACCTCAGGCAGTACTCTGGCAGCCCTCTTGTGACCTCAGGCAGTACTCTGGCAGCCCTCTTGTGACCTCAGGCAGTACTCTGGCAGCCCTCTCCTTTGCTCTATGTTGGTCTTCTGAATAGTCGCCGGTTCTCCTGCCACCGCAAGCTAGAGGAAAGCACTCTCTAATATCTAGCGTCAAGCCACACAGCTCTACAAGATCCCTAACAGCTGCTTCCGAGACCCTTTAAACGATGTTGATAGACGCATGGCGATAGCTTGATTATAAATGATCATGAGAAGAGCCATTCCCCATTTGCTCTGCCACCAGCACGGGCTCCTTATGATCCCGAGACTTTTCTTAAATGCAGCATCTGTGCTACAGAGACTCGGCTGTCACTGAAGTGGGCATATGGACGGCTGTCTGTGGCCTCGGAGCCTGTGGCCTCGGAGCCTGTGGCCGCCTGCTCTGTGCCACTGGTATAGCAGGCCCAGCAGACCAGGAGACAGGTACGCGGCGCTATGCGTTGGCACAGAGCTTATATAAGCAGAGTCTGATCAGCAGATCCCCTTTCAGAGATGGAGTTACTTACATCATTGTATTAAGTGATAAGAGCCAAAAACGCGGGGGCTTTAACCTTTGCCAGGGGGCGGCGATGCATCAGAGGTTCTCGCTCTAAAAAAATCACATGACACTCTGTGGTGTTCTCTCATCTCGTGTGCAAATGTCATTTCATTTTGTGTCGATATGTTTATGTTTGCTTAATTATAAATCATTCACTACCCACTACGGTTTTATATTCTTTTGTGAAAAATGGATGCAGGGGGAGGAAGGATAGCTCGGGGGCCGCATGTTTTTCTTGGAAAGAAGACAGCACAACACAACACAACACAACACAGGTTCGAATCACGACCCCACGCTTTGAAACCCCTCGTTGGTATTACGTGCTTTATAAAAGAACAATTATATTTATAATGTAGCATTCATGTGTTTGTTTATTTTTCGGGGACAAACGGTAAGTCTGCATTTTAACACTATTGTGTGAAACATTTTATTAACGGCCATTGAGACCTTTCGAGCGTGCTGTTATCACACATGCTCTGCTAGCACTCCACTAAGCAGAGCCACTGAAGCTAGAAAGGGGACTTCAGATTTCCATGTGCAGTTTGAGGCAGAGATTTAAATGGGCCGGTCCTACCCGGCACTCAGTACCTGCACTTCTCAAAGCCAACAAGACAATATGGGTGTTCTCCACCCACTCACAGTGTCCAAAATGCGTCCTTCACGCCCCCCCCCGCTGTAAAACGAAAATAGAGCTTCCTGCAAATCAGTCGGGTTCAACATTTTGCTAATTTGGCTATACCTGTTAACCATGGGGTCCCTTGAGTTCCAAATGCAGCACCGATTGATTTGGACACCTGCGCAATTGCTTCCTAAACACTTTTCGTTATTAGCAGTGACTTTTCTATTGTGTACATTTGTTTATTGTGATAAACGTTTCGGACTAAAAACACTCGCACACATCACTATGTCCTACCAAATTCCTTATAGATAATTAGACAATGAAAGCGAGTGAAAATACAACCTCATTTACATCCATGAAGCCTGCTCGCTTTCCACACAAAAGTCCCATTTTACACGGCTATGAACATTGTCTTCACACAATGCAGAACAATACATTGGAAGTTTGCATGAAAGAATCCCAGACTCACTGCTTAACCAAAGTGTGTGTTCCTGGGCAAGCAATTGCATTCCACTGTGCATTCCCTGCACAAATTAGGGGTTCTCAAATACTGCCATCATTTGCACATCACAAAACAGGACAAAATCAGTCTTTGATTAGTGAGCGTCATTGAGAGATGGCTGCATTAAGCGGACAGAGTGAAACTTAAAGTCGATGACTTCATAGTAAACCACGATACAGAGCTATTTTTGAATCACAGCTGTGTTTAAGCATTGTATGCTGTAAAGGCCAGGTTCAGAAAAAAGTAGACTTACAGAGTTCAAGAGAGTGTGACAACATGACTGAGTGGGAGTTTGAGGCGAGAGACAATGAGAGCATGAGACACAATGAGCGAGACACCCATAGAAAGTGACACAAGTGAAGAACTGAGAAAATGCAATGCGGCACAGTGTGAGGTGAAGCGAAATGGGTCAATGAGATCCGGCCAGACTCTGGTGTAAGAGCGACAGTCAGACCGTTCCAGGCCGAGCCCCGGCCCACTTAAAGCCTAGGTTGGCGAGTGCCTGCACTTACTATTTTCCATTTGAACCGCTGGTTTCATTTCATCAGTTATCAATATCTTGCAGAATGTCTAGTGGGCTAAGGTGGCCTGTGGGCCAGTTGACAGAATGGTCGGTCAGTCCTCTGTGCCGTTTGCAGGAGCAGCTTTTCCTTGGGCAGAGAGACCCATAACTAGTATTGCTAAGCCTGAGGACCTATTATAAGCAGCACACTGGGAATTTTGCAACTTATGGCTGAAGGTAGCCCCTGAAATGTGACAACACACCCAAGTATTAGTTCACAATTTGGCAACAGCATCTGGAAGCCCTCCCTATTTGCATATAGCGCCTTTAAAAAAAAGTGCATTATTTATTTTTTATTAAATGATATAGTTTGTTAGAAACTTTTCATTAATAGCTTATAGAACAAATACATTTAGTAAACATAAAATTAAAAATTCATTCTTAATTGTCCTCCATCTGATTCCTTCTCAGTCATTTCCATTGTTGCTCATTTAAACAAGTTCATTCGTTACATTTCACAATATCTTTCCAGAAAAGGATAATAGTGATAAGAAGGTTCTTATTTTCATCTAAGAGGATCTGCACCCATCTTTCCTCTGGCTCCAACGGCGTATTTGTTCTTGAGAGCCGATCTCGGTATAAGGTTCGCTTTTCTGACAGTGCTGGACCTACCATTGTGAGATGGTGCAATGACTCTACAGTTTCTGGATCTTGCCAGAAACGGCAGTAATTCAATGTCAAGGGAATTTGTTTGGTCTTCGCTAAAACTTCACGTGTTGGAAGAAAGTTAAGATAAAGTCGTAGAAAACGGTCTCGTATTTCTCGAGCCGGAAAAATTGCCAGATATTGTGGGAGTTGATTGATCGGTCTTATGTCGATGGTACGTGGTAAGGCCAGCTGATATTTGGATTTTTGGGTAATTGTATGAATCCAATCGTTCAGTCCAATACTTTTTTTTTACCTCTTGAGGCCTCTATGCTGACATGTACCGCCTTAAGCTGATTCTCGGCAGCTCTTTTCCATTTGTTTAATACCGTATCGGCTATTGGGGCTATTTCATTACTTAGAATTTCGATTGCAGGAATTGGATCATCAATGATGGTTTTCCTATAGGAATCGATATGCCTCCAAACAACTATGGATTCCAAAGATTGGACCGCAATCTCGTGCTGAATGCGGGGCATTGGCTACGTCGTTGGTAAGGCTAGGATCTTTCCCCAGAAAATACCCTCTAGATATACCTAGATTGAGGGGCTTATGTTAATCAAGGATTCGCTGCCATACTTAAGTATTGCGACGACCTTCGCTCTGTAGTAGTTGATTGTGGCCTTCAGGGAGAATTTGACGAATTTGTTATGTATAGAGAGGCCTTGACGAGCCAACGATCTTGCCTTAGATTTTAAATGATCAGTCCATTCTTTTTCAACTTGGGAGTGGTTGAGTTTTATTCCAAGGTTTTTAACAGACTTGTTTTGCTGCAGCTTCTTCTCCTCTAGATAGAATGTATGCGACTTCATCTTAATACGGGTGTTCTGAGTTAAAGTCATGATCTCCTTTTTTCTGTATCTTCTTCTATGTTGTTTAGGCTCCGGTGTACACCTCCCAGAGCGCCTTTTGGCTCCACTGATGCACGCAATAAACAGAACATTCAGAATAACATTTTTCCATAGCTTTGGGAAAACATTTTCTTCCTTTAAATATTGAGCAAATAATGGCTTCCGATTGGTTGTATTCATTCTAAATGCAGCACAGTGACAGCAGTGCATGAATGTGACGTTAATGTTGTGATGTGAGGTTTCCTTGCATGTGAGTACAATGTGAAGGCGTTGAGGAGGCCTGTCATCAACCAGATGGCCTCATGTGGGGTGCCATGTCTATCCAGCGCGGCAGAGTATGGGGGTACCCCGTGCATTGGACAGCTGGTGGCAATCTCTCTCTCTGGCTGAGCATGTTGAGGACCTCCCTCCCACACTTGGAGGCAGTCAAGCCATTTTCACTCATACTCTTCCCAACCCACTTCTCCCCCAGACATGCCGGCTCCAGCTTCTTCCTTCCCTCCCACACACCCTATCATATCCTATCGGGAGGATAGCTCAGAGGCAACATGCTCGGCTTGGAAGCAAGACGACACAGAGCAATACAGGTTCGATCCCCGGGTCCGTGCTTAGAAACCTCTTAAGCACGTTATAAATAACCAATTACAACATGTTTTACATCCCATCCCCTGCATTTGCACCCTCTACCGCCCCTCCACCCCCTCGCAAACCTTACACCCTTCTGACTGTGGTAACTCTTACACCTAGAGGAATTGGGTGCACTTCCAGAGTGGTGACGGGAGTGACGGGAGTGACGGGTACCCTGAGGCCAGGGCAGAGGATACAGCTCCCTACCATAGCGGAATGTTATTGAAACCACTTCCTTTTCGCCGACAGAAAACTCCTGAGCATGACAGCAAAGATGGCAAAACACGTATTTATTTATTTGTAATGCGCACTATACGGCAAAGTTGTGTGTCAAGGCGCCTCGAGACAAGGGGGGGATGGGGTGAGGAAAAGATTCTCTTCTAGTTTTTCTTTCCCAGCACATATTACAAAGCAGGCTGTCCATTTTAAGCAAGCGCTGGAGCGGTCTTAAGAGCTTGGGTAAAGTTCAGGGCCAGACCAGTCGACCTGATACTCCAGTTGTATAATGATAAAGCAGCCTTGGTTGCCAGAGAAGGAGCTATGGGGTAATTCGAATGTTTCCCCCAACTGTGTAACATCACTTTCTTCTTTTTTCTTTATTTGCTTTTAGTTCGTTTACAAGAATAAATTCATGTAGAACCTTTGCAAAAATATAAAATCCATATACAAAATTTCGTTACCTCAACATCTATAAAATTAATAAGTTAAAACAAAGTGCATGATAGAGTTTGTACAATATTCACATCCAATTCATCATTTACATAATTCATGAATAGGCCACTTTCAGTGCAATTCCACAGAAACATGTTAAAAGAGATATTTGCTAATCAATTTACCATGTAAGTATTCCATGTTCAAATCAATGCTAGTTCTTTTTAGATGTGCCTACACAAGCTTACCACTTCATAGATTAAACGATTGTGAACTCCTTGCATCATTCGAGACCATAAAAACTCAAGGCAGTCCTCAAATTCAATATTAACAAATTTCATCAATCTATCTGTCCTAATTCTTTTAAAATGAGGGCAATAGAGTATGAGGGGCTTCACTGTTTCGTAAGGTTCGTTACAGTCATCAAAGCGACATCCCACTGAATAATTTGTATCATTTACTTTCCAGTTCTTAATCCTTTCTCTTGTATGGTAAAGATTAAATCTAAATCGAATAGATGCTTTCCTGGTAATTTCACAGGGGAATAGTATAATGTGATCATATCGAGGGATGCGCTGCTTGACAAATGCACCGTATTCCTTATAAAGTTTATAGGTCTTGATACGGTCAATAGTTAAACACCAATCTAAATACAAGAGTTTTTTTTTTAAGAACATGGGCGATGACAAACATCTTGCACTGTAACATTCACTTCACTCAAAAGTTGTTGCATTTTCAGATGGTGATTATGAAATGAGACAGGAGTACGTGTACCCAGCATATTATTCATGTCCACATACAACGAATGTGTAGGTGGATAGTGCATTTTCACATAGTTTGACAGCTGTCTCCATTTCCATTGGGACGATAGTGAGACCATCCCCAGTTCATGACGGAGGATGGCATTTGGTATAGACATTGGTAGAAACATTGCAGCTTTCAAGAGTGATCCTTGCAAGCAATCTAGCATGATAGACATATCGCACAGGCAAATATCCAATGCATAAAGGATAACACTCTCGGTCTTCAGTCACATAAATTCAATTAACGGTATTAGCGAAAATTTGCAAAACCGTAGGTAAATCTTTTTCATTTGCGAAAGAAGTGGCCTGGTCTTGCACTTAATAATATCCGTCCATGAATTAATAGAGTTCTGAGCGGAGAGATGGTAACCTAAATAAATAGCAGTATTAATACAGGTTATCTGTGTGTCCATGATATGCCATCTGAAATTGCCTTTTTTCTGTTTCACTCCAAATTTCATGATGGCAGTTTTTACTGGATTAGGAGTCAGGTTATGTTCCTTAGCGAATTCCACAAAGAGTGTTAATTTAGTTTGTAACCCTGCCGGAGTAGGATCAAACAAAATAATGTCGTCTGCGAAGGCCATCCATTTCAGGGAGATACTCCCGACCTTCACAGAGAACAAGTTCTTGTTTTCCCAAATCTTGTCAAGGTCCGACATATAAAGGTTGAACAGGGTTGCTGCAAGGTTGCATCCCTGTTTTAAACCCAATGCTGTTCCTATTGGACTGTGGTGTCCCCATCCGTTGAGACCTTTATTCTATAAAATGTATTTGTATGCAATTTCATGATCCAATACATCAGTACACTTGGAATTCCCATCTCCGACATTTTCATCCACAACAAGTTGCGGACTACGTTATCGAATGCTGCACTCATATCTATCATTGCAATATACACCGGGTTAGATTTCTTATTTTTTGCTCCTGCGATAACATGAGCAAGGATAACTGCATTTAAAGTTGTGCTCATACACTTCCTGAAACCAGTTTGATATTTAGAATATAAGCCCTTTGTCTCAATGAATTTCTCTAGATCATGTAAGAGTAAGATCGCAAAAATGTTTGCCTCAGTATCAATTAGAGAGATCGGGCGATAGTTTTCAGGAAGAGAAGGATCGCCCCTTTTAAATATCGGGACTATATTTGCAGTTAGCCATGATGTTGGAATTTCCCCGGATTTAAAGATGGTTTCAAATTTGATGTTTATGATTTCTGCCCACGTAACAGGGTCAGCCTTATAAAGACAGGGGGGAAGTCCATCAGGGCCTGCGGCCTTAGAGTACGACAGCCGTGAAATTGCCCAAATGATGTCACTCAGGCTCCACTTGGGCCATGGTATATTATTAGGGTCCACCGATAAACTTGGTATAAGCCGAAATTTATTAGGCAATTGGTATTTGGCCGTTATGTAATTTACCCAAGTCTGATCAGAGATACAATTTGGCATAGATAAAGAAATGGTTTTTGAGTCAGCTTTTAGGCTGTGCCAAATGACGCGAGTATCATGTGACACAATGGCACGTATTAATGCACAGTTCTCCTCATTGTGTCGTAGATTACGCGCAAATCTTAAATTGTGTTTGTAAAGTGACAAAATTTGTCTCCGCCTTTCCATAAATCCCTTGCTACCTAAATTACTTTGTTTCAGATGTCTTAGGGATTTATTTTTTTTCCCTTTTAAGTAATTTACATTTCTGATCATAAATGTGATTATGTTTCACCGTACTTTGGTTTTTACGAAATCTATTCAATACAGTTTTAACTATTTCAGAGTACTCAGTGCGAGACAGTTTTTTGAGGTTTACGCAGTTTTGCCCAAGCCACCCTGTTTCTAGCGATATCTGTTTGACGATCTGATTACATACCCCATTATTCCACCTAATGGAGTGTTGAGGGCGATTAATTTCCACCAGTGCTAGTGTGCTATTTGCTCTGAGCTGTTGACATTTCAGTTTCAGAGATGTGGTAAGTTGCGCATGATCACTGATCAATATCTGATCTATTTCTAAGGTGCCATGTGGGTAATAAGATTACGAGTGACATAGATAAAATCTATCATTGAGTTCTTCACTCCTCTTTCCCATGTTATTTTAGATTTCATGTCAGTAGTCCCTAGGCCATGTAGTAGCCATGTGGGTAATAAGATTACGATTGACATAGATAAAATCTATCATTGAGTTCTTCACTCCTCTTTCCCATGTTATTTTAGATTTCATGTCAGTAGTCACTAGGAGATCGAGATCCCAATCAGTTAGGAGTTCTCTGAACTTAGCTCCTTTCCTACGTGATAAGGTTGATGAGTTAGAAAAGCCTATTTCATTCGCATTTCTGCAGTCACAATTAAAATCCCCCCCTACAATGATCTCACATGTCTGATACCTGGCAGCAATACATTCTAAACATGCATCCAAATCATCCAGGATCTCATCTATTGTTACATTAGCAGGGTTCCAATATAACGAAATAACAATCAGTGAGGAGTATCTAATTGAAGGTATGTCCAGGTGTATATGTAGTAAACTTACAGAGTCCCAAACTGATTTAGATTGACCTTTAAGTGAGGTGTTAATTGCAATCGCTAACCCCCCAAAGGGGCGGCCTTGTTGATGTCTCTTAGCTGGCGAGCAAAAGGTAGAATAATCAGCCAATAGAAAGGGTTCAGTTTTTATAGATTCTTGTGCAATGATTATCATTGGTTGTTCATCGCTAGGAAGATTGGAATGCCATTTCATAAAATTTGCATAGCCACAGGAGTTCCAAGAGATGATTTTGAGTTCTGTATGGTTGAGTGGCTATGTGACTTGATTGCTGGAGAAGTATTGGATACAAAATGGCCGAGAGCATTGGTTCAAGCCAAGGAAAACCTTTTGAATTTGCTACAACTTTGAGAAGTTCAACCAAATCCAAATCCGAGCCCTCTTTCAGTTTCATACTAGGTCCACTCAAGTCAAGGCAATTTACGTCAGATACTCTTGGGGTTTCTAAAAATGCAGCAGCACCCTCCTCGGAGCCAAAGGTAAACAATACCAATCCCTCACTTTTTCAAGGAAGTACAGGGCCTGCTGCCACCTGCGCCACATTATGGTGTGTATATGGAGTTGGGCTGCAGGCCGATTGGAGGTGTGGTTTCCCTGCAGCCTATCACTCATTGGCTAAGATTATGGGGTAGTGAGAGAGCTGACCTCACCCATGAGTTCATTATCTTTATGACATGTAGGGATGTTCGGGGCAAAGTCCCATGGCGATGCCATATTAAGAAACAATTGGGGGCCTTTAACATTACACATTTATTTCCACTGCCTCTCTTGTGGTGAGGTAAACCTGCCCACTGCCCGTTCTTATGAATATGCCAAGGCCATTAGAGAAACTATAGCGCTGTTGAAACCAAAGAATAGAGGGCTTATAACCATTATGTCCCAGGCATACAGAAACACTTGTGGGCAGAATCTCCGCCAGTCTGTGTACTTATAACTAGGGCACGGTTTGATGTTGTCCAATTTCATGAGGTGGTGGCGGCTTGGTCCGGTGAGACTGGCAATCAGTGTGGCCCTCTGTGTGATGCATAACTCGAGGACTTTGCCCATTTGGTATTTTTCTGTCCGGCATATGTTAATGTGAGACGCTCAGTGTTGCGACCATTGCTATGTGAAATGGGCTTCGCCCAGTACTGACCGGCCTTGATTTACTCAATATGGGCGGGTTCGCCTCAGGTGAGTTGCTCTCTGCTTATGAATCTCACATCTGCAGCTAATATGAGGACATGTCTGCTCAGAAACATGAATTGAATAAAGGACAGGTGTGATTGCTAATCCAATGTGATGAAAACATGGAGGGTGTGATTTATACTATGACTGAATATGCTTTATATTTTGTACCGTTTTTATGGAATGGTTGGTACAATTTCAAAATAAACATGATGATGATGGTATAAAACAAAAACAGAACGTTCTTAAAATGTCTTTAAACATTCGGAATATGCACGCGCTATAGTATGAGAGGAGAGGGGGCGGGGGAGGAGGCGAAGTGCAGGAAGGGGAGGAAGGGATCAAAAAAACAAAAAGCACAGCTGGTAGGCCCTGAGACAGTTCAGATCATGCAAGTGCTGAACATGAAACAATGGGAAAGCGGGAGAAAGGGAGGTGCAGGGGGAAGAGGGCGAGAAGTACATTAATGCAAAACAAGGTAAGAAAAGTGCAGGTACAGGTTAGGTCACATGCAACATGGGAAAGCATCGCCTGGAGGTGAGGGGGGTACATCAGAATGCAGGTACAGGTAAGGTTATATGCAACATGGGAAAGCCATGTCCTAAGGTGAGGGGGGCTACATCAGAATGCAGGTACAGGTTAGACCACATGCAACATGGGAAAGCCTCGCCCTAAGGTTAGGGGGGTACATCAGAATGCAGGTACAGGTTAGGTCACACGCAACATGGGAAAGCATGGGCCTAAGGGGAGGGGTCTACATCAGAATGCAGTTACTGGTTAGGTCACATGCAACATGGGAAAGCCTCGCCCTAAGGTTAGGGGGGTACATCAGAATGCAGGTACAGGTTAGGTCACATGCAACATGGGAAAGCCTCCCCCTAAGGTGAGGGGGGTAACATCATAATGCAGGTACAGGTTAGGTCACACGCAACATGGGAAAGCATGGGCCTAAGGGGAGGGGTCTACATCAGAATGCAGTTACTGGTTAGGTCACATGCAACATGGGAAAGCCTCGCCCTAAGGTTAGGGGGGTACATCAGAATGCAGGTACAGGTTAGACCACATGCAACATGGGAAAGCCTCGCCCTAAGGTGAGGGGGGTAACATCATAATGCAGGTACAGGTTAGGTCACACGCAACATGGGAAAGCATGGGTCTAAGGGGAGGGGTCTACATCAGAATGCAGTTACTGGTTAGGTCACATGCAACATGGGAAAGCCTCGCCCTAAGGTTAGGGGGGTACATCAGAATGCAGGTACAGGTTAGGTCACACGCAACATGGGAAAGCCTTGCCCTAAGGTGAGCATCACAAATGCTTGTATAATGTAGGTCATTGGCACAATTTGACTGCTTCACCCTATGTTATGGGGGGCTACACAACAAAGGAAGAACAATAGATGGAAAACAGGGACAATTATGGTAAATGAAACAGGTAGGCAGTGTGACGCCTGACAGAGAATAAAGAGTGGGTGACCATCTAGGGAAAGCCTCACCACGTGCTTCGGCGGCTACATCAAGTACCACCGTCTGGATACAAAATGTAAAAGACAGCACAGGCTGCAAAAGAAGGTCAGTGGATGCAGGAGATGAATGCAGAACACCAGAAGATTTCACAGTCACTCAGTGGTTGTAGGCAGGTAAAATGCAACACAGCGAAGGCTGCGGAAAGTCAGGCCAGCTGACGCAGGCAGGTAACAGGCCATACATAGCTCAGGCTGCGACATAGCAACCTGGAGGTTACAGCAGAAAAAAGGCAGGTGCAGAAGGACGGTAGAAAGCATGGGCGTAGGAAACGGGGGGGAAACAAATGCCCTCCCCACAATTTTAAGCAGGGGGGATATAATGCCATATGCCCCCCACAATCTGAAGCAGCAGGGTCAGCCAGCGTTATCTAAAATCAGGGTTGTACAGCCTGTACTCACTCACTGGTCTGTATTATGAGCAAGCGGCATGATCCAGGCCAGCACCTGGGTGATTTGCTCATCACACTGACTTCCACTTCCAGTCTGTGGCTGGTGCTATCTGCAGCCTGCCTGCCAGACTATTGATATTCTTTTCTGCCCGGGCTCGGCTTGCGCATTTGCGGGGCATCGCCCGAGGAAGTAACCGCACAGAGACGTTTTTATGGATGAGCATACTGGACTATTGTGACACTCTATTCCTCGGATCCACTAACCACATTCTGAACAGACTACAAATTCTACAGAATAACGCACTCAGATGTGCTCTGAATCTCCCACGCAAAGCCCACATTTCCACAGCGAGAAAAGAAGCCCATTGGCTACCAATCCACGAGAGAAATAAACTCTGAGCACTGGTTATCACACATAAATGCCTCTACCTGACAGCTCCACAATCCTTTACTGATAAATTCACAAGACAGAACTCCACCAGACCTACCAGATCCCCATATCTCCACCAACTCATCATCCCAATGTTTCAACTTGAAAACAACATGCGGAACTAGCTTCCCGGTACTTGCAGCCAAAACCTGGAATGCTCTCCCTATGACAATCAGGGCTGAGACCTCGTTCTGGTCATTCCGAGCCAAAGTAAAAGAACTCTTTGCTAATCAACAATAGACAGCCAACTGCACTTAGCTAAATCATGTGCCCGAGCTCCTTTACACTGCTGCCTTTAGGTCTCTGCCACATGTCTCTGTGTAAATCCTGTATAAATCTTTGTTGTCGCATTGTATCTCTCACCTTTCATGTGTACGGCAATAGACCACTGTGTACCCAGGTCTCGCATATGCCAGGCTGTACTGTCTCACACTATAACCATGACTGCATGTGCAACTATCTGTAACTTTGCTGCTCCTAAATGATTGCGGCCAGTTACCCAAGGGTTCAGCCGCGCACTACAACATAAAATAAAGTAAACACACTACACACAACACAGGGACTTTCTTAACATGATGTTTTGTACTGTTATATAAGATATCAATACCTAAAGTATATCATAACTTTGAATAAAGGAATTAATTTGAAAGTCTTTCTTTGTACGACTGTGCCACCAGCACTTTTCAGCATAGAAACATAAAATGTCTTGTTTTTTTCAGGTGTGAACTACTGGATTACACCTACTGCACACCTGGTTCATCCGATAATCTTTTTTGCGCTTTGGTTTCTTGCCAACCTATTCAACATGTGATTGGTTGGAGAGGAGGCCTGTGCTTCATATTACATTGTTTTATTAATATAATAGTAATTATTTATTTATTTGCATTTTTAAAGCGCTCATACATCCTGGGGGTATCGAGGCGCTTTTACAGGAATATGTTGCGTATTTATAACGTGCTTAATACCCAGAAGCTCCAAAGCGCAGACCCGGGGATCGGACCTGTGTTGTTTCGTGTCGTCTTGCTTCCAAGGTGAGCACGTTGCCGCTGAGCCATCCTCACGGGAGAGTGGAGCTAGATGCGAGACGCAATGGAGCAATTTACAGAGGTATACAACAGACCACATATACAGAGGGGGTAGGATTTAAAGTGGGTTACAGCTATAGAAGGGGGTGGCGAGGAGAGGGGCGGACGTCATCTAGCGAGTCAGGTGGCTCGAGGGCAACGTGATGGCTTACAATTATTTACATTTGCAAGGAGGAGAGACTCGTTGAAGAGGTCCCTGCCCTCCCCCCCCAGATTGTGTGTGTCTCCTACGCCACTGACTGCCACACATGTCGGCACCCGTCTGCATTCTGTCCACCTCACCCTGAGGCAACTCTGCCCACAGTTAGTGCCTCAGCTGTCACGGCACCTAGCGCCTACACACCACCTCCCCACGTCCACACCCGATCTCTCCTGTGTCCTGTGAGATGCAATGTGTATGGTCATTATTCAATGGTGCCCCCAGAGCCTGCCAGAGCGGCGCGGGGGGGGGCACAGAATTCATCAACACACCGAGTAAAGAAAAGGGCCATTTTAGTTTAGAAAGATGCCCTGTTCAGGAGACACCCCTAAATAGAGCACATGGAAGTTAACCTGCTAACTACCAAAAAAGAAGAATTATTTACATTCTTAAAGAAAACCTTTGGTTTTGTGAAACCTCTCCAAACTCTGTGTCTATGGCATGTCAGATTAATCATGTATTGATCTTTACACACTGTACTAGGGAGGAGTTCCTTCTGCATGCAACAATGTACACACCCTATGAAAATACACACACCACCAAAGTCACGGGGTTCCTCCGGGATAGTGTCAGAATATAACACTTCAACTTCCGCTCTCTCTGTATTTCTGCAAATGAGTCTTTGCTTTAGAAGAGCAAGGTCTCAGAATCTAGATAAGGGCTTGATATGGAGTAGCTCGACCCGGAAGTAACCCACTTTCAATGGAGTCCATGTCCAGCAGACAGGAAGTACTCCCACTAACCGTGTCCAGTATCTGCTCCCTTTTAGAAGGCATGACGTCTGTGCATTGCTCTCTTCAGAGCTGCAGCCACCTCCTTGTTCCGCAGGCTGTACAGAAGGGGGTTCAGCATAGGGGTCACCATGCAGAAGAGCACAGAGGCCAGAGTATCGATATGCACGGAGTACCCGTATGCGGGCCGGTTATAGTTGAAGTTCACAGTTCCGTAGTACAGAAGGACTACTGTCAGGTGGGAGCCGCAGGTGGAGAAGCTCTTCCACCTCCCCTCCACGGAGCGGATCTTCATGATGGAAGAGATGATCTTGATGTAGGAGATGAGGATGAAGACGAATGGGCTTATGCCTACAAACACCGTCACGACGTGCAGCACGGTGTTATTCATGGAGGTGTCCACACATGCAATCCTCAGGAGCTGAGGCACGTCGCAGAAGAAATGCTGAATGATGTTGGACCCACAGAAGGACAGCAAGCAGGTCAGGACTGTGTGAAGCACCGAGTTGAGAATGCCGATCACCCACGGACACGCCGCCAGTTGGACGCATGCATTTCTACTCATGATGATGGGGTAACGTAATGGAATGCAGATAGCGACATACCGGTCATAGGACATCACAGCCAAAAGAATGCACTCAGCACCAGTGCATGAGATCAGGAAGAAGAGCTGGGCCATGCAGCCTTGGAAGGAAATCCCCTTCTGGTCCATGATCAGGTTGTGCAGAAGTTGCGGGATGGTGGCGGTAGAGTAACAGATATCGAGAAGGGAGAGGTTACTGAGGAAGAAGTACATGGGTGTGTGAAGGTTAGCATTCCTCCAGATGAGTACGCATATCAGAATATTCCCAATCAAGGTAATCAGATAAATAAGTAGGAAGCCCAGAAAGACGAGAGCCTGGTACCTGGAGAGATGGGAGAAGCCCATGAAGAGGAAAACGCTGACAGATGTGTCGTTGGCCATGGATCCCGCCGACAACTGAAAGAGAGAATGACAGGATCTGAGAAGGTGATCATGTCAGCACTGTGAATGCCCAGCTCTAATCTTGCTGGGCTTGCAGAAAACCTGAAGGTAATGGAGGAGACCTGAGCATTTAGCCACAGATTGTAAACTTTGCCATCTTTTCAACATTCATCTAGAATCTTAGTGTAATGGAGGAGACCTGAGCATTTAGGCACAGATTCTAAACACTGCCAGCTTTTCAACATTCATCTAGAATCTAAGTTTATTGGAGGAGACCTGAAAATGTATGCACAGATTCTAAACATTGATAAACATTGCCAGCTTTTCAACATTCATCTAGAATTTTAGTGCAATGGAGGAGACCTGAGCATTTAGGCACAGATTCTAAACATTGCCAGCCTTTCAACATTCATCTAGAATCTAAGTGTAATGGAGGAGACCTGAGCATTTAGGCACAGATTCTAAACAGTGCCAGCCTTTCAACCTTCATCTAGAATCTTAGTGTAACGGAGGAGACCTGAGCATTTAGGCACTGATTCTAAACATTTCCAGCCTTTCAACATTCATCTAGAATCTAAGTGTAATAGAGGAGACCTGAGCATTTAGGCACTGATTCTAAACATTGCCAGCCTTTCAACATTCATCTAGAATCTAAGTGTAATGGAGGAGACCTGAGCATGTAGGCAAACATTTTAAACATTGCCAGCCTTTCAACATTCATCAAGAATCTTAGTGTAATGGAGGAGACCTGAGCATTTAGGAACAGATTCTAAACATTGCCAGCCTTCCAACATTCATCTAGAATCTAAGTGTAATGGAGTAGACCTGAGCATTTAGGCACAGATTCTAAACAGCGCCAGCCTTTCAACATTCATCTAGAATCTTAGTGTAATGGAGGAGATCTGAGCATTTAGGAACAGATTCTAAACATTGCCAGCCTTCCAACATTCATCTAGAATCTAAGTGTAATGGAGTAGACCTGAGCATTTAGGCACAGATTCTAAACAGTGCCAGCCTTTCAACCTTCATTTAGAATCTTAGTATAATGGAGGAGACCTGAGCATTTAGGCACTGATTCTAAACATTGCCAGCCTTTCAACATTCATCTAGAATCTAAGTGTAATGGAGGAGACCTGAGCATTTAGGCACAGATTCTAAACGTTGCCACCTTTTCAACCTTCATCTAGAATCTAAGTGTAATGGAGGAGACCTGAGCATTTAGGCACAGATTCTAAACATTGCTAAACATTGCCAGCTTTTCAACATTCATCTCGAATCATAGTGTAATGAAGGAGACCTGAGCATTTAGGCACAGATTCTAAACACTGCCAGCTTTTCAACATTCATCTACAATCTAAGTTTATTGGAGGAGACCTGAACATTTATGCACAGATTCTAAACATTGATAAACATTGCCAGCTTTTCAACACTCATCTAGAATTCTAGTGTAATGGAGGAGACCTGAGCATTTAAGCACAGGTTCTAAACATTGCCAGCCTTTCAACCTTCATCTAGGATCTTAGTGTAATGGAGAAGACCTGAGCATTTAGGCAAACATTCTAAACATTGCCACCCTTTCAACATTCATCTAGAATCTAGGTTTAATGGAGGAGACCTGAGCATTTAGGCACAGATTCTATACAGTGCCAGACTTTAAACCTTCATCTAGAATCTTGGTATAATGGAGGACACCTGAGCATTTAGGCACAGATTCTAAACATTGCCAGCCTTTCAACATTCATCTAGAATCTTAGTGTAATGGAGGAGACCTGAGCATTTAGGCACAGATTCTAAACATTGTCAGCCTTTCAACCTTCATCTAGAATCTTAGTGTAATGGAGGAGACCTGAGCATTTAGGCACAGATTCTAAACATTGCCAGCCTTTCAACATTCATCTAGAATCTAAGTGTAATGGAGGAGACCTGAGCATTTAGGCACAGATTCTAAACATTGCCAGCCTTTCAACATACATCTAGAATCTTAGTGTAATGGAGGAGACCTGAGCATTTAGGCACAGATTCTAAACATTAGCAGCCTTTCAACATCCATCTAGCATTCTTATTGTAATGGAGGAGACCTGAGCATTTAGGCACAGATTCTACACATTGCCAGCCTTTCAACATTCATCTAGCAATCTTATTGTAATGGAGGAGACCTGAGCATTTAGGCACAGATTCTAAACATTGCCAGCCTTTCAAGATTCATCTAGAATTGTATTGTAATGGAGGAGAGGTGAGCATTTAGGCACAGATTCTAAACATTGCCAGCCTTTCAACATTCATCTAGAATCTAAGTGTAATGGAGTAGACCTAAGCATTTAGGCACAGATTCTAAACAGTGCCAGCCTTTCATCCTTCATCTAGAATCTTAGTATAATGGAGGAGACCTGAGCATTTAGGCACAGATTCTAAACATTATCAGCCTTTCAACATTCATCTAGAATCGTATTGTAATGGAGGAGAGGTGAGCATTTAGGCACAGATTCTAAACGTTGCCTGCCTTTCAACATTAATCTAGAATCTTAGTGTAATGGAGGAGACCTGAGCATTTAGGCACAGATTCTAAACATTGGCAGCCTTTCAAAATTCATCTAGAATCTTAGTGTAATGGAGATGACCTGAGCATTTAGGCACAGATTCAAAATATTGCCAGCCTTTCAACATTCATCTAGAATCTTAGTGTAATGGAGGAGACCTGAGCATTTAGGCACAGATTCTTAACATTATCAGCCTTTCAACATTCATCTAGAATCGTATTGTAATGGAGGAGACCTGAGCATTTAGGCACAGATTCTAAACATTGCCAGCCTTTCAACATTCATCTAGAATATAAGTGTAATGGAGGAGACCTGAGCATTTACGCACAGATTCTAAACATTGCCAGCCTTTCAACATTCATCTAGAATCTTAGTGTAATGGAGGAGATCTGAGCATTTGGACACAGATTCTAAACATTGCCAGCCTTTCAACATTCATCTAGAATTGTATTGTAATGGAGGAGACCTGAGCATTTAGGCACAGAGTCTAAACATTGCAAGCCTTTCAACATGCATCTAGAATTGTATTGTAATGGAGGAGATGTGAGCATTTAGGCACAGATTCTAAACATTGCCAGCCTTTCTACATTCATCTAGATTCTTAGTGTAATGGAGAAGACCTGAGCATTTAGTCACAGATTCTAACCATTGCCAGCCTTTCAACATTCATCTAGAATCTAAGTGTAATGGAGGAGACCTGAGCATTTAGGCACAGATTCTAAACATTGCCAGCCTTTCAATATTCATCTAGAATTGTATTGTAATGGAGAAGACCTGAGCATTTAGGCACAGATTCTAAACATTGCCAGCCTTTCAACATTCATCTAGAATTGTATTGTAATGGATGAGAGGTGAGCATTTAGGCACAGATTCTAAACATTGCCAGCCTTTCAACATTCATCTAGAATCTAAGTGTAATGGAGTAGACCTGAGCATTTAGGCACAGATTCTAAACAGTGCCAACCTTTCAGCCTTCATCTAGAATCTTAGTATAATGGAAGAGACCTGAGCATTTAGGCACATATTCTAAACATTGCCAGCCTTTCAACATTCATCTAGAATCTTAGTGTAATGGAGGAGACCTGAGCATTTAGGCACAGATTCTAATCATTGTCAGCCTTTCAACCTTCATCTAGAATCTTAGTGTAATGGAGAAGACCTGAGCATTTAGGCACAGATTCTAAACATTGCCAGCCTTTCAACATTCATCTAGAATCTTAGTGTAATGGAGGAGACTTGAGCATTTAGGCACAGATTCTAAACATTATCAGCCTTTCAACATTCATCTAGAATCGTATTGTAATGGAGGAGACCTGAACATTTAGGCACAGATTCTAAACATTGCCAGCCTTTCAACATTCATCTAGAATATAAGTGTAATGGAGGAGACCTGAGCATTTAGGCACAGATTCTAAACATTGCCAGCCTTTCAACATTCATCTAGAATCTTAGTGTAATGGAGGAGACCTGAGCATTTGGACACAGATTCTAAACATTGCCAGCCTTTCAACATTCATCTAGAGTTGTATTGTAATGGAGGAGACCTGAGCATTTAGGCACAGATTCTAAACATTGCCAGCCTTTCAACATGCATCTAGAATTGTATTGTAAGGGAGGAGACATGAGCATTTAGGCACAGATAGATTCTAAACATTGCCAGCCTTTCTACATTCATCTAGAATCTAAGTGTAATGGAGAAGACCTGAGCATTTAGTCACAGATTCTAAACATTGCCAGCCTTTAAACATTCATCTAGAATCTAAGTGTAATGGAGGAGACCTGAGCATTTAGGCACAGATTCTAAACATTGCCAGCCTTTCAACATTCATCTAGAATTGTATTGTAATGGAGGAGATCTGAGCATTTAGGCACAGATTCTAAGCACTGCCAGCTTTTCAACATTCATCTAGAATCTAGGTTTATTGGAGGAGACCTGAACATGTATGCACAGATTCTAAACATTGATAAACATTGCCAGCTTTTCAACATTCATCTAGAATTCTAGTGTAATGGAGGAGACCTGAGCATTTAGGCACAGGTTCTAAGCATTGCCAGCCTTTCTACCTTCATCTAGGATCTAAGTGTAATGGAGAAGACCTGAGCATTTAGGCAAACATTCTAAACATTGCCAGCCTTTCAACATTCATCTAGAATCTAGGTTTAATGGAGGAGACCTGAGCATTTAGGCACAGATTCTAAACATTGCCAGCTTTTCAACATTCATCTCGAATCATAGTGTAATGGAGGAGACGTGAGCATTTAGGCACAGATTCTAAACATTGCCAGCCTTTCAACATTCATCTAGAATCTAAGTGTAATAGAGGAGACCTGAGCATTTAGGCACGGATTCTAAACACTGTAAGCCTTTCAACATTCATCTAGAATCTTAGTGTAATGGAGGAGACCTGAGCATTTGGACACAGATTCTAAACATTGCCAGCCTTTCAACATTCATCTAGAATTGTATTGTAATGGAGGAGACCTGAGCATTTAGGCACAGATTCTAAACATTGCCAGCCTTTCAACATGCATCTAGAATTGTATTGTAATGGAGGAGACGTGAGCATTTAGGCACAGATTCTAAACATTGCCAGCCTTTCTACATTCATCTAGAATCTTAGTGTAATGGAGAAGACCTGAGCATTTAGGCACAGATTCTAAACATTGCCAGCCTTTCAACATTCATCTAGAATCTAAGTGTAATGGAGGAGACCTGAGCATTTAGGCACAGATTATAAACATTGCCAGCCTTTCAACATTCATATAGAATTGTATTGTAATGGAGGAGACCTGAGCATTTAGGCACAGATTCAAAACATTGCCAGCTTTTCAACATTCATCTAGAATTCTAGTGTAATGGAGGAGACCTGAGCATTTAGGCACAGGTTCTAAACATTGCCAGCCTTTCAACCTTCATCTAGGATCTTAGTGTAATGGAGAAGACCTGAGCATTTAGGCAAACATTCTAAACATTGCCAGCCTTTCAACATTAACCTAGAATCTAAGTGTAATGGAGGAGACCTGAGCATTTAGGCACAGATTCTAAACATTGCCAGCCTTTCAACCTTCATCTAGAATCTTAGTGTAATGGAGGAGACCTGAGCATTTAGGCACAGATTCTAAACATTGCCAGCCTTTCAACCTTCATCTAGAATCTTAGTGTAATGGAGAAGTCCTGAGCATTTAGGCACAGATTCTAAACATTGCCAGCCTTTCAACAGCCATCTAGAATCTTATTATAATGGAGGAGACCTGAGCATTTAGGCACAGATTCTAAACATTAGCAGCCTTTCAACATTCATCTAGATTCGTATTGTAATGGAGGAGACCTGAGCATTTAGGCACAGATTCTAAACATTGCCAGCCTTTCAACATGCATCTAGAATCTTAGTGTAATGGAGGAGAACTGAGAATGTAGGCACAGATTCTAAACATTGCCAGCCTTTCAACATTCATCTGGAATCTTAGTGTAATGGAGGAGATCTGAGCATTTAGGCACAGATTCTAAACATTGCCAGCCTTTCAACAGCCATCTAGAATCTTATTATAATGGAGGAGACCTGAGCATTTAGGCACAGATTCTAAACATTAGCAGCCTTTCAACATTCATCTAGATTCGTATTGTAATGGAGGAGACCTGAGCATTTAGGCACAGATTCTAAACATTGCCAGCCTTTCAACATGCATCTAGAATCTTAGTGTAATGGAGGAGAACTGAGAATTTAGGCACAGATTCTAAACATTGCCAACCTTTCAACATTCATCTAGAATTGTATTATAATGGAGGATACCTGAGCATTTAGGCACAGATTCTAAACATTAGCAGCCTTTCAACATTCATCTAGAATCTTAGTGTAATGGAGGAGATCTGAGCATTACATTGGGTAATACCAACTATTAGAAACTCTTAAATGTGAAGAGAGCACTGTGATTGGACAATCTATGGGTGCTTCTAATGGGGAGAGCGCGCGCAGGTCTCAGTGCTCCACATTCTGGTGTTCCGGCCACCCCTGCATCCCACCCTTTCCTCTTCCTCGGTGGTGTCATGGTCCTATGCTGGAGGCCTGTCCTCAGCTTGTCACAGATCCCTACCCGCAAATGTTGCCCATCTTATCTCATCACTGCCCCACCTCCTGCCAGCAATGCCGGCCTTGTCCTTGGCATGCACCTTCTCGCAGCCCCCCACACCCCACAACATAAGTAGCGGCGAGATGCCACTGCATAAGCAAGGTACCCTGGAGGATATGAAGGATGGGTACGCCTCTCAGGATGGGCTGCACAGGGTGGCAATGACCGCTGAGTCCTGAGTCATTCCCACCCAGGGGTCAGGCTACAAGGCTTCCTTAATGCATTGAAGAGTTGGCAGTGCCATTCCAGAGAGTGCAGTGGCAGAGGGCTATAAAGGCTGGTATGGGGCATGTTAGGGAGAATTCTCACTTATGGCTAATTTCCCTTACCTATAGAGTCCCCCAGCAGCTTTGCTGGATTTGAAGGGTTCATTTCTTTTACCTGCTAGAAGTGAGACTCTTTTTCCCACTCTTAGGCAGCTTTGCTATGTGTGTTCTAGGCTATTTTTGTGTTTAATGCCTATGGGATCCTTTCTCTCACCCATAGGAACCATCTTTATGCACTTGTGTTACACAGCACCCTCCGTGCCGTGACACAGGGGTGTCGTAGCGACCCCCAAACATAGACTCCATTCCCTGGGATTGACTACTGTCTCCCAGGGCATGTAAAGTCCCCATTGACTTTACTAGTCAATCTCTATGAACGAACCCAGTACACCCCATCTTAATATGGAAGTACCGGAAGGGGTTAATGGTTTTTCCCCTATGTTCGTTTTCGAGAGGGTACCTTAAAGTCCCCCTCTACAAAGTTTCTGGCTGGTGGCAGTGCTTACTACCTTTTATATTCGACCGTGAATATTTCTCTATGGGATTTTCCCATTGTTCGAGGCTAATACTTTTACTGACAGCCTCTATCATACCGCCGGTTTATTTTATTATTAACTTTACTCCGGTAGGTTTTATTTGACAGAACTTTGATAAAACTTCTTTCTCGAGTCTTACTCTATTTTTCTAACCCAGGTCGGGGATCCTTTGTTCGCTCTTTTGGCGGGCTTCTGCACAGAAGCCCTCCTTTCGGCGCCTCTGAGTCTGTGGTGTGTCTGTTGTTTGGGAGGGGGAGTAGAATCCCTGGACAGAGTTGCCACAGCAACTCAGGTCGCACTCTAACCTGATAGGCTGGAGGGTCTCCCGCCAAGATGACCACTCCACTGTGTTAGTGACAGCTAGGCTGTATGAATGGGTCTCTTTCTGCATAAAAGCAGGGTCCTGAGGACTGGAAGAGCAAGACGTCGCCACTGGAACTACAGAACCGAAGGGGAGAGAAGCCAGAGACATCTTCAGCATCTACACCACCGGAGAAGCCCTGCCGGATCGTCTCACCAGTTTTCTTCCACACGACGAGAGGAGATCTTCAGCGAAAGAGCCTCCTTCCCTTGAGCTGGTGGGGTCAAACAGTTCACTAATCGTTTCCTCGGATCTGCCTTGGTCGAATCGACAGTACCCAGCACTTGGAGACCAGATAGCCAGGCAGCTATCGACCAGGACCGTGATTAAAAGGAGCGTACCTTTTAAACTTCGTTTGGCAGCAAGGCGGCTGGTTTCATCCCTGGGTAGTGCAGCGACTTGAACCTTCCTCCACGATGAGAGCCTCTCATCCTCTGTTAGACCCCTCTTGGCCCCCAAGGTGACGTGTTGGTGAAGGCTACACTGGCCACTGATGCACTAGCCGGGGCCACTCCCCACTGGAACCATGTATGCCATAGCTTCAGCAATCTGAGTCAGGCTCCCACCTTGCATAGGGTCGTGAAGCTGGAAACGAATGCCAACTGAATCCCCGAGACGTGTCTGCTCAGTGGCGCAATGACTCTTGGGTAGATTCGGGGTGTTCTCCCCTCCTCTGCCCCAATGCTGGGCCATGCCTGCCCTAGAGAGCTGTGGCAGGACACAGCAGGACACAGACACTGCACGGCGCCGAGCTGCACAGGTAACACAGGTCCAGCCACTTCTAATGTAACACGTTTCATATTCGGCACCTGCATTCGTATGGAAATGTTTTTAGGGACATGAAAAGGTGATGGGGCTAGTAGTTGCGTGTCAGAGGGTGGGGGGGGTGATTGGAAGGGTTAAAGGGGACAGGCGACTGCAGTCTCACAGCAGGTCCTGCGTGTGTTGTTTCAGACGTGAAGGAGAGAGTAAACTGCTCGTAACATTGCAGCTGCAACTGGATGGTCTCCTCAGAATGTGCTCTGAGGGGCTAGACCTAGCACCCGCTCCCCCCGCCCCCCAGCCGCCACACTCTCTGCTGATTGGTTGGCTACAGTGTTTCCCTGTTGTGAAGGCCCGCGGGAGCCCTGATGGAGCTCTGATGAGGTCACGCCTTTCCCAATATCCACCTGGTAGCGTTTACACGTCTCTATTTTCGGGGGGGAGGGTGCATTTTCCGTGCTGCTGCGGTGAGGTGCAGGCATGCGGCTGGTGCATGGCGGCTCACTGCAGCGCCTCCTGTTCTGGGACATTACAATTGGTCACATTCACAAAGGCATGTCACAGCCCCCCACCCTCAGCCGCCCCCGCCTGCAGGATCCCCCACACCCCCCCAGCCCTCAGCAGACTAGTGTGAGGTGGATCCGAGCACAGGGTGGGCGCGCAGGCAATGGTCTCCCAGGCCTTCAGGCATATCTAAGGGCAAGGCCCTTGGAGGGCACAGGCTGGGCGCGCGGGCATGCGTCTCCCAGGCCTTGAGGCATATCTAAGGGCAAGGCCCTTGGAGGGCACAGGGTGGGCGCGCGGGCATGCGTCTCCCAGGCCTTGAGGCATATCTAAGGGCAAGGCCCTTGGAGGGCACAGGGTGGGCGCGCGGGCATGCGTCTCCTAGGCCTTCAGGCATATCTAAGGGCAAGGCCCTTGGAAGGCACAGGGTGGGCGCGCGGGCATGCGTCTCCCAGGCCTTCAGGCATATCTAAGGGCAAGGCCCTTGGAGGGCGTGCGGGCAAGGCCCTTGGAAGGCACAGGGTGGGCGCGCGGGCATGCGTCTCCCAGGCCTTCAGGCATATCTAAGGGCAAGGCCCTTGGAAGGCACAGGGTGGGCGCGCGGGCATGCGTCTCCCAGGCCTTCAGGCATATCTAAGGGCAAGGCCCTTGGAGGGCACAGAGTGGGCGCGCGGGCATGCGTCTCCCAGGCCTTCAGGCATATCTAAGGGCAAGGCCCTTGGAGGGCACAGGGTGGGCGCGCGGGCATGCGTCTCCCAGGCCTTGAGGCATATCTAAGGGCAAGGCCCTTGGAGGGCACAGGGTGGGCGCGCGGGCATGCGTCTCCCAGGCCTTGAGGCATATCTAAGGGCAAGGCCCTTGGAGGGCACAGGGTGGGCGCGCGGGCATGCGTCTCCCAGGCCTTGAGGCATATCTAAGGGCAAGGCCCTTGGAGGGCACAGGCTGGGCGCGCGGGCATGCGTCTCCCAGGCCTTGAGGCATATCTAAGGGCAAGGCCCTTGGAGGGCACAGGCTGGGCGCGCGGGCATGCGTCTGCCAGGCCTTGAGGTATATCTAAGGGCAAGGCCCTTGGAGGGCACAGGCTGGGCGCGCGGGCATGCGTCTCCCAGGCCTTGAGGCATATCTAAGGGCAAGGCCCTTGGAGGGCACAGGGTGGGCGCGCGGGCATGCGTCTCCCAGGCCTTGAGGCATATCTAAGGGCAAGGCCCTTGGAAGGCACAGGGTGGGCGCGCGGGCATGCGTCTCCCAGGCCTTCAGGCATATCTAAGGGCAAGGCCCTTGGAAGGCACAGGGTGGGCGCGCGGGCATGCGTTTCCCAGGCCTTCAGGCATATTTAAGGGCAAGACCCAGGGAAGGCACAGGGTGGGCACGCGGGCATGCGTCTCCCAGGCCTTGAGGCATATCTAAGGGCAAGACCCTTGAAGGGCGCGCGGGCAAGGCCCTTGGAAGGCACAGGGTGGGCGCGCGGGCATGCGTCTCCCAGGCCTTCAAGCATATCTAAGGGCAAAGCCCTTGGAAGGCACAGGGTGGGCGCGCAGGCATGCGTCTCCCAGGCCTTGAGGCATATCTAAGGGCAAGGCCCTTGGAAGGCACAGGGTGGGCGCGCGGGCATGCGTCTCCCAGGCCTTCAGGCATATCTAAGGGCAAGGCCCTTGGAAGGCACAGGGTGGGCGCGCGGGCATGCGTCTCCCAGGCCTTCAGGCATATCTAAGGGCAAAGCCCTTGGAAGGCACAGGGTGGGCGCGCGGGCATGCGTCTCCCAGGCCTTGAGGCATATCTAAGGGCAAGGCCCTTGGAAGGCACAGGGTGGGCACGCGGGCATGTGTCTCCCAGGCCTTCAGGCATATCTAAGGGCAAGGCCCTTGGAAGGCACAGGGTGGGCGCGCGGGCATGCGTCTCCCAGGCCTTCAGGCAGGTGGAAGGGCAAGGCCCTTGGAAGGCACAGGGTGGGCGCGCGGGCATGCGTCTCCCAGGCCTTGAGGCATATCTAAGGGCAAGGCCCTTGGAGGGCGCGCGGGCAAGGCCCTTGGAAGGCACAGGGTGGGCGTGCGGGCATGCGTCTCCCAGGCCTTGAGGCATATCTAAGGGCAAGGCCCTTGGAAGGCACAGGGTGGGCGCGCGGGCATGCGTCTCCCAGGCCTTCAGGCATATCTAAGGGCAAGGCCCTTGGAAGGCACAGGGTGGGCGCGCGGGCATGCGTCTCCCAGGCCTTCAGGCATATATAAGGGCAAGGCCCTTGGAAGGCACAGGGTGGGCGCGCGCATGCCTCTCCCAGGCCTTGAGGCATATCTAAGGGCAAGGCCCTTGGAAGGCACAGGGTGGGCGCGCGCATTCCTCTCCCAGGCCTTCAGGCAGGTGGAAGGGCAAGGCCCTTGGAAGGCACAGGGTGGGCGCGCGGGCATGCGTCTCCCAGGCCTTCAGGCATATCTAAGGGCAAGGCCCTTGGAAGGCACAGGGTGGGCGCGCGGGCATGCGTCTCCCAGGCCTTCAGGCATATCTAAGGGCAAGGCCCTTGGAAGGCACAGGGTGGGCGCGCAGGCATGCGTCTCCCAGGCCTTCAGGCATATCTAAGGGCAAGGCCCTTGGAGGGCCCGCGGGCAAGGCCCTTGGAAGGCACAGGGAGGGCGCGCGGGCATGCCTCTCCCAGGCCTTCAGGCATATCTAAGGGCAAGGCCCTTGGAAGGCACAGGGTGGGCGCGCGGGCATGCGTCTCCCAGGCCTTCAGGCATATCTAAGGGCAAGGCCCTTGGAAGGCACAGGGTGGGTGCGCGGGCATGCGTCTCCCAGGCCTTGAGGCATATCTAAGGGCAAGGCCCTTGGAAGGCACAGGGTGGGCGCGCGGGCATGCGTCTCTCAGGCCTTGAGGCATATCTAAGGGCAAGGCCCTTGGAAGGCACAGGGTGGGCGCGCGGGCATGCGTCTCCCAGGCCTTCAGGCATATCTAAGGGCAAGGCCCTTGGAAGGCACAGGGTGGGCGCGCGGGCATGCGTCTCCCAGGCCTTGAGGCATATCTAAGGGCAAGGCCCTTGGAAGGCACAGGGTGGGCGCGTGGGCATGCGTCTCCCAGGCCTTCAGGCAGGTGGAAGGGCAAGGCCCTTAGAAGGCACAGGGTGGGCGCGCGGGCATGCGTCTCCCAGGCCTTCAGGCATATCTAAGGGCAAGGCTCTTGGAGGGCGCGCGGGCAAGGCCCTTGGAAGGCACAGAGTGGGCGCGCGGGCATGCGTCTCCCAGGCCTTGAGGCATATCTAAGGGCAAGGCCCTTGGAGGGCGCGCGGGCAAGGCCCTTGGAAGGCACAGGGTGGGCGCGCGGGCATGCGTCTCCCAGGCCTTGAGGCATATCTAAGGGCAAGGCCCTTGGAAGGCACAGGGTGGGCGCGCGGGCATGCGTCTCCCAGGCCTTGAGGCATATCTAAGGGCAAGGCCCTTGGAGGGCACAGGGTGGGCGCGCGGGCATGCGTCTCCCAGGCCTTCAGGCATATCTAAGGGCAAGGCCCTTGGAGGGCGCGCGGGCAAGGCCCTTGGAAGGCACAGGGAGGGCGCGCGGGCATGCCTCTCCCAGGCCTTCAGGCATATCTAAGGGCAAGGCCCTTGGAAGGCACAGGTTGGGTGCACGGGCATGCGTCTCCCAGGCCTTCAGGCATATCTAAGGGCAAGGCCCTTGGAAGGCACAGGGTGGGCGCGCGGGCATGCGTCTCCCAGGCCTTGAGGCATATCTAAGGGCAAGGCCCTTGGAAGGCACAGGGTGGGCGCGCGGGCATGCGTCTCCCAGGCCTTAAGGCATATCTAAGGGCAAGGCCCTTGGAGGGCGCACGGGCAAGGCCCTTGGAAGGCACAGGGTGGGCGCGCGGGCATGCATCTCCCAGGCCTTCGGGCATATCTAAGGGCAAGGCCCTTGGAAGGCACAGGGTGGGCACGCGGGCATGCGTCTCCCAGGCCTTGAGGCATATCTAAGGGCAAGGCCCTTGGAGGGCGCGCGGGCAAGGCCCTTGGAAGGCACAGGGTGGGCGCGCGGGCATGCGTCTCCCAGGCCTTCAGGCATATCTAAGGGCAAAGCCCTTGGAAGGCACAGGGTGGGCACGCGGGCATGCATCTCCCAGGCCTTGAGGCATATCTAAGGGCAAGGCCCTTGGAAGGCACAGGGTGGGCACGGGGGCATGCGTCTCCCAGGCCTTCAGGCATATCTAAGGGCAAGGCCCTTGGAAGGCACAGGGTGGGCGCGCGGGCATGCGTCTCCCAGGCCTTCAGGCAGGTGAAAGGGCAAGGCCCTTGGAAGGCACAGGGTGGGCGCGCAGGCATGCGTCTCCCAGGCCTTGAGGCATATCTAAGGGCAAGGCCCTTGGAGGGCGCGTGGGCAAGGCCCTTGGAAGGCACAGGGTGGGCGCGCAGGCATGCGTCTCCCAGGCCTTGAGGCATATCTAAGGGCAAGGCCCTTGGAAGGCACAGGGTGGGCGCGCGGGCATGCGTCTCCCAGGCCTTGAGGCATATCTAAGGGCAAGGCCCTTGGAAGGCACAGGGTGGGCGCGCGGGCATGCGTCTCCCAGGCCTTCAGGCATATCTAAGGGCAAGGCCCTTGGAAGGCACAGGGTGGGCGCGCGGGCATGCGTCTCCCAGGCCTTCAGGCATATCTAAGGGCAAGGCCCTTGGAAGGCACAGGGTGGGCGCGCGGGCATGCCTCTCCCAGGCCTTCAGGCATATCTAAGGGCAAGGCCCTTGGAAGGCACAGGGTGGGCGCGCGGGCATGCGTCTCCCAGGCCTTCAGGCATATCTAAGGGCAAGGCCCTTGGAAGGCACAGGGTGGGCGCGCGGGCATGCGTCTCCCAGGCCTTCAGGCATATCTAAGGGCAAGGCCCTTGGAAGGCACAGGGTGGGCGCGCAGGCATGCGTCTCCCAGGCCTTCAGGCATATCTAAGGGCAAGGCCCTTGGAGGGCGCGCGGGCAAGGCCCTTGGAAGGCACAGGGAGGGCGCGCGGGCATGCCTCTCCCAGGCCTTCAGGCATATCTAAGGGCAAGGCCCTTGGAAGGCACAGGGTGGGCGCGCGGGCATGCGTCTCCCACGCCTTCAGGCATATCTAAGGGCAAGGTCCTTGGAAGGCACAGGGTGGGCGCGCGGGCATGCGTCTCCCACGCCTTGAGGCATATCTAAGGGCAAGGACCTTGGAAGGCACAGGGTGGGCGCGCGGGCATGCGTCTCCCAGGCCTTGAGGCATATCTAAGGGCAAGGCCCTTGGAAGGCACAGGGTGGGCGCGCGGGCATGCGTCTCCCAGGCCTTGAGACATATCTAAGGGCAAGGCCCTTGGAAGGCACAGGGTGGGCGCGCGGGCATGCGTCTCCCAGGCCTTCAGGCAGGTGGAAGGGCAAGGCCCTTAGAAGGCACAGGGTGGGTGCGCGGGCATGCGTCTCCCAGGCCTTCAGGCATATCTAAGGGCAAGGCTCTTGGAGGGCGCGCGGGCAAGGCCTTTGGAAGGCACAGAGTGGGCGCACGGGCATGCGTCTCCCAGGCCTTGAGGCATATCTATGGGCAAGGCCCTTTGAGGGCGCGCGGGCAAGGCCCTTGGAAGGCACAGGGTGGGCGCGCGGGCATGCGTCTCCCAGGCCTTGAGGCATATCTAAGGGCAAGGCCCTTGGAGGGCACAGGCTGGGCGCGCGGGCATGCGTCTCCCAGGCCTTCAGGCATATCTAAGGGCAAGGCCCTTGGAAGGCACAGGGTGGGCGCGCGGGCATGCGTCTCCCAAGCCTTCAGGCATATCTAAGGGCAAGGCCCTTGGAAGGCACAGGGTGGGCGCGCGGGCATGTGTCTCCCAGGCCTTGAGGCATATCTAAGGGCAAGGCCCTTGGAAGGCACAGGGTGGGCGCGCGGGCATGCGTCTCCCAGGCCTTCAGGCAGGTGGAAGGGCAAGGCCCTTGGAAGGCACAGGGTGGGCGCGCGGGCATGCCTCTCCCAGGCCTTGAGGCATATCTAAGGGCAAGGCCCTTGGAAGGCACAGGGTGGGCGCGCGGGCATGCGTCTCCCAGGCCTTCAGGCATATCTAAGGGCAAGGCCCTTGGAAGGCACAGGGTGGGCGCGCGGGCATGCGTCTCCCAGGCCTTGAGGCATATCTAAGGGCAATGCCCTTGGAAGGCACAGGTTGGGCGCGCGGGCATGCGTCTCCCAGGCCTTGAGGCATATCTAAGGGCAAGGCCCTTGGAGGGCGCGTGGGTAAGGCCCTTGGAAGGCACAGGGTGGGCGCGCGGGCATGCATCTCCCAGGCCTTGAGGCATATCTAAGGGCAAGGCCCTTGGAGGGCGCGCAGGCATGCGTCTCCCAGGCCTTGAGGCATATCTAAGGGCAAGGCCCTTGGAGGGCACATGGTGGGCGTGCGGGCATGCGTCTCCCAGGCCTTGAGGCATATCTAAGGGCAAGGCCCTTGGAAGGCACAGGGTGGGCGCGCGGGCATGCGTCTCCCAGGCCTTGAGGCAGGTGGAAGGGCAAGGCCCTTGGAAGGCACAGGGTGGGCGCGCGGGCATGCGTCTCCCAGGCCTTCAGGCATATCTAAGGGCAAGGCCCTTGGAAGGCACAGGGTGGGCGCGCGGGCATGCGTCTCCCAGGCCTTCAGGCATATCTAAGGGCAAGGCCCTTGGAAGGCACAGGTTGGGCGCGCGGGCATGCGTCTCCCAGTCCTTCAGGCAGGTGGAAGGGCAAGGCCCGTGGAAGGCACAGGGTGGGCACGCGGGCATGCGTCTCCCAGGCCTTGAGGCATATCTAAGGGCAAGGCCCTTGGAAGGCACAGGGTGGGCGCACGGGCATGCATCTCCCAGGCCTTGAGGCAGGTGGAAGGCAAGGCCCTTTGAAGGCACAGGGTGGGCGCGCGGACATGCGTCTCCCAGGCTTTGAGGCATATCTAAGGGCAAGGCCCTTGGAAGGCACAGGGTGGGCGCGCGGGTATGCGTCTCCCAGGCCTTGAGGCATATCTAAGGGCAAGGCCCTTGGAGGGCACAGGGTGGGCGCGCGGGCATGCGTCTCCCAGGCCTTCAGGCATATCTAAGGGCAAGGCCCTTGGAAGGCACAGGGTGGGCGCGCGGGCATGCGTCTCCCAGGCCTTCAGGCATATCTAAGGGCAAGGCCCTTGGAAGGCACAGGGTGGGCGTGCGGGCATGCGTCTCCCAGGCCTTGAGGCATATCTAAGGGCAAGGCCCTTGGAGGGCACAGGGTGGGCGCGCGGGCATGCGTCTCTCAGGCCTTGAGGCATATCTAAGGGCAAGGCCCTTGGAGGGCACAGGGTGGGCGCGCGGGCATGCGTCTCCCAGGCCTTGAGGCATATCTAAGGGCAAGGCCCTTGGAGGGCACAGGGTGGGCGCGCGGGCATGCGTCTCCCAGGCCTTCAGGCATATCTAAGGGCAAGGCCCTTGGAAGGCACAGGGTGGGCGCGCGGGCATGCGTCTCCCAAGCCTTCAGGCATATCTAAGGGCAAGGCCCTTGGAAGGCACAGGGTGGGCGCGCGGGCATGCGTCTCCCAGGCCTTGAGGCATATCTAAGGGCAAGGCCCTTGGAAGGCACAGGGTGGGCGCGCGGGCATGCGTCTCCCAGGCCTTCAGGCAGGTGGAAGGGCAAGGCCCTTGGAAGGCACAGGGTGGGCGCGCGGGCATGCCTCTCCCAGGCCTTGAGACATATCTAAGGGCAAGGCCCTTGGAAGGCACAGGGTGGGCGCGCGGGCATGCGTCTCCCAGGCCTTCAGGCATATCTAAGGGCAAGGCCCTTGGAAGGCACAGGGTGGGCGCGCGGGCATGCGTCTCCCAGGCCTTGAGGCATATCTAAGGGCAATGCCCTTGGAAGGCACAGGGTGGGCGCGCGGGCATGCGTCTCCCAGGCCTTGAGGCATATCTAAGGGCAAGGCCCTTGGAGGGCGCGTGGGTAAGGCCCTTGGAAGGCACAGGGTGGGCGCGCGGGCATGCATCTCCCAGGCCTTGAGGCATATCTAAGGGCAAGGCCCTTGGAGGGCGCGCGGGCATGCGTCTCCCAGGCCTTGAGGCATATCTAAGGGCAAGGCCCTTGGAGGGCACATGGTGGGCGTGCGGGCATGCGTCTCCCAGGCCTTGAGGCATATCTAAGGGCAAGGCCCTTGGAAGGCACAGGGTGGGCGCGCGGGCATGCGTCTCCCAGGCCTTGAGGCAGGTGGAAGGGCAAGGCCCTTGGAAGGCACAGGGTGGGCGCGCGGGCATGCGTCTCCCAGGCCTTCAGGCATATCTAAGGGCAAGGCCCTTGGAAGGCACAGGGTGGGCGCGCGGGCATGCGTCTCCCAGGCCTTCAGGCATATCTAAGGGCAAGGCCCTTGGAAGGCACAGGGTGGGCGCGCGGGCATGCGTCTCCCAGTCCTTCAGGCAGGTGGAAGGGCAAGGCCCGTGGAAGGCACAGGGTGGGCACGCGGGCATGCGTCTCCCAGGCCTTGAGGCATATCTAAGGGCAAGGCCCTTGGAAGGCACAGGGTGGGCGCACGGGCATGCATCTCCCAGGCCTTGAGGCAGGTGGAAGGGCAAGGCCCTTGGAAGGCACAGGGTGGGCGCGCGGACATGCGTCTCCCAGGCTTTGAGGCATATCTAAGGGCAAGGCCCTTGGAAGGCACAGGGTGGGCGCGCGGGCATGCGTCTCCCAGGCCTTGAGGCATATCTAAGGGCAAGGCCCTTGGAGGGCACAGGGTGGGCGCGTGGGCATGCGTCTCCCAGGCCTTCAGGCATATCTAAGGGCAAGGCCCTTGGAAGGCACAGGGTGGGCGCGCGGGCATGCGTCTCCCAGGCCTTCAGGCATATCTAAGGGCAAGGCCCTTGGAAGGCACAGGGTGGGCGTGCGGGCATGCGTCTCCCAGGCCTTGAGGCATATCTAAGGGCAAGGCCCTTGGAGGGCACAGGGTGGGCGCGCGGGCATGCGTCTCTCAGGCCTTGAGGCATATCTAAGGGCAAGGCCCTTGGAGGGCACAGGGTGGGCGCGCGGGCATGCGTCTCCCAGGCCTTGAGGCATATCTAAGGGCAAGGCCCTTGGAGGGCACAGGGTGGGCGCGCGGGCATGCGTCTCCCGGGCCTTGCCCTTTTGGAAGGCACAGGGTGGGCGCGCGGGCATGCGTCTCCCAGGCCTTGAGGCATATCTAAGGGCAAGGCCCTTGGAGGGCGCGCGGGCAAGGCCCTTGGAAGGCACAGGGTGGGCGCGCGGGCATGCGTCTCCCAGGCCTTCAGGCATATCTAAGGGCAAGGCCCTTGGAAGGCACAGGGTGGGCGCGCGGGCATGCGTCTCCCAGGCCTTCAGGCATATCTAAGGGCAAGGCCCTTGGAAGGCACAGGGTGGGCGCGCGGGCATGCGTCTCCCAGGCCTTCAGGCAGGTGGAAGGGCAAGGCCCTTGGAAGGCACAGGGTGGGCACGCGGGCATGCGTCTCCCAGGCCTTGAGGCATATCTAAGGGCAAGGCCCTTGGAGGGCGCGCGGGCAAGGCCCTTGGAAGGCACAGGGTGGGCGCGCGGGCATGCGTCTCCCAGGCCTTGAGGCATATCTAAGGGCAAGGCCCTTGGAAGGCACAGGGTGGGCGCGCGGGCATGCGTCTCCCAGGCTTTCAGGCAGGTGGAAGGGCAAGGCCCTTGGAAGGCACAGGGTGGGCGCGCAGGCATGCGTCTCCCAGGCCTTGAGGCATATCTAAGGGCAATGCCCTTGGAAGGCACAGGGTGGGCGCGCGGGCATGCGTCTCCCAGGCCTTGAGGCAGGTGGAAGGGCAAGGCCCTTGGAAGGCACAGGGTGGGCGCGCGGGCATGTGTCTCCCAGGCCTTGAGGCATATCTAAGGGCAAGGCTCTTGGAAGGCACAGGGTGGGCGCGCGGGCATGCGTCTCCCAGGCCTTGAGGCATATCTAAGGGCAAGGCCCTTGGAGGGCACAGGGTGGGCACGCGGGCATGCGTCTCCCAGGCCTTGAGGCATATCTAAGGGCAAGACCCTTGGAAGGCACAGGGTGGGCGCGCGGGCATGCGTCTCCCAGGCCTTCAGGCATATCTAAGGGCAAGGCCCTTGGTAGGCACAGGGTGGGCGCGCGGTTATGCGTCTCCCAGGCCTTGAGGCATATCTAAGGGCAAGGCCCTTGGAAGGCACAGGGTGGGCGCGCGGGCATGCGTCTCCCAGGCCTTCAGGCAGGTGGAAGGGCAAGCACCTTGGAAGGCACAGGGTGGGCGCGCGGGCAGGCGTCTCCCAGGCCTTGAGGCATATCTAAGGGCAAGGCCCTTGGAAGGCACAGGGTGGGCGCGCGGGCATGCGTCTCCCAGGCCTTGAGGCATATCTAAGGGCAAGGCCCTTGGAGGGCACAGGGTGGGCGCGCGGGCATGCGTCTCCCAGGCCTTGAGGCATATCTAAGGGCAAGGCCCTTGGAAGGCACAGGGTGGGCGCGCGGGCATGCGTCTCCCAGACCTTCAGGCATATCTAAGGGCAAGGCCCTTGGAAGGCACAGGGTGGGCGCGCGGGCATGCGTCTCCCAGGCCTTGAGGCATATCTAAGGGCAAGGCCCTTGGAAGGCACAGGGTGGGCGTGCGGGCATGCGTCTCCCAGGCCTTCAGGCAGGTGGAAGGGCAAGGCCCTTGGAAGGCACAGGGTGGGCACGCGGGCATGCGTCTCCCAGGCCTTGAGGCATATCTAAGGGCAAGGCCCTTGGAAGGCACAGGGTGGGCGCGCGGGCATGCGTCTCCCAGGCCTTCAGGCATATCTAAGGGCAAGGCCCTTGGAAGGCACAGGGTGGGCGCGCGGGCATGCGTCTCCCAGGCCTTCAGGCTTATCTAAGGGCAAGGCCCTTGGAAGGCACAGGGTGGGCGTGCGGGCATGCGTCTCCCAGGCCTTGAGGCATATCTAAGGGCAAGGCCCTTGGAGGGCGCGCGGGCAAGGCCCTTGGAAGGCACAGGGTGGGCGCGCGGGCATGCGTCTCCCAGGCCTTCAGGCATATCTATGGGCAAAGCCCTTGGAAGGCACAGGGTGGGCACGCGGGCATGCGTCTCCTAGGCCTTGAGGCATATCTAAAGGCAAGGCCCTTGGAGGGCGCGCGGGCAAGGCCCTTGGAAGGCACAGGGTGGGCGCGCGGGCATGCGTCTCCCAGGCCTTCAGACATATCTAAGGGCAAAGCCCTTGGAAGGCACAGGGTGGGCGCGCGGGCATGCGTCTCCCAGGCCTTGAGGCATATCTAAGGGCAAGGCCCTTGGAAGGCACAGGGTGGGCGCGCGGGCATGCGTCTCCCAGGCCTTCAGGCATATCTAAGAGCAAGGCCCTTGGAAGGCACATGGTGGGCGCGCGGGCATGCGTCTCCCAGGCCTTCAGGCAGGTGGAAGGGCAAGGCCCTTGGAAGGCACAGGGTGGGCGCTCGGGCATGCGTCTCCCAGGCCTTCAGGCATATCTAAGGGCAAGGCCCTTGGAGGGCACGCGGGCAAGGCCCTTGGAAGGCACAGGGTGGGCGCGCGGGCATGCGTCTCCCAGGCCTTGAGGCATATCTAAGGGCAAGGCCCTTGGAAGGCACAGGGTGGGCGCGCGGGCATGCGTCTCCCAGGCCTTGAGGCATATCTAAGGGCAAGGCCCTTGGAGGGCACAGGGTGGGCGCGCGGGCATGCGTCTCCCAGGCCTTGAGGCATATCTAAGGGCAAGGCCCTTGGAAGGCACAGGGTGGGCGCGCGGGCATGCGTATCCCAGGCCTTGAGGCATATCTAAGGGCAAGGCCCTTGGAAGGCACAGGGTGGGCACGCGGGCATGCGTCTCCCAGGCCTTGAGGCAGGTGGAAGGGCAAGGCCCTTGGAAGGCACAGGGTGGGCGCGCGGGCATGCGTCTCCCAGGCCTTGAGGCAGGCGGAAGGGCAAGGCCCTTGGAAGGCACAGGGTGGGCGCGCGGGCATGCGTCTCCCAGGCCTTGAGGCATATCTAAGGGCAAGGCCCTTGGAAGGCACAGGGTGGGCGCGCGGGCATGCGTCTCCCAGGCCTTGAGGCATATCTAAGGGCAAGGCCCTTGGAGGGCACAGGGTGGGCGCACGGGCATGCGTCTCCCAGGCCTTGAGGCATATCTAAGGGCAAGGCCCTTGGAAGGCACAGGGTGGGCGCGCAGGCATGCGTCTCCCAGGCCTTGAGGCATATCTAAGGGCAAGGCCCTTGGAAGGCACAGGGTGGGCGCGCGGGCATGCGTCTCCCAGGCCTTCAGGCAGGTGGACGGGCAAGGCACTTGGAAGGCACAGGGTGGGCGCGCGGGCATGCGTCTCCCAGGCCTTGAGGCATATCTAAGGGCAAGGCCCTTGGAAGGTACAGGGTGGGCGCGCGGGCATGCGTCTCCCAGGCCTTCAGGCATATCTAAGGGCAAGGCCCTTGGAAGGCACAGGGTGGGCGCGCGGGCATGCGTCTCCCAGGCCTTGAGGCATATCTAAGGGCAAGGCCCTTGGAGGGCGCGCGGACAAGGCCCTTGGAAGGCACAGGGTGGGCGTGCGGGCATGCGTCTCCCAGGCCTTCAGGCATATCTAAGGGCAAGACCCTTGGAAGGCACAGGGTGGGCAAGGCCCTTGGAAGGCACAGGGTGGGCGCGCAGGCATGCGTCTCCCAGGCCTTCAGGCATATCTAAGGGCAAAGCCCTTGGAAGGCACAGGGTGGGCGCGCGGGCATGCGTCTCCCAGGCCTTGAGGCATATCTAAGGGCAAGGCCCTTGGAAGGCACAGGGTGGGCGCGCGGGCATGCGTCTCCCAGGCCTTCAGGCATATCTAAGGGCAAGGCTCTTGGAAGGCACAGGGTGGGCGCACGGGCATGCGTCTCCCAGGCCTTCAGGCAGGTGGAAGGGCAGGGCCCGTGGAAGGCACAGGGTGGGCACGCGAGCATGCGTCTCCCAGGCCTTGAGTCATATCTAAGGGCAAGGCCCTTGGAAGGCACAGGGTGGGCGCACGGGCATGCATCTCCCAGGCCTTGAGGCAGGTGGAAGGGCAAGGCCCTTGGAAGGCACAGGGTGGGCGCGCGGGCATGCGTCTCCCAGGCTTTGAGGCATATCTAAGGGCAAGGCCCTTGGAAGGCACAGGGTGGGCGCGCGGGCATGCGTCTCCGAGGCCTTGAGGCATATCTAAGGGCAAGGCCCTTGGAGGGCACAGGGTGGGCGCGCGGGCATGCGTCTCCCAGGCCTTGAGGCATATCTAAGGGCAAGGCCCTTGGAAGGCACAGGGTGGGCGCGCGGGCATGCGTCTCCCAGGCCTTCAGGCAGGTGGACGGGCAAGGCACTTGGAAGGCACAGGGTGGGCGCGCGGGCATGCGTCTCCCAGGCCTTGAGGCATATCTAAGGGCAAGGCCCTTGGAAGGTACAGGGTGGGCGCGCGGGCATGCGTCTCCCAGGCCTTCAGGCATATCTAAGGGCAAGGCCCTTGGAAGGCACAGGGTGGGCGCGCGGGCATGCGTCTCCCAGGCCTTGAGGCATATCTAAGGGCAAGGCCCTTGGAGGGCGCGCGGACAAGGCCCTTGGAAGGCACAGGGTGGGCGTGCGGGCATGCGTCTCCCAGGCCTTGAGGCATATCTAAGGGCAAGGCCCTTGGAGGGCGCGCGGGCAAGGCCCTTGGAAGGCACAGGGTGGGCGCGCAGGCATGCGTCTCCCAGGCCTTCAGGCATATCTAAGGGCAAAGCCCTTGGAAGGCACAGGGTGG
This sequence comes from Ambystoma mexicanum, assembly GCF_040938575.1. Classification (NCBI taxonomy): domain Eukaryota; kingdom Metazoa; phylum Chordata; class Amphibia; order Caudata; family Ambystomatidae; genus Ambystoma; species Ambystoma mexicanum. The sequence continues at coordinate 6,433,489 of NC_090930.1, read as the reverse complement.
GCGCGCGGGCATGCGTCTCCCAGGCCTTGAGGCATATCTAAGGGCAAGGCCCTTGGAAGGCACAGGGTGGGCGCGCGGGCATGCGTCTCCCAGGCCTTCAGGCATATCTAAGGGCAAGGCTCTTGGAAGGCACAGGGTGGGCGCACGGGCATGCGTCTCCCAGGCCTTCAGGCAGGTGGAAGGGCAGGGCCCGTGGAAGGCACAGGGTGGGCACGCGAGCATGCGTCTCCCAGGCCTTGAGTCATATCTAAGGGCAAGGCCCTTGGAAGGCACAGGGTGGGCGCACGGGCATGCATCTCCCAGGCCTTGAGGCAGGTGGAAGGGCAAGGCCCTTGGAAGGCACAGGGTGGGCGCGCGGGCATGCGTCTCCCAGGCTTTGAGGCATATCTAAGGGCAAGGCCCTTGGAAGGCACAGGGTGGGCGCGCGGGCATGCGTCTCCGAGGCCTTGAGGCATATCTAAGGGCAAGGCCCTTGGAGGGCACAGGGTGGGCGCGCGGGCATGCGTCTCCCAGGCCTTCAGGCATATCTAAGGGCAAGGCCCTTGGAAGGCACAGGGTGGGCGCGCGGGCATGCGTCTCCCAGGCCTTCAGGCATATCTAAGGGCAAGGCCCTTGGAAGGCACAGGGTGGGCGCGCGGGCATGCGTCTCCCAGGCCTTGAGGCATGTCTAAGGGCAAGGCCCTTGGAGGGCACAGGGTGGGCGCGCGGGCATGCGTCTCCCAGGCCTTGAGGCATATCTAAGGGCAAGGCCCTTGGAGGGCACAGGGTGGGCGCGCGGGCATGCGTCTCCCAGGCCTTGAGGCATATCTAAGGGCAAGGCCCTTGGAGGGCACAGGGTGGGCGCGCGGGCATGCGTCTCCCGGGCCTTGCCCTTTTGGAAGGCACAGGGTGGGCGCGCGGGCATGCGTCTCCCAGGCCTTGAGGCATATCTAAGGGCAAGGCCCTTGGAGGGCGCGCGGGCAAGGCCCTTGAAAGGCACAGGGTGGGTGCGCGGGCATGCGTCTCCCAGGCCTTCAGGCATATCTAAGGGCAAGGCCCTTGGAAGGCACCGGGTGGGCGCGCGGGCATGCGTCTCCCAGGCCTTCAGGCATATCTAAGGGCAAGGCCCTTGGAAGGCACAGGGTGGGCGCGCGGGCATGCGTCTCCCAGGCCTTGAGGCATATCTAAGGGCAAGGCCCTTGGAGGGCGCGCGGGCAAGGCCCTTGGAAGGCACAGGGTGGGCGCGCGGGCATGCGTCTCCCAGGCCTTGAGGCATATCTAAGGGCAAGGCCTTTGGAAGGCACAGGGTGGGCGCGCGGGCATGCGTCTCCCAGGCCTTCAGGCAGGTGGAAGGGCAAGGCCCTTGGAAGGCACAGGGTGGGCGCGCGGGCATGCGTCTCCCAGGCCTTGAGGCATATCTAAGGGCAATGCCCTTGGAAGGCACAGGGTGGGCGCGCGGGCATGCGTCTCCCAGGCCTTGAGGCAGGTGGAAGGGCAAGGCCCTTGGAAGGCACAGGGTGGGCGCGCGGGCATGCGTCTCCCAGGCCTTGAGGCATATCTAAGGGCAAGGCTCTTGGAAGGCACAGGGTGGGCGCGCGGGCATGCGTCTCCCAGGCCTTGAGGCATATCTAAGGGCAAGGCCCTTGGAGGGCACAGGGTGGGCGCGCGGGCATGCATCTCCCAGGCCTTGAGGCATATCTAAGGGCAAGACCCTTGGAAGGCACAGGGTGGGCGCGCGGGCATGCGTCTCCCAGGCCTTCAGGCATATCTAAGGGCAAGGCCCTTGGTAGGCACAGGGTGGGCGCGCGGGCATGCGTCTCCCAGGCCTTGAGGCATATCTAAGGGCAAGGCCCTTGGAAGGCACAGGGTGGGCGCGCGGGCATGCGTCTCCCAGGCCTTCAGGCAGGTGGAAGGGCAAGCCCCTTGGAAGGCACAGGGTGGGCACGCGGGCAGGCGTCTCCCAGGCCTTGAGGCATATCTAAGGGCAAGGCCCTTGGAAGGCACAGGGTGGGCGCGCGGGCATGCGTCTCCCAGGCCTTGAGGCATATCTAAGGGCAAGGCCCTTGGAGGGCACAGGGTGGGCGCGCGGGCATGCGTCTCCCAGGCCTTGAGGCATATCTAAGGGCAAGGCCCTTGGAAGGCACAGGGTGGGCGCGCGGGCATGCGTCTCCCAGGCCTTCAGGCATATCTAAGGGCAAGGCCCTTGGAAGGCACAGGGTGGGCGCGCGGGCATGCGTCTCCCAGGCCTTGAGGCATATCTAAGGGCAAGGCCCTTGGAAGGCACAGGGTGGGCGTGCGGGCATGCGTCTCCCAGGCCTTCAGGCAGGTGGAAGGGCAAGGCCCTTGGAAGGCACAGGGTGGGCACGCGGGCATGCGTCTCCCAGGCCTTGAGGCATATCTAAGGGCAAGGCCCTTGGAAGGCACAGGGTGGGCGCGCGGGCATGCGTCTCCCAGGCCTTCAGGCATATCTAAGGGCAAGGCACTTGGAAGGCACAGGGTGGGCGCGCGGGCATGCGTCTCCCAGGCCTTCAGGCTTATCTAAGGGCAAGGCCCTTGGAAGGCACAGGGTGGGCGCGCGGGCATGCGTCTCCCAGGCCTTGAGGCATATCTAAGGGCAAGGCCCTTGGAGGGCGCGCGGGCAAGGCCCTTGGAAGGCACAGGGTGGGCGCGCGGGCATGCGTCTCCCAGGCCTTCAGGCATATCTAAGGGCAAAGCCCTTGGAAGGCACAGGGTGGGCACGCGGGCATGCGTCTCCCAGGCCTTGAGGCATATCTAAAGGCAAGGCCCTTGGAGGGCGCGCGGGCAAGGCCCTTGGAAGGCACAGGGTTGGCGCGCGGGCATGCGTCTCCCAGGCCTTCAGACATATCTAAGGGCAAAGCCCTTGGAAGGCACAGGGTGGGCGCGCGGGCATGCGTCTCCCAGGCCTTGAGGCATATCTAAGTGCAAGGCCCTTGGAAGGCACAGGGTGGGCGCGCGGGCATGCGTCTCCCAGGCCTTCAGGCATATCTAAGGGCAAGGCCCTTGGAAGGCACAGGGTGGTCGCGCGGGCATGCGTCTCCCAGGCCTTCAGGCAGGTGGAAGGGCAAGGCCCTTGGAAGGCACAGGGTGGGCGCGCGGGCATCCGTCTCCCAGGCCTTCAGCATATCTAAGGGCAAGGCCCTTGGAGGGCGCGCGGGCAAGGCCCTTGGAAGGCACAGGGTGGGCGCGTGGGCATGCGTCTCCCAGGCCTTGAGGCATATCTAAGGGCAAGGCCCTTGGAAGGCACAGGGTGGGCGCGCGGGCATGCGTCTCCCAGGCCTTGAGGCATATCTAAGGGCAAGGCCCTTGGAAGGCACAGGGGTGGGCGCGCGGGCATGCGTCTCCCAGGCCTTGAGGCATATCTAAGGGCAAGGCCCTTGGAAGGCACAGGGTGGGCGCGCGGGCATGCGTCTCCCAGGCCTTGAGGCAGGTGGAAGGGCAAGCCCTTGGAAGGCACAGGGTGGGCGCGCGGGCATGCGTCTCTCAGGCCTTCAGGCAGGTGGAAGGGCAAGGCCTTTGGAAGGCACAGGGTGGGCGCGCGGGCATGCGTCTCCCAGGCCTTGAGGCATATCTAAGGGCAAGGCCCTTGGAAGGCACAGGGTGGGCGCGCGGGCATGCGTCTCCCAGGGCCTTGAGGCATATCTAAGGGCAAGGCCCTTGGAGGGCACAGGGTGGGCGCGCGGGCATGCGTCTCCCAGGCCTTGAGGCATATCTAAGGGCAAGGCCCTTGGAAGGCACAGGGTGGGCGCGCAGGCATGCGTCTCCCAGGCCTTGAGGCATATCTAAGGGCAAGGCCCTTGGAAGGCACAGGGTGGGCGCGCGGGCATGCGTCTCCCAGGCCTTCAGGCAGGTGGACGGGCAAGGCACTTGGAAGGCACAGGGTGGGCGCGCGGGCATGCGTCTCCCAGGCCTTGAGGCATATCCAAGGGCAAGGCCCTTGGAAGGTACAGGGTGGGCGCGCGGGCATGCATCTCCCAGGCCTTCAGGTATATCTAAGGGCAAGGCCCTTGGAAGGCACAGGGTGGGCGCGCGGGCATGCGTCTCCCAGGCCTTGAGGCATATCTAAGGCAAGGCCCTTGGAGGGCGCGCGGACAAGGCCCTTGGAAGGCACAGGGTGGGCGCTCGGGCATGCGTCTCCCAGGCCTTCAGGCATATCTAAGGGCAAGACCCTTGGAAGGCACAGGGTGGGCACGCGGGCATGCGTCTCCCAGGCCTTGAGGCATATCTAAGGGCAAGGCCCTTGGAGGGCGCGCGGGCAAGGCCCTTGGAAGGCACAGGGTGGGCGCGCAGGCATGCGTCTCCCAGGCCTTCAGGCATATCTAAGGGCAAAGCCCTTGGAAGGCACAGGGTGGGCGCGCGGGCATGCGTCTCCCAGGCCTTGAGGCATATCTAAGGGCAAGGCCCTTGGAAGGCACAGGGTGGGCGCGCGGGCATGCGTCTCCCAGGCCTTCAGGCATATCTAAGGGCAAGGCCCTTGGAAGGCACAGGGTGGGCGCGCGGGCATGCGTCTCCCAGGCCTTCAGGCAGGTGGAAGGGCAAGGCCCTTGGAAGGCACAGGGTGGGCGCGCGGGCATGCGTCTCCCAGGCCTTGAGGCATATCTAAGGGCAAGGCCCTTGGAGGGAGCGCGGGCAAGGCCCTTGGAACGCACAGGGTGGGCGCGCGGGCATGCGTCTCCCAGGCCTTGAGGCATATCTAAGGGCAAGGCCCTTGGAAGGCACAGGGTGGGCGCGCGGGCATGTGTCTCCCAGGCCTTCAGGCATATCTAAGGGCAAGGCCCTTGGAAGGCACAGGGTGGGCGCGCGGGCATGCGTCTCCCAGGCCTTCAGGCATATGTAAGGGCAAGGCCCTTGGAAGGCACAGGGTGGGCGCGCGGGCATGCGTCTCCCAGGCCTTCAGGCATATCTAAGGGCAAGGCCCTTGGAAGGCACAGGGTGGGCGCGCGGGCCTGCGTCTCCAGGCCTTCAGGGCATATCTAAGGGCAAGGCCCTTGGAAGGCACAAGGTGGGCGCGCGGGCATGCGTCTCCCAGGCCTTCAGGCATATCTAAGGGCAAGGCCCTTGGAGGGCGCGCGGGCAAGGCCCTTGGAAGGCACAGGGAGGGTGCGCGGGCATGCCTCTCCAGGCCTTCAGGCATATCTAAGGGCAAGGCCCTTGGAAGGCACAGGGTGGGCGCACGGGCATGCGTCTCCCAGGCCTTCAGGCATATCCTAGGGCAAGGCCCTTGGAAGGCACAGGGTGGGCGCGCGGGCATGCGTCTCCCAGGCCTTGAGGCATATCTAAGGGCAAGGCCCTTGGAAGGCACAGGGTGGGCGCGCGGGCATGCGTCTCCCAGGCCTTGAGGCATATCTAAGGGCAAGGCCCTTGGAGGGCGCGCGGGCAAGGCCCTTGGAATGCACAGGGTGGGCGCGCGGGCATGCGTCTCCCAGGCCTTCAGGCATATCTAAGGGCAAGGCCCTTGGAAGGCACAGGGTGGGCACGCGGGCATGCGTCTCCCAGGCCTTGAGGCATATCTAAGGGCAAGGCCCTTGGAGGGCGCATGGGCAAGGCCCTTGGAAGGCACAGGGTGGGCGCGCGGGCATGCGTCTCCCAGGCCTTCAGGCATATCTAAGGGCAAAGCCCTTGGAAGGCACAGGGTGGGCGCACGGGCATGCGTCTCCCAGGCCTTGAGGCATATCTAAGGGCAAGGCCCTTGGGAAGGCACAGGGTGGGCGCGCGGGCATGCGTCTCCCAGGCCTTCAGGCATATCTAAGGGCAAGGCCTTTGGAAGGCACAGGGTGGGCGCGCGGGCATGCGTCTCCCAGGCCTTCAGGCAGGTGGAAGGGCAAGGCCCTTGGAAGGCACAGGGTGGGCGCGCGGGCATGCGTCTCCCAGGCCTTGAGGCATATCTAAGGGCAAGGCCCTTGGAGGGCGCGCGGGCAAGGCCCTTGGAAGGCACAGGGTGGGCATGCGGGCATGCGTCTCCCAGGCCTTGAGGCATATCTAAGGGCAAAGCGCTTGGAAGGGTGGGCGCGCGGGCATGCGTCTCCCAGGCCTTCAGGCATATCTAAGGGCAAGGCCCTTGGAAGGCACAGGGTGGTCACGCGGGCATGCGTCTCCCAGGCCTTCAGGCATATCTAAGGGCAAGGCCCTTAGAAGGCACAGGGTGGGCGCGCGGGCATGCGTCTCCCAGGCCTTCAGGCATATCTAAGGGCAAGGCCCTTGGAAGGCACAGGGTGGGCGCGCGGGCATGCGTCTCCCAGGCCTTCAGGCATATCTAAGGGCAAGGCCCTTGGAAGGCACAGGGTGGGCGCGCGGGCATGCGTCTCCCAGGCCTTCAGGCATATCTAAGGGCAAGGCCCTTGGAAGGCACAGGGTGGGCGCGCGGGCATGCGTCTCCCAGGCCTTCAGGCATATCTAAGGGCAAGGCCCTTGGAAGGCACAGGGTGGGCGCGCCGGCATGCGTCTCCCAGGCCTTGAGGCATATCTAAGGGCAAGGCCTTGGAAGGCACAGGGTGGGCGCGCGGGCATGCGTCTCCCAGGCCTTCAGGCAGGTGGAAGGGCAAGGCCCTTAGAAGGCACAGGGTGGGCGCGTGGGCATGCGTCTCCCAGGCCTTCAGGCATATCTAAGGGCAAGGCTCTTGGAGGGCGCGCGGGCAAGGCCCTGGGAAGGCACAGAGTGGGCGCGCGGGCATGCGTCTCCCAGGCCTTGAGGCATATCTAAGGGCAAGGCCCTTGGAGGGCGCGCGGGCAAGGCCCTTGGAAGGCACAGGGTGGGCACGCGGGCATGCGTCTCCCAGGCCTTGAGGCATATCTAAGGGCAAGGCCCTTGGAAGGCACAGGGTGGGCGCGCGGGCATGCGTCTCCCAGGCCTTGAGGCATATCTAAGGGCAAGGCCTTGGAAGGCACAGGGTGGGCGCGCGGGCATGCGTCTCCCAAGCCTTCAGGCATATCTAAGGGCAAGGCCCTTGGAAGGCACAGGGTGGGCGCGCGGGCATGCGTCTCCCAAGCCTTCAGGCATATCTAAGGGCAAGGCCCTTGGAAGGCACAGGGTGGGCGCGCGGGCATGCGTCTCCCAGGCCTTGAGGCATATCTAAGGGCAAAGCCCTTGGAAGGGTGGGCGCGCGGGCATGCGTCTCCCAGGCCTTCAGGCATATCTAAGGGCAAGGCCCTTGGAAGGCACAGGGTGGTCACGCGGGCATGCGTCTCCCAGGCCTTCCAGGCATATCTAAGGGCAAGGCCCTTAGAAGGCACAGGGTGGGCGCGCGGGCATGCGTCTCCCAGGCCTTGAGGCATATCTAAGGGCAAGGCCCTTGGAAGGCACAGGGTGGGCGCGCGGGCATGCGTCTCCCAGGCCTTCAGGCAGGTGGAAGGGCAAGGCCCTTAGAAGGCACAGGGTGGGCGCGCGGGCATGCGTCTCCCAGGCCTTCAGGCATATCTAAGGGCAAGGCTCTTGGAGGCGCGCGGGCAAGGCCCTGGGAAGGCACAGAGTGGGCGCGCGGGCATGCGTCTCCCAGGCCTTGAGGCATATCTAAGGGCAAGGCCCTTGGAGGGCGCGCGGGCAAGGCCCTTGGAAGGCACAGGGTGGGCACGCGGGCATGCGTCTCCCAGGCCTTGAGGCATATCTAAGGGCAAGGCCCTTGGAAGGCACAGGGTGGGCGCGCGGGCATGCGTCTCCCAGGCTTGAGGCATATCTAAGGGCAAGGCCCTTGGAAGGCACAGGGTGGGCGCGCGGGCATGCGTCTCCCAAGCCTTCAGGCATATCTAAGGGCAAGGCCCTTGGAAGGCACAGGGTGGGCGCGCGGGCATGCGTCTCCCAGGCCTTGAGGCATATCTAAGGGCAAGGCCCTTGGAAGGCACAGGGTGGGCGCGCGGGCATGCGTCTCCCAGGCCTTGAGGCATATCTAAGGGCAAAGCCCTTGGAAGGGTGGGCGCGCGGGCATGCGTCTCCCAGGCCTTCAGGCATATCTAAGGGCAAGGCCCTTGGAAGGCACAGGGTGGTCACGCGGGCATGCGTCTCCCAGGCCTTCAGGCATATCTAAGGGCAAGGCCCTTAGAAGGCACAGGGTGGGCGCGCGGGCATGCGTCTCCCAGGCCTTCAGGCATATCTAAGGGCAAGGCCCTTGGAAGGCACAGGGTGGGTGCGCAGGCATGCGTCTCCCAGGCCTTCAGGCATATCTAAGGGCAAGGCCCTTG